>NC_090327.1:18924637-19245237 GCF_035084215.1 Heptranchias perlo
ACGTAAGGACGTCTTTTTTTTTGTCAGTTTCCTGTCCGACTGATTGACAGGCTGGTCTCAGTTGGACGGGAGACCAGCCAGGGAGAGGACGTTTGCAAGTAAGTCTGCAGGTAATCCTTTGTTTGAATGGATGGGGGGAGGAACGGGGGGGGCATGGGTGGGCACGAGGGCATGGGTGGGTAAGGGGCATGGGTGGGCACAGGTGGACATAGGCGGGCACGGGGGTCAGTCACGGGGGGGCAGGATCGGGGGTCATCGCGGGGGTCCGCGATCGTTGAGGGGGAGCTTCGGGGGTCAGAGGATCGGGGTCAGGGTTGGGGTAACGGAGGATCAGGTTCGGGGGTCGGGGGATAGGGTGGGATGATCGGGATCGGAGGATTGGGGTTGGGGTCGGAGGTTCGGGGTCAGGAGAATCGGAGTCGGAGGATTGGGGTTGGGGGATCGGGGTCGAGGATGGGGGTTGGAGGATGGGGGTCGGAGGTCGGGGTCGGGGGATCGGGGTCGGGGGATCGGGGGATTGGGGTCGAGGTCGGGGGGTCGGGGTCGGAGGTTCGGGGTCGGGGTCGGAGGATCGGGGTCGGGGTCGGAGGATCGGGATAGGGGTCGGAGGATCGGGGTCGGAGAATTGGGGTCGGGGTCGGAGGTTCGGGGTCAGGAGAATCGGAGTCGGAGGATTGGGGTTGGGGGATCGGGGTCGAGGATGGGGGTCGGAGGATGGGGGTCGGAGGTCGGGGTCGGGGGATCGGGGTCGGGGGATCGGGGGATTGGGGTCGGGGTCGGGGGGTCGGGGTCGGAGGATCGGGGTCGGGGTCGGAGGATCGGGGTCGGGGTCGGAGGATCGGGATAGGGGTCGGGGGGTCGGGGTCGGAGGATCGGGGTCGGGGTCGGAGGATCGGGATAGGGGTCGGAGGATCGGGGTCGGAGAATTGGGGTCGGGGTCGGAGGATGGGGGTCGGAGGATCGGGATAGGGGTCGGAGAATTGGGGTCGGAGGATCGGGATAGGGGTCAGGGGATTGGGGTCGGAGAATTGGGGTACGGGGTCGGAGGATCGGGATTGTGGTCGGGGTCGGAGGGGGAGCATTGGGGTCAGGGTCGGGGATCCGCGATCGGGGTGGGGTGGGGGTCGGTGCAGGTAAGCTTGTTGGGCCTGGGGGAAGCACTCCTGCTCCTCCCGGCCCACAAGCTGTGCCATTCTAGGCACTTACCTGCAGTCTCGGGCCTTCTCGCCCTCTTTCACGAGGCAGAACACAGAATGCCCGGAAATCCCGGCCCTCCGGGGTTGAAATCGGGAATTAGTTAGAAATGGAGGCCTGAAGCCTCCTTGAAAGGTTTTAAGGCCCGACCCACCTCCTGAGAGCGGGTTGGCCGCCCGCCCCTCGTCCCGCCCCCATGAAAACCAGAAATGAATGGGTCGGAGGCGGGTTGGGGGGTGTCCGAAATGGTGGCAATTTTCAATGCCCCCCCCCCAGCTCCCAACCCATTGAAAATCAAGCCCCATGTGTCAGTTTACACATTAACGTGTTGGCCATAGATTTAACCATGGAGGCATCATAACCAAACATGATCCCATCTTCATCTGTCTTCCAGACACAACGTATAAAATTCTTAAAGTGTTTGACAGGATAGATGCGGAGAGGTTGTTTCTTCCGGCTGGAGGGCTTAGAACTAGGGGGCATTGTCGCATGATAAGGGGTCGGCCATTTAGGACTGAGATGAGGAAGAATTTCTTCACTCAGAGGGTTGTGAATCTTTGAAACTCTCTATCCCAGAGGGTTGTGGATGCTCAGTCGTTGAGTATATTCAAGGCTGAGATCGATAGATTTTTGGACTCTCGTGGAATCAAGGGATGTGGAGAGTTCAGGTAGAAGATCGGCCATGATCTTATTAAATGGTGGAGCAGGCTCGAGGGGCCGTATGGCCTACTCCTGCTCCTATTTCTTATGTTCTTATGTTCTTTTCGTTATTACCACTTGGGCAGTAAACTGGCGCAGCAGGTCACCTGCCCGTGATAGCACCCACCCCATTTTCATTTCCGTCACACCAGGTGGGTTCTATGATGGGTGGGTGATCCACTCCACCAGTTTACTGCCCAGGCAATGAAGGTGAAAATTACCACCAAATACATTCCAGTGGGGGTTCTTCTTCTCCCTTGACCAACAATGCTATTCCCAGCTGTAGTGCCCCCTACTACCACCACAGGGGAAATCAGCCAATTTAGAACAGACAACGATTGATACTGGGACCTTTCCTGATCTGTAGGTCTCAGGTCCACCCATTTTGTATTTCTAATCTGAAATAAATTATGTTCTCTCAACCATTACTCATAATCTGAGCCCTGGAACCGCCTCGAAGCTTTTTTTTGTACTGTTACTAATGCCCGATTTTATTCCTTTACAAGCCTCTCGATCAATCCAACAATGCAAGTTCTCAACTTAGATTGTTGAAGACAAATTTCATAACCGATCTACTTCATTTCCCTGTCTGCCTGCTAAATGTGGAGTCATGAGCTGGCACAGTTGATTTGGGATCTTCCTGGATACTCAGTAAAGTGTACTGAGTCTTCTTGTAGGTACGGGAAGAGCAGCTGGTCATCATGCACTGGGCAAGTAATCTAATATCTCCAGGTCAATGAATAGACTCAAACTAACTTTGAAGTAATTTTACAACACCAAGTTATAGTCCAACTATTTTATTTGAAAATCACAAGCTTTCGGAGGCTTCCTCCTTCCTCAGGTGAATGTTGTGGGAACGTGAACCTGAGGAAGGAGGAAGCCTCCGAAAGCTTGTGAATTTCAAATAAAATAGTTGGACTATAACTTGGTGTTGTAAAATTGTTTACAATTGTCAACCCCAGTCCACCACCGGCATCTCCACATCATAACTTTGAAGTAGCCCTCATTATAAACTCCTAGGAGAGACTCCATTCATTCTGGGTCTTTCTGACCTGAACTAAACACAGTCTCACTGGGGTTGAAGTACAAACAGGCTATAAGGCTACTTGCCACTGAGTTCTAAAACTCCTTTGCCTCTTGAGTAACACTCGCCATACCAAAGAGCTGCAGCCCAGAACAAATAAAATGTAACAAGCATTAACTATTCAAATGGTGTACTTTTCCTTCCTCCTCCCAGGGATGCTTTCTCCTGCTGGTGCAGAGTTTCACAGGCAGCAGCAACCCAACTGCACCATGTCCAATTTGTCATTCTTCTTGCACGAGCACAAGGGCCAGTGAGTCCAAGGGCGTCAGTGCCAACCCCATCACGACCTTGCCCAACGTCCTCACAATGTGGAGATGCCGGTGATGGACTGGGGTGGACAAATGTCAGGAATCTTACAACACCAGGTTATAGTCCAACAGTTTTATTTGAAAATCACAAGCTTTCGGAGGCTTTCTCCTTCCTCACCTGACGAAGGAGAAAGCCTCCGAACAACCTGGTGTTGTAAGATTCCTAACATCCTCACAAACAGACTTTCCAGCAGGGCTCACTAAACAGCAATCAGGAGAGAGAACCTCGGCTAATCAAACCTGGGATCTTCTGGTCTCTCTGGTTCAGTACCACACCATGTAATGTATTTACTCACTAAATCGGGGGTTCACAGGTACAAAACTCCACTCTGCCAACAGCCAAAGATTTTTTTTTGCCAATCTTCTAAATGTTCTTTTTGCAAAAATCTTTGACAGATAAATATTCATCTACTTAAGACAGAAAAATTAGGGAAAACAGAAGTTTAGTGAATGAGAAAATGTTTCGCAAATGGAGGAAAGTTAACAAAGATTATTAAATGACAGAAATCTCATCTGGACAATTTTTTTTCACGTCTGGATAAGGCACAGATCTCTGACTGAACTGTACCCTGACTAACACTTGAAGTGATGAGATATGCATGACTGACACAAAGAATGGCTCAGAAAACACAAATGTAGCAAAAAGCATAGATGAGCAGAATTTAAAGCACAGAAATCGAGTAAATGAGTCAGCTCGGCACAGATAAGAGCAAATCTGATCAATTATTTAAATGGCAAGCCAATTAAACGGACTGGACTAACTAATTATCGGAAATAAATCTGTGTAAATGTTTTAAACTGCATTAATGTTGTGAAGAAAAAGCTTGTTATCTAGTATCTGCTCCGTCTCTCACTTCTTGGCCCCGATATTAGAATGGAGGCAGGATGGCAACGGGGGGGAGGAGTGGGTGTGTGAATGGGCAATATAAAATGTCAGTTTCCCACGCGATCACGATTCAATTGGTGTCACATAACGTGGGTTCCAGATTTGCCGTCCGAAAGCTGCGCAGCGGGCGGACTGCGCACCCCCATCACAGACTGTCAGCTGGAGGAGCTCTATTTAAAGGGGCAGTCCTCCAATGGCTTCTCCTGGAGCAAACACCCACACACCACAATGGAGCAGCACAGGGGCAAGGCTGCTCCAAGATTCAATGATGCCTCACTCCAGGTGCTACTGGATGGGGTGAGGTGGAGGAGGGATCTGTTTTACCCGGCGGACGGGAGAAAATGCCCCGCCTCTGCCACCAAGAAGGCCTGGCTCAAGGTGGCAGAGGAGGTCACCAGCAGCAGCAACATCTCCCGCACCTGAATCCAGTGCAGGAAGCGTTTTAATGACCTAACTTGGTCAGCCAATGTGAGTACACTTTCTCATTCTCCTACACGCCATCTTCCACATCACCCACCCCCCAACTCATTCTGCAATGCCAACACTACTCTATCACATCACTCCTCACACCCACTCAAAGCTCATCCTCAACTTACCTGCACTTACTCAACACTTCCTCAACTCCCCATTACTCACCCCACCACTACCACTCACCCCAATCCTCATCCAATGTCATGGCTCTGTCTCATACTCACCCTCTGATGCATCTCTTTCACGGTCAGCCTCACCCAAACCAATTCATTCAGCGGTTGGCCACTTCACCATCACTCAGTCATACGTCTGTATTTTCTCCCCTTATAAGAGAAGAGAGCCCAGGATGCACGGGAGAGGGCGAGGACCGGAGGGGGGCTGCAACAAATCGTCATCCTTGCAGACGCCAAGCAGGAGGCGCTGGAGCTCAGCCGAACCTTCGAGTGCCTGTCCGTTGGGGACACCGAGACTGGCACCCGACAAACGACTGGAGACACAACTTTAACATTCATCACACACGATATGAATTGATGTTAACATGCCTCGCCATCTTCAGCACCTCAATATGCTCATCGCAATATGTGAGGACGAGCAGACACTGATGGCAGGGGCAGCTGCGGAGAGTCTGCGTCGGTGGGAGCGTCCTCTCCAGGCTCTACTCAGCTGGACACAGATGTGGAACCCTGGGGGCCATCCTTTAAAAGGAGAATGATCGAGAGACAGCAGCACATTTGCGAGGTACTGGAGCAGGTGCCACGCCTACTCTCCACAATAGCGTAGAGGATGGAGGAGTCCAACTCCTGCATGAGTGAAATGGTGGCACAGGTACGGGAGGGAATCTCTGAGATAGTGTCACAGGGATGTGAGCAACTCTCTGAGATACTGTCACAGGTAAGTGCGGGAATGTCTGCGATGGAGGGAAGGCTAGCCTCCATTGAGCTTCAAGCATGGCTCACAAATGAGTCCATTCAGGCCCTGACAATGGCCGTTCGGACTCAGGCTGAACAACATTCTGCCGCCTTAAACAGGCAGACAGATACACTAGCACTCGCCTTACGAGGCATCACACATGTCCTCCAAACTGTTGTCCAGCAGAGTGGTAGGAGTGATGTGGCCCTGGCCCAGTGAAGGGATGATGGCGAAAGGGGACATGGAAGTGGGGACACCACTCAAAACGCTCCCACGTCTCACCTGTTGCCCCCCTCTCAACCAGTACCCACAATGCTGCCTCCTCTCCAGGTGGCTGAGTCTGCCCCTGCACAGGTGCAGGTGGAGCAGTCTTTGGAGGGGCCCTCAAGTGCTCCAAAACCCAGAGGGCGTTAGCCCTAAGCATCTAAGCAGTCAGGGCATGAACAAGAGCAACCTGCCACTACCTTTGCAGCAGCCACAGGGGATGCACCAGGTAGAAGTAGTCGTAAGAGAAGGGTGAAGGTTTTGTAAGCACGAAGGGGATGCACAACGGTGTTTAACGGTTGGTCATGTTTTTTATTTATATTTCTTTTTGTTAAACTCACATTAAATATTATGATTGTCACCACTACTGCCACATCTTGGCCATTCTTGACTGGCTTTTGTGATAGGGCCCTTTCATGAGGTTCACCATGAACGGCGACACTTGATGCCACCCATTGGGTCATTCTACAGTGGATGTATGTGTAGTTGCAGGACCATTTTGTGCAGGGAGGGGTTGGGGGGGTGGTGGCTGCTGGTGTGGCTGCTGCTCTTTCCAGGTGGTGTGAGGACTGGACTCTTCACACTTTCTGATGTTAGGAGAACCGTTCACATATCAGTGACTCCCTGACCTCACGAGCAGCCAGGTGAGCCGCTGCTCTGCTCATGGGTTCCTCCTGCTCCACCTCCTCCTCCTCCTCCTCCTCAATGTGGATGAAAGATGTGGATGGGGACTCCTCAAGTGGCACCCCTCTCTGTTGTGCCATGTTGTGACACACGACTATAATTCATCCCACTCTGTATGGTGTGTATTGAAGTGCTTCCCAGAATGATCCAGGCACCTAAATCGCATCTTGAGCAGCCCTATAGCATGCTCAATTGTAGACCTTGTGGTGATGTGGCTGTCGATATATCGACGCTGTTGCTCGGTGATGGGGTTCCTCAGAGGTGTCATGAGCTACGTGTGCAAGGTGTATCCCTTGTCCCCAAGGAACCAGCCCTTAAGGGTGTTCGGTGCGTGGAAGAGGGGCAGGATGCTCGATTCCCTGAGGATGAAGGAATTGTGGCAGCTGCCAGGGAATCTGGCGCACACGTGAAGGAATCTTTTGCAGTGGTCACAAACAAGCTGAGTGTTGATGGAGTGATAGCCCTTCCTGTTGATGAACAGTCCTGACTCGTGTGGAGGTGCTCGTATTGCTATCTGGGTGCAATTGATTGCACCCTGCACCCGTGGGAAGCCAACCACGGAATGGAATCCCACTGCGCTCTCCGTCTGGCTGAGGTCGTCCATGGGGAAGTTGACATACTGCGAGGCCCTGCAAAATAAGCCGTCCGTGACCTGCCTTGTGCACTTGTGTGCAGATAACTGAGAGACCCCAGCGATGTCTCGGTGGCACCCTAGAATGATCCGGAGGCGAAGAAGTTGAAGGTAGTGGTGACTTTGATAGCGACAGGTAAGGAGATACGGCTCAGCCCAGCCGGGAGCAGCTCGGCATGAAGGAGGCTACAGATGTCTGCGACTACCTGGCGACTGATTCTGAGCCTCCGTATGCACTGCTCCTCAGAGAGGTCCAGGAAGCTGAGCCTCGGTCTGTAGACCTTGTGGCGAAGGTAGTGCCTCCTGAAATGTCGCTTCCTATGTTGTTGCCCTCTGTGCTCTTGTGCAGGTGCCTGTGGCGCAGCCCTGTGTTGTGGAGCTCCAAGTGGCGGTGGTGGACGCCGTGCCTGGCGAGGCTGGTGATGTTGCTCATCCTCGGATGTAGTGGTGAATGCAGCCATGGCGCCCCCCATCCTGACGGTGTGAGTTTGAGGGGGTCCGCAAAGTAGTTAAATATGTTTGAACGGCAGAATTTTGAGTGGAAAGTAAGAATTTTCAGTGAAAACACAAAGATCTTGCAGCCAAAACTTTGTCTGAAAGAACTGAGTGCCCTGCTGCAATAAGTGACCTTTTCTCCCCATCTGTCAAATAAGCATTTGAATCTCCCACTGGCTGCTGGCTGAAACACGTCTGTTGCAACATGGAGTGTTTCCCACAGCTGAGGATGCTTCAAAATCGCACCCCACCTCAAAGTGGAGAAAATTAAGTAATTCAACTACTTAAACTATCTAAGCAACTGTGTCAAGTATCAGCCCGTCGGCTTTAATTGCCGGTGGGACTTCCACATTCGCGAGGCGCGCGTGCACCCAGAAGTGGGGAACCTGGAAGCTGCGGGTTGGAGCCAGGTTCCGAACCCGATCACGATTTCCCCGATTTTCAGAGCCCACCCCCGCCCCGCCCCCAACGCACCCGCAATTTCCCTGGAAAATTGAGCCCCTTGTCTTCTACCACTCTATCCATTGCAGCCTTTCTCCTCTCTCTCTCTCTCTCTCTTTTATCAGTGCTACTATGGATATTGCTCCTGGGAACTATCTTCAGGTCTTCCTTCTCCCTGCAGCTTCTTCTGTTGAAACCAAGACTCATTGGACAGTTTACTCATTTTTTCTCAGGGTCTCAAAACTGTGGGATCCTCACGCCCCTCAGTCTTCTCTTCCTACAGCCTGCAGGGTTTTAAAACCTTTGGCTTGATGTGATCAAACCGATATTACTGTTTTACGTCGTCTTCTCTCCTCTGCTTTTCAATCTTAATGGTGTTCTGTACCATTGGCCTTGGCCCTTCAAATAGATTTCTCAAAATAGGACAGTAAACCATTTTTATTTCCAAATAAACTGAACACTAGGGATCTTTCATGCAGCCCCAATGCTCCCAACTCAGATATTAACTAAAAATTCCTTGCACGATGGCCATCCCCAGCCAACTTCGGCCTTTCAAAGCTTTCACTCCAACTTTAAGTTCTCTTTGTTCCCCACTTATCCTTTTCAGTCACAGTGACCTTACATAGCTGGGAACAATATGGATCCAGCACATTATTAATTTATGTTTCTGTTCACATTGATGTCTTTGAAGTAATAATAGTGACATTTTGCGAATAACCCGATGCAATTCAATAATTGAGCAAAGAAACTTTCAGTAATTAACAGGGACAATCGATATCCAGAGTTATTTCCAGCTGGATTTAAAGGACAGAAATCAAATAAGTGAAGTTGTAACAATCAGGACTTAATGTTGTATTGCGAATTTCTAAGTAAAAGCTGGCTGGGATAGGTCGTAGCAAAATAAGTGCTTTTTCATTATCATTTGAAGGAAGTTGTCCCTCTGGTTCCTCACCTGTGGGTCTCACTCACCCAGTGGAACCCCAATGTAAACTCGATGGATTCACCAAGACCGGCTACCATTTTCTTTCTTACCCTATCTTCATAGAAGCTGATCTTAGTGTAACTGGGAAATTTACATTGGGGTTGCAGCTGCATGTGTGAGACCCGTGTGTCAGGGTGGTGGAAATAGATTCAATAATAACTTTCAAAAGAGAATTGGATAAATACTTGAAGGGGAAAAATTTGCAGGGCTATGGGGAAAGGGCAAGGGATTGGGACTAATTGGATAGCTCTTTCAAAGAGCCAGCACATGCACAATGGACTGAATGGCCTCCTTCTGTGCTGTATCACTCCATGATTCTATGATGCCCCATTTCATTCCATAACATAACCACCTTGATTGTTTTGCTGCCATATTGTCCTGTTTAAACTACAAGGCAGAGCAGGAAACAACTTCACATGGGTAAGATTTGCACGCACTTGGAGGTTGCGAGCACGACTCTAAAGCAACTATCCATGACGGGCAATCAAAGAAAGATTCATGACTTGGTGAATCTAGCCAGTCTGTCAGGGGAAAGGTTTGTATAAACCAGTGATAATGAAATCACATGCCGACTTGCTGAAGTGGACAGGCCAAGTGGAAGGTCAGGAGAGTTCCTAAGTGTCCCCACGAATGGTTCCATAGCGCTGTATTATCAGTGCCCACCAACCCCCACCTCCCCCCCCCCCCCCCCATTTTGTTCCATGAGAATCCCGAAGAATCCTACCCCATTTTGGGGGAGCCAGTCCACTGCCGCTGGTTTATATGGGCAGGCTAACTGGTCAGCCCCCCAAGCCCAATACAGCAGGCCTTGCCGAAATGCCATAACCGGCCCAGCAGTCCCGGGCACCCTGGGGAAACCCAAGAATAGTTTTGGTGCCTTCGGCGGTACTGGTTGTTGATTTTACAGGGCCGTCTCCAACAATGCTCCTGCCATCAAAGGAAGGCGTGCAAAGTGAATGGCATCTGAAAGGAACACAATTAACAGAGAGTGGACCGCCCCCACCCCCCCCCCCCGCCAAAGAAAAGGACTGGGAACATTCAAGCTTTAAAATACTGATTGCACTGACAGTACAATTATCAAAACCTGTAAGTGATTTACTGCATAAAAATAAATCCATCTTTACAACAACAGTTTTGTTTATGTTTATATATTTACAGCACTCCCTCGCAATGACACTCTCTGATATACCATGAGCCCTGTTCATGGTTCCCTCATTACACTATATTGAAATTAGACAAAAAGTGGTTCCCCACTAAATGATCTTCACTCTGATAGACGTTTTGTTTGGGATCGAAATACAGTGTTATGGAATTAGATCGAATATATTGTGACCAGACTTTGGAGATGGTATTGATCTCCATTGTATGTCTTTATTTGTTTATTTATATACAGTATGCCAACTCCGAATGGTCCGGTATCCATTCCTTTTACATTGGGGAGACGAATGTTGGAGCATCGGCTGCTACACAAACACAACGGTACATGTGTAAAATTCTTCACGTACAGTTATTTAAGAGTCACACAGGCCAGCACTGGCCTGTATGGGTGGGCCGTGCACTCATCTATGGCCGTGTGTAGCAGCCGGGGCCATCACTGGCAGACATTTTTCTTTGGTGCCAAATGCACTGCATCTTCAGCAACATAAATACTGTGGCTACAAGAGCAGGTCAGAGGCTGGGTATTCTGCGGCGAGTGACTCACCTCCTGATTCCCCAAAGCCTTTCCACCATCTACAAGGCACAAGTCAGAAGTGTGATGGAATACTCTCCACTTGCCTGGTTGAGAGCAGCTCCAACAACACTCAAGAAGCTCGACACCATCCAGGACAAAGCAGCCCGCTTGATAGGCACCCCATCCACCACCCTAAACATTCACTCCCTTCACCACCGGCGCACAGTGGCTGCATGTTTACCATCCACAGGATGCACTGCAGCAAATCGCCAAGACTTCTTCGACAGCACCTCCCAAACCCACAACCTCTACCACCTGGAAGGACAAGGGCAGCAGGGACATGGGAACAACACCACCTGCACGTTCCCCTCCAAGTCACACACCATCCCAACTTGGAAATATATCGCCGTTCCTTCATCGTCGCTGGGTCAAAATCCTGGAACTCCCTTCCTAACAGCACTGTGGGAGAACCTTCACCACACGGACTGCAGCGGTTCAAGAAGGCGGCTCACCACCACCTTCTCAAGGGCAATTTGGGATGGGCAATAAATGCTGGCCTTGCCAGCGATGCCACATCCCATGAACAAATAAAAAAAAATGAGGAGAAAAGTCCTCTTGACACACGGGAATCTGTACTGCTAAAGGCTAGCCTGCCTCGTTTATACTACAACATGGCTAGCTAACTCAGGACTGTCAGTGGCAGCACTGCACACACAAATACTGTCAAGATTCAGGGCCTAAGCCTAAATACAATAACAAGCTGACTTGATGACATGTGCCTGGAAAACACTGCATGCTACGTTATACTCATTATGTTTGGTTCTGGGTGGATCAGGGCTGACATTAGATTCTTAATAGCGTGACTGTGGAATTTGTTACAGCCTTACCCAAAAGGGTACTTTATTTTACCTTGTGATAGATTGTACAACTTGCTGAAAAGTGCTTCTCTTTCAGGACTTATTGGAACATAGGAACAGGAGCAGGCCATTTAGCCCCTCGATGCTGTTCCACCATCCAATGAAATCATGGCTGATCTGTACCCTAACTCCATCCTCTTGCCTTGGCTCCACGTCCCTTAATACCCTTGGCTAGCAAAAATCTATAGCTCTCAGATTTAAAATTATTAATTGAGTTAGCATCAACTGAATTTTGTGGGAGAGAGTTCCACCCTTCTACCACCCTTTGTGTGAAGAAATGTTTCCTAACTTTTCTCCTGAATGGCCTGGCTCTGATTTTAAGGTTATGTCCCCTGCTCCTACATGTCCCCCACCAGCAGAAAAAGTTTCTCTCTATCTACCCTATCAATTCCTTTCAAAATCTTAAAAACCTCAATCAAATCATCCCTTAACCTTCTATATTCCAGAGAATACAAGCCTAGTTTGTGTAACCTCTCCTCATAATCTACCCCTTGGAGCCCTGATAACAGTCTGATAAATCTGCACTGCACAGAACACAGGAAGAAAAGAAAATTCCAACCTAACATCACAACAGCAAGAATTCTAGCCATAATAATGATTCCACCAGCATAGGGTTCCAATAAATAGGGCTTTTATCATTTGATATCAAGCAGTATAAGATGTATTTTGAATGTCAGCCAAACATATGTCCTTTTGTTTCCAGTGATAAAACAAACCTGTTGGTATCCATGGATCCATGAAAGGTTTCACCATTGTGTTTACTTGATCCCAGTCAAGGTCACTATCTTCCAATCTCTGACTGTACCCACAAACGCTGAACGGTTCATCAAAGGAACAGCTTCCTGTAGAGCCAGAAGAAAAAAAATGAACCAAAAAATCCATTTCAATTTAAAAACCGTTCATTCATATCTTTTTAGTCAGAGATTTTTAATTAAAAGTCCTTTTGATGAAATGACTAGGCTGCCCCTTTCTTCACTCTAAAATGTCTGAAAAGTCATCTTTAATGCACTACCTCAAACAAGAAGTCCAATCAGAAGATCTTAACACTTTTATATGTGCAGCACTTTCATGGCCATTGAAATCCTGTCTTCATTAATTTTATGAAACATTGGAGCCGAGTAAAAAGCTATTACTTTTTTTTTATTAGGATTAGCCAAGACATGAATTTTATCCATAACGTTTGAGAGTTCCTTCTTAGTTTCTAAAAGTATTATCCCACAAAGAAGTGTTAGCAAAGAGCACAGAAGCAATAAGGTCAGATTAGAGAGCTGGGTTACAAATATTTTAAACATTGCTTTTTCACCTCTGGGATCTGGGTTTAAATCCAACCCAGCCTAATTGGATGAAAGCAACTCTCTCTTTCTCTGCTAATGTCGGTTGTAAGGATCCTATGTAAACTGAGTTAGGCAGTCTCAACCCAGTTGCAAGGACCTAAACACAAAGCTACCCACAATTCTGGGTAAGCTGACACTAAAGGGCTTAATTCACGCTTAGCAAACTGGTCGTGCATTAAATGGGAATTTCTTTTCAAGTTGTTTTCAGAAACATACAGGTTTACTCATTACACATTCTTGGAGCTCAAATGTGTTACGACTAATGAAAAACTGAGCAGCCGAACAAGAATAATAATGCCACTGAATCATCAATTAACCTTCTTAATAGGCATATAAGCGCACTTATTCTAGTGATGTATGGACAAGTGTGTCTTATTTCAAGGAAAGCGCTGAGATAAGCAATAGGGATCACTGTCAGTTACCTCACGCTGCTATAATATACATAGGTATGAATGTCAATTATTTTGCATTGCTATATTTGGGCACAAATGCCAACTACTTACATATAATAGAAGTGTCTATCCTAGGAGGTTACAAGTTCATCTTAATAGTTTCACACCAAAGCATGAAGGGCCCACAAAAACAGACCAGGACAGACTGCTTCAGGCCCACAAGCAAGGCTGTCAAGATAAACAATGCTTATAAACAGGTCTCAGGAGACCTCTCAGGAGCTTTCTACACCTACATCTTCCAAAATGGAATCATTTAGGAGTAGAAAACAAAAAAGAACATGACATGCTAGTACTGGGAACACTTTGTGGCTCCCTCTGGTGCTATAAAACTGGCTTAAATGGAAAAAAATGAACACAGTGGGAATTAAGTAAATCTGCATGTTTGACATTAATTGCTACTTAGCAATCACTTAACAAGCAATGGATGTGTTTGTGCATTAACATGTTTAAAATATTTACTCCCAGGAACAAGTGTAGAAGTTTGGACAAAAGTTAATGCTCACTCAATTTGTTACATTTCATGCTTTTACATGATGCTTTATTTGTGCCTAATACAAAAGTCGGCTTGCATAGGCAAGCACTCTCACGCTCCATAAGCCAAAGCATGATATTGTCTGCAAAGTATCTGGGACAGCATGCCCTTGGAAAGAAGATACATTTATTGTCTCTGATCATGTTTGGATACAGTCTCTCACAGTAGCAATAAATTCAACCAGTCATCAAGCTCACATAACACATCGTTTTGAATCAGTTCATGAATGAATTAAGCCGGCAAACCAAATAGTTGAGGTCCTTTGAATGGCTATTCTTTGCAGACTGTTCAGTAGCAGATGGTAGATCCTTCTTGATAGCACCCTAGTCCCTACCAGTTGCACCTATGGAGTTTGTGTCTTGCCTCCACTTCTGTGTGGCTCAGGGAAAATTGTAACAAACAAAAATATTGGAAATGTCTAAAACCTGTAATTCTTGCATTTTGCTCCACTGTGTTTTCCATTGAGAAGGCACTATCTGAGACTAAGGCAAGTACTAGTACAATGGATGGCCATATATAGGACTATTAAGTCCACTTGGGAGGTTGACACGGACTGTCTGAGCAAAGGTTGCCCTGAATAAATTGAGTGGTTGATTAGTTGGCCAGTGACACAAGTTAAGTGTTTCTAGCACTTGGGCCATTGTTTTCCTCAGATGTTATTTCTGTTAGTAATCAACGCTTTAACTGAATTCTTTCTGATATGCTTCAGGCAGGACCAGAAAAACAAAGCCACTTTCATAGGATCATAATGCAGTATCAGCTCAGAAGGAGGCCACTTAACCCACTACACCTGTGCCAGATCTTTCAGACAGCTATTCACCTAGTCTCTTTCCCCTGCCCCTTCCCAACATGTAATAGCAGAAGCCATTTTGAGGGTGGTACCTCTCTTTAAAAAAAATGTTTTTTTATGCTCTGTAAACTTTAGCTCATCCAAAGCCTGTATCCCTGTCTGAACCGTGTTCTGCTTGTCCAGCACTCCTGTCCTTGCTGACCTACCAAGGGTCCCCCAATGGCTCCAATTTGAAATGATCACCTTCGTGTTTAAATCCCTTCTTGGCCTTCTTCCTCCCTATTTCTGCAAGCTTCTCTAGACCTACAACCCCCTCTCCAAATTCTCCTCCAATTATCCAAATTTGGCCTCTTGTGCATCCTCCCTCTCTTCGCCCCACCATCGGCGACCGTTCCTTCAGCCATCTAGGTCCCATGCTCTGGAATTACCTCCCTCTCCTCCTTAAAACCCACCTCTTTGTCCAAGATTTTGGTCACCCCTCCTAATATCTCTTTCATTGCCTCGGTGTCCATTTTCATCTGATTGCACCTCTGCAAAGCACCTTGGGATGTATATTCTATGTTAAAGGCGCTATTAAATTCAAGTTGTTGATTTTGTTGCTGTAAGAATGTTTAATTTTTGTTGCAGCCCATTCAATCAACACCAAATCAGAAAATTACTTTGCCTTAACATACATTATGTGCACATGGTAGCTGTAATATAGAGGGTAAACAAAACCCCTTCATTGATAATCTCACTTTCAGAGAAATCATAAAGATGGTTGTTGAGAAAATTGGAAATTTTAACATAGGTACATAAGAGGGTAATTCTCTGAGGTCAGAGTTAAGACCATTGTTGGGACAGAGCAGATAAAGTTTTAACCTACATTCACCCATGCTATCCTACTATACCTGAACATACCTTCATTCTGACATGATTTTATCTGCTCTCCAAAAATAGTGTTATAGAGAAAGGTTTAATATATTCTCCAAGCATTTGGAAATGGTGCTGACTTGCACACATGAATACTGTCACGGTTCAGGATGAATAGGTACTGTCTTGTACTTGCAGTGTTCAGTTATACATACCTGTCTGGATCAGCATATTGCTCTCTGACCAGAGAATGCTTGATATGGGCTTTCACTAAGTTACAAAAGTGAAGAAAACTTTTGGCCCAGCACTGACAACCATCACAAAAACTCAGATATAAATATACAAGTGTGTAAAAAAAAATATTGATTATGGAATGCACATAAGTATGGACAAAAGTTAATGGTCACTCAATTTGTTACATTTCAAGCTTTTACATGATGCTTTTCATGTGCCTAACACAGAAGTACAATAGGTCTCTGTTCACAGGACATAAACCTTAGTTGAGAGGTATAAAATTCTGTCACCTGATTAAATTTTCAATCTATACACTACCCAAACTGATAGTCAGTTGTCCAATTGGATATTTCAATTATGTTAGTGGTGGAGGTGGAGTCTGATCTCCCCACATCAGTGTTTGATTTGAAATAGTTGAAGACCTGGTTCCAGATCTTCAATAATGTTTCTTGTTCGCAGAGTGGGGCGAACAGCCCTCGAAATTTCCCTCTCTCTTTGTGAAGAAGCACTCAACAGTGTTTCCCCTAGCAACACAGTTGAGCTCACCCAGTTTACAAATATATATGTTCAAGTCTGCTGCAGTGCCATGAATGATTCCATGAGGGAGGGAGACGGAGCTTCAGGGCTTGTGTTGATTTACCTCTGAGAGCTTACTTTAGTTTTGTGTTCAATGTTATTTGATGCTGGAAATGAATCGATAATTGTGCAAATGAATACTAAACTGTGGTATCTTCACAATAAAATGTACATGGGTTCAAATACAAGAGATGTAAGTGAAAAAATAGACGACTGAAATTTCCATGGAGGCTCTCCTGATCCCTTGCTGTAACTACAGCAGCAACCCCAGGGAAACAGTGTAAATGGCCATTTACACTCTTTATCCAGGGTTTCTGCTGGAGTAGGAAATTGGGAGAATCCCGGCAGAGAATCCGGGAAGTTAGAGATAAAAGGTGAAATGAAGTGAAATATTTTCACCCAAAATGTAACAGACTTGTGGAATAAGTTACCAGGGAAGACCTTGAAATAAATGGAGTGAATTAGATGTATATTTCGAGAGAGAGAGAAGGGATTGCGAGATGTGCTGAGAAGACAGAAAGAGAGGTTTGAGCTGTGAAGAATGGATGAGGTTGTTGGGCCTTTCCTGTTTCTAAGAATACTATGTAGAAATGACTAGAAAAGCCCTGCAACCCTCCCTCTTGAAATCTCAATTCCTTTGATTCTGGCCTCTTGTGCATCCCCCAGCCCTTTGCTCCACCATTGGTGGCTGTGCCTTCAGCTGTCTAGGTACACTCTATGGAATTCCTTCCCTAAACAACCCCACCTTTCCACCTCCCTCTCCTCTTTCTTAAAACCTACATTCTTAACCGAGCTTTAGGCCATGCATCCTAATCTCTTTGGCCTGATATTTGCTTTCCTCATGCTCCTGTGAAGCACCTTGACCTTCTTTCTATGTTATAAGCGCTACATAAATGCAAAATGTTGTTGTTTTTAAGACTGAAGACTTTTATCCCATCATCCAGACAGGATTCAAACAGTTTTAAACAGTGATACAGGTGTCAGATTAGTAACTGAAACTGAATGTGAATCTCACAGTGTAGTTAACGTGAAAGCAAAAGATTTATAATAATTAGTTGTAGAATTTTAAGAACACACACCAGTTGGATACTACCTGGCTGCCCATCAATTCATCGCAAAATATAGCATGATAAAAATCTGATATAGTAGCAGGGATTAGATTAACCAGGCAGTGAAGTTTTGATTTCAACAATCCTTAGAATACTGTGTACAGTTCTGGTCACCGCAGTACAAAAAGAATAATTGCAGCTATTGAGACGATACAGAAGAGGGCAACCAGAATGATAGAGGAATTGGATTATGATAAGCGATTACGTAAATTGGGCATGTTCTCACTGGAAAAGAACATGAGGGGTGATATGATTGCAGTTATTATGATTCTAAAGGGACTAGATAATGTAGACCATGACAGGCTATTTCTCCTTGTCTAGAACAGTAGAACCAGAGGACTCAATTCAAAACTAATCTGCGGAAATATTGGCCGGGATTTTAACCCACACCCACCCCCCCAACCTTGCCCAGAGAGAATGATGCATAGGAAGGGTTAAAGTTGGAAAATTCTAGCTCCCAGCTCCCACCCACCACGTTTCCGGCTGCCGTTATCTTTATGACTCGACTCATGACATTGACGAGTCTCCCGCTAAAGGTAGGCGGGGGCCTACTTAACATTCGAAAGTCGCAGCCCGATGGTGTCATCGGCGCCGCACGGTATGTTTCAAAAATTGGCTTCTCTTGGAACTCCTTGTGGGCCCGGAGGAGCAGGAGTGCTCATCCCCCAGGCTCCCGCAGGGAGTCCTTGGGCCTTCGCAGCCCTGGTCTGCCCCCGATCCCACTGGAATCCTCCCTGCCATTCCCGATCGCCTTCTTTCAGATGAGACTTTAAACCGAGATCCGTCTGCCCGCTCAGGTGGACATAAAAGGAAGTCATGATGAACCTTTATAAAACACTGGTTCGGCCACAATTGGAGTATTGTGTCCAGTTCTAGGCACCGCACTTTAGGAAAGATGTGAAGGCCTTAGAGAGGGTGCAGAAAGGATTTACGAGAATGATTCCAGGTATGAGGGACTTTAGTTACGTGGATAGACTGGAGAAGCTGGGGTTGTTCTCCTTGGAACAGAGAAGATTGCGAGGAGATTTGATAGAGTTTTCAAAATCATGAAGTGTCTAGACAGAGTAGATAGAGAGAAACTGTTCGCATTGGCGGAAGGGTCAAGAACCAGAGGACATAGATTTAAGGTGATTAGCAAAAGAACGAAAGATGACATGAGGAAAAAAGTTTTTACACAGCAGTGGTTAGAATCTGGAATGCACTGCCCGAGGGGGTGGTGGAGGCAGATTCAATCATGGCTTTGAAAAGGGAACTGGATACGTACTTGAAAGGAAAAAAACTGGCAGGGCTACGGGGATAGGGTGGGGGAGTGGGACTAGCTGCATTGTTCTTGCATAGAGCCGGCACGGACTCCTTTCGTGCTGTAAAAGCAGATTATCCGGTCATTATCTCATTACTGTTTGTGGGACTTGCTGTGCGTAAATTGGCAGCTGCGTTTCCTACATTACAATAGAAACTGCACTTCAAAAGTAACTAAATTGGCTGTGAAGCACCTTGGGATGTCCTGAGGTCATGAAGGGCACAAACTAAATACAAGTTCTTCTTCTTCTTCAGACCCCTCCTCCCACCGACTGCCGGGAACCGTTCCCACTGGAGCGCAAAGATAACCACCAGCTTCTTTTCTCCACTATCAACCCTCTATCGGCAGGGCCTCCACATCCCCAAACTCAACGGGTGTGCTGCCCGTTTTGGGGCTCGCTCGCACCATTCCCGCTCCCCTTTTAAAAACAGGGCCATTATTTCAGTGAGCGAGCAGTAAACCTATGGAACAAGCTCCCTAGGAGACGGTGGAAGCAGATAATGTTGATTGATTCTAATGCAAATTAGATCGATGTCTTTTAAAAAATAGTAATTTGGGTTATAGTGTATGAGTAATTTGACACCTGTCATATGGTGAGTGTAGCATATGGTGAGGAACAGGCCACTTTGGATCAATGGTTCCCAAAGCTTCTTACTACTGGGAGTTTTCCTTGTGTCATTACTGGGTCTGTTGTAGACTATTTGATAGAGATTGATTGCCATGATTAGTCAACAACTCCATTATTGTTGTATCATACAACTACCAGGATGGTAGAAGATGAACTACATGGACCGTGATCTTTTTTTGTCTAGCAATTCCTATGTTCCTAGGATGTTAGAAAGCCTGCAACTAAATAAGAAGTCTAAAATGACTACAGTTTTAAAGGCAGTTCAGTGAATGCTACATATTAGTGCCATATATATTTGACTAGTTTTGCTCATAGTAATAGAAATTCTGAAAAAGTCTTTGGCATAGATGTCACACAAATAAAATCATGCAAGTTTTCAAAGCTGCAAAGGGCATTCAATACTCAGTAGATAAGGAATTCCAGATATCAGAAACCTGATTTGACTAGGCTGATCCAGACAAATTGGTCACCATGGTGAAGTGTTCAAATATCAATGGACACAAGTTAAAAATTTAGGAAGTTAGGGTTAGCAAGAGAAAGCAGGTGGAATATGTTTTACACAAAGGGTAAATGACTTGTCAATAAGTTACCAGGGAGGCCTTTCATGGAGACAATTAGGTTTTAAACACGTGAAGGAATAGAGGAAACGGTGAGAAAACAGATAAGTGAGGTTGGAGGTTCATTTACACTACAACTGTAACATTAGTGCAGAGTGGATTCAGGCTGTACTTATACTATAGCGATAGTGTTATTTAACAGCCCTGCTACAGTTATAGTGTAAGCGCAATTTAAATTGGGAGTCTGGGCCCAACCTGTCACTGAAGTGAAGCAGCCCAGAGAAGGGAGTCTCACTCTGCTACACTCCAGAGTCAGGTCAGGCCTTAACTCTAAAGTTGCACCATACAAGTTTAGAAGCATAAACTATTTTGCACTGATGTTAAACTCGAAATGTAAATGTATCCTGAGATTAATCATAAGAACATAAGAAATAGGAGCAGGAGTGGGCCATATGGCCCCTTGAGCCTGCTTCCCCATTCAATAAAATCATGGCTAATCGTCAACCACAACTCCACTTTCCTTCCCTATCCCCATATCCCTTAATGTCCAAAAATCTATCGATCTCAATCTTGAACATTTTCAACGACCGAGCATCCGCAGCCCTCTGGGGTAGAGATTTCCAAAGGTTTGCAACTTTCTGAGTGAAGAACACTGGTTCAGCCACAGCTGGAGTAGTGTGTTCAGTTCTGGGCACCGCACTTTAGGAAGGATGTGAAGGCCTTAGAGAGGGTGCAGAAAAGGTTTACTAGACTGGTTCCAGGGATGAGGGACTTCAGTTACATGGATAGACTGGAGAAGCTGGGGTTGTTCTCCATAGAGCAGAGAAGGTTGAGAGGAGATTTAATTGAAGAGTTCAAAATCATGAATTGTTCAGATAAAGTAAATAAAGAGAGACTGGTCCCATTGGCAGAAGGGTCGAGAACTAGAGGACAAAAATTTAAGGTGATTGGCAAAAGAACCAAAGGCAACATAAGGAAAAACCTTTTCATGCAGCAAGTTATGATCTGGAATGCACTGCCTGAAAGAGTGGTGGAAGCAAATTCAATTGTGGCCTTCAGAAAGGAATTGGATAAATATTTGAAGGGAAAAAATGTGCAGGGCTACAGGGAAAGAGCGGGTGAATGGGACCAACTGGATTGCTCTTACAGAGAGCCAGCACGGGCTTGATGGGCCGAATGACCTCCTTCTGTGCTGTAACGATTCTATGATTCTATGATTCCAAGAAATTTTTCCTCATCTCAGTCCTAAATGGCCGACCTCTTATCTTGAGACTATGACCCCTAGTTCCAGACTGTCCAGCCAGGGGAAACAGTCTCTCAGCATCTACCCTGTCAAGCCCTCAAACAATTTTTTACATTTCAATGAGATCAACTCTCATTCTTCTAAACTCCAGCAAATATAGGCCCATTCTACTCAATCTCTCCTCATAGGACAACCCTCTCATCCCAGGAATCAATCTAGTGAACCTTTGTTATACCCCCTCTAAGGCAAATATATCCTTCCTTAGGTAAGGAGACCAAAACTGTACACAGTACTCCAGGTATGGTCTCACCAGAGCCCTATATAATTGCAGCAAGACCTCCTTACTCTTAAACTCCAACCCCCTTTCATAAGAACATAAGAACATAAGAAATAGGAGCAGGAGTAGGCCAATCGGCCCCTCGAGCCTGCTCCGCCATTCAATAAGATCATGGCTGATCTGATCCTAACCTCAAATTTAAATTCATGTCCAATTTCCTGCCCGCTCCCCGTAACCCCTAATTCCCTTTACTTCTAGGAAACTGTCTATTTCGGTTTTAAATTTATTTAATGATGTAGCTTCCACAGCTTCCTGGGGCAGCAAATTCCACAGACCTACTACCCTCTGAGTGAAGAAGTTTCTCCTCATCTCAGTTTTGAAAGAGCAGTCCCTTATTCTAAGATTATGCCCCCTAGTTCTAGTTTCACCCATCCTTGGGAACATCTTTACCGCATCCACCTGATCAAGCCCCTTCACAATCTTATATGTTTCAATAAGATTGCCTCTCATTCTTCTGAACTCCAATGAGTAGAGTCCCAATCTACTCAACCTCTCCTCATATGTCCGCCCCCTCATCCCCGGGATTAACCGAGTGAACCTTCTTTGTACTGCCTCGAGAGCAAATATGTCTTTTCTGAAGTATGGAGACCAAAACTGTATGCAGTATTCCAGGTGCGGTCTCACCAATACCTCATATAACTGCAGCAATACCTCCCTGTTTTTATATTCTATCCCCCTAGCAATAAAAGCCAACATTCCATTGGCCTTCTTGATCACCTGCTGCACCTGCATACTAACTTTTTGATTTTCTTGCACGAGGACCCCCAGATCCCTTTGTACTGCAGTACTTTCCAGTTTCTCGCCATTAAGATAACAACTTGCTCTCTGATTTTTCCTGCCAAAGTGCATAACCTCACATTTTCCAATATTGTATTGCAGCTGCCAAATCTCCACCCACTCACCCAGCCTGTCTATATCCCCCTGTAGGTTTTTTATGTCCTCCTCACTCTCCACTTTCCCTCCCATCTTTGTACCATCTGCAAACTTTGATATGTTACACTCGGTCCCCTCCTCCAAATCGTTAATATAGATTGTAAAGAGTTGGGGACCCAGCACCGACCCCTGCGGAACACCACTGGCTACTGGTTGCCAGTCCGAGAATGAACCATTTATCCCAACTCTCTGCTTCCTGTTAGATAACCAATCCTCCACCCATGCCAGAATATTACCCCCAATCCAGTGATTCTTTATCTTGAGCAATAATCTTTTATGTGGCACCTTGTCGAATGCCTTCTGGAAGTCTAAATACACTACGTCCAATGGTTCCCCTTTATCCACCCTGTACGTTATGTCCTCAAAGAACTCAAGCAAATTTGTCAGACATGACTTCCCCTTCGTAAAGCCATGCTGACTTTGTCCTATTAAATTATGTTTGTCCAAATGTTCTGCTACTGTCTCCTTAATAATAGACTCCAAAATTTTACCCACCACAGATGTTAGACTAACTGGTCTATAATTTCCAGCCTTCTGCCTACTACCCTTTTTAAATAAGGGTGTTACATTAAGGGTGTTTCAATAAAGACTAACATACCATTTACCTTCCTAATTGCTTGCTGTACCTGCATGTTAACTATCTGTGATTCATGTACAAGAACACCAAAATCCCTCTGAATACCAACATTTCTTAATCTCTGACCTTTTAAAAAATATTCTGCATTTCTATTCATCCTACCAAAATGGATAATTTCACATTTCCCCACATTGTACTCCATCTGCCAACTTCTCGCCCACTCACTTAACATGTCTATATCCCTTTGCAGCCTCTTTGCATCCTCCTCACAGCTTAGTTTCCCATGTAGCTTTGTATCATCAGCAAACCTGGACACATTGCACTCGGTCCCCTCCTCTAAGTCATTGATATATATTGTAAACAGCTGAGGCCCAAGCACTAATTCCTGCAGCACCCCACCAGTTACAACCTGCCAACCTGAAAATTACCCGTTTATTCCTACTTTCTGATTTCTGTCCGTTAACCAATTCTCAATCCATGCTGATATATTACACCCGCTCCCATGAGCCCTAATCTTGTGTAACAACCTCTTGTGTGGCACCTTATTGAATGCCTTTTGAAAATCCAAATATACTACATCCACTGGCTCCCCCTTATCTACCCTGCTAGTTACGCGCTCAAAAATTCTAATAGATTTGACAAAAACCTAATCAAAAAGATTTAGACTTCTTAGACTTCTGTTATAAAACTCTGTTCTTAAATAGCAAGGGCCTTTTATTATATTTCGTTTATTATGTATTTTGGTTTGAATGCACTGTTTCTTGCAAGAGAAAGCGATAGGCCACCTCATTGCTCTGGGAGCTGATTTACAATTGATATTCAATTTAGGGCTGTTTTCTGCTTGGGTGGAAACGTATTCTTAATGACTGGAATTCTCCCAGGGAAGACCCTGCTGATAGATGATGGGCCTCTGTGATGGAGGTAATCACATTTGAACAGATGGGCTATGTTTGGAGGAGTAACCTTGAGATTTTTTAGGATGATTTGAGATCCTCTTAAGATAAATAGTTATTTATACTCTTGGCTTTCCTCCTAGCTTTTCCTTTGGGCCGCTCCCTGTTCCTGTGAGAATTTGCTACTTTTTCTCTGCCTTTGAAGAGGACTGGGGTGGGGGGAGGGGTAAAGGAGAATGCAAAAAGTTCGGCTTCCTGTGCTACAAGTGGGATTCAGAAGTGACTCCATTAATAGTTAAAGATCAGCATCATGTTTAAACATAGTCTGCAGTCTGAGGCCTGTATGTCAAGAAGACATCAAAAAATAACATTTTGTACTAAGTTCGTTACTGAGCCTTGGGCCTTCTAAACCGTAAATCCAGTACGAGTAGAGTTTTATAGGGCAGAAAAATAGCCCTGTACATTAGGGCTCCAACATACTGCGCTATGAAGTTCATTACCACATTTGTTCACACGTTGAGTTACGAATCCTTACTATAAGGAGATGCCGAGGAGAAGCCAAATACTTTTGTAAAGGAAGAGAAGGAATATCAGAGAAAGAATTGCCACCAGGACATTGTTTTTTCAGTGGTCCCAATTAACTGGTAACATCGACAGATATCAGAGTAATCTGTCTCCCTGCCATTTCAGGCAGGGATAGTATGTGACAGGTAAATTGAAACTTGACATGAATTGCATAGCATAACTAACGTGCAAACAAATAATTATGTTACTCGGAGAATTATAACTGTCGTGACTGGTTGTAATTTTCTGAGTAAATACTGTTTGGATATTACCCTGGCTGCCGATAAATTCACTGACTGGGTGTGTGGCACTTTCAAACCGGTATTCAGTATTAAATACCAGTGAGGGTGTTCACACCTCGGGGGAGCGCAGTCAGGAGCAAATCCACGGCACTGTGGGAGACTCAGCTGCACGGGGGATAAAGAATTGCAGTTGTTGTAGGGGATTCGATAGTCAGGGGGATAGACAGGCGTTTCTGCAACTGCCGACGTGAGTCCTGCATGGTGTGTTGCCTCCCTGGTGCCAGGGTAAAGGACATCACTGAGAGGTGCAGAACATTTTGAGGGGGGAAGGGGAACGGCCAGAACTCATGGTCTATGTGGGAACCAATGACATACGAAGGAAAAGGGTCGAGGTCCTGCAGTCAGAGCTGGAGAAAGTTAAAAAGCAGGACCTCAAATCTCCGGATTACTCCCAGTGCCACATGCTAGTGAATATAGGAATAGTAGGATAAGACAGGTTAATGCATGACTGCAGTAATGGTGCAGGATGGAGAGCTTCAGAATCCTGGGGCATTGGGACCAGTTCTGGGGCAGGAGGGATCTGTTCAAGATGGACGGGTTGCACCTCAACAGAGCTGGGACCAATGTCCTTGCGGGGAGGGTTGTGCTGTGGGGGTGGTATTAAATTAATTTGGCAGGGAGATGGGCTCCAGGATGAAACATTAGAGAGGAGAAACAAGGTGCACAGAGGACTGGGAGGGACAAGTTGCACTAGAGTAAAAAGAAGTTCAGAAATAGGAAGGATCAGACAGGGGGTAAATGCAAGGCAGTCTGAGATGAAATTGGAGTGCACGTGTGTAAATGCACGTAACATGGTAAATAAGGCTGGTGAGCTGCAGGCTCAAGTCGCCACATGGGACTATGATATAATGGCAATATCAAAGACCTGGCTCAAAGAAGAGGTGGATTGGGTAGTTAATATTCCTGGCTACAAGGTATTCAGGAAAGAAAGGGAAGGAAAGAAAGTGGTGGGGGGTGGGTGTAGCAGTATTAATCAAAGAAACTATTATAGCACTGGAAAGAGATTATGTAGTTTTGGGGTCAAAGACAGAATCTGTTTGGTTAGAAGTAAGCAACATTAGAGGAGCTATTACGCTACTGGGTGTATATTATAGGCCACCAAATAGTGAGAAGGAGATAGAGGAGCACACTTGCAGGCAAATTACAGAAAGATGCAAAAACTATACAGTAGTGATAATGGGGACTTAAGTGATCTGAATATAGATTAGGAAAGTAACAGTGTAATGGGCAAAGGAGAGGAATTTCTGAAATGTGTTCAAGAGAACTTTCTGAACAGTGTGTCTCCAGCCCAACCAGGAAGGACAGTGCTGGATCTAGTTCTGGGGAATGAAGTGGGGCAGGTGGAGTATGTTTCAGTGGGGGGACATTTGGGGAACAGTGATCATAATATCATTAGGTTTAGAGTAGTTATGGAAAAGGACAAGGAGCAATCAAATGTGAAAATACTTAACTAGAGGAGGGCAAATTTCAGTGAGTTAAAAAGGGATCTCGCCCAGGTGGATTGGAATCAAAAATTGGTGGGCAAAACAGTAATTGAACAATGGGAGGCCTTCAAGGAGGAGATGGTTCGGGTACAGAGTAGACTCATCCCTACGAGGGGGAAAGGAAGGGCATCCAAAGCTACAGCTCCCTGGATGACTAAAGATATAGAGATTAAAATTAAATAGAAAAAGAAGGCTTATGACAAATGTAAGGTTCATAATACAGTAGAGAACCAGGCTGAATACAGAAAGTACAGAGGAGATCTAAAAAAAGAAATACAAGGGGCAAAGAGAGAGGATGAGAATAGATTAGCGGCTAACATAAAAGGGAAACAAAGAGTCTTCTATAAATATATAAATAGTAAAAGGGTAGTCAAAGGAAGTGTGGGACCGATGAGGGACAAAAATGGAGATCTTCTTGTGGAAGCAGAGGGCATGGCTGTGGCACTAAATGATACTTCGCATGGTCTCCACTAGAGAAGAGGATGTTGCCATTGTAGCAGTAAAGGAAGAGGTACTAGTGATGTTGGATAGGATAAAAATAAAGAGGAGATACTTAAAAGATTGGCAGTACTCAAAGTAGAAAAGTCACCCGGTCCAGATGGGATGCTTCCCAGGATACTGAGGGAAGTAAGGGTAGAAATTGCAGAGGCTCTGGCCACAATCTTCCAATCTTCCTTAGATATGGGGATGGTGCCAGAGGATTGGAGGTTTGCAAACGTTACACCCCTGCTCGAGAAAGGGGAGAGGGATAAACTCGGCAATTACAGGCCAGTCAGCCTAATGTTGGTGAAGGGGAAACTTTTAGAGACAATAATCCGGGACAAAATTAATTGGCACTTGGAAAAGTATGGGCTAATAAATAAAAGTCAGCACGGATTTGTTAAAAGAAAATTGTGTTAACTAACTTGATTGAGTTCTGTGATGAAGTAACGGAGAGGGTTGATGAGAGTAGTGCGGTTGATGTGTATATGGACTTTCAAAAGGCATTTGATAAAGTTCCACTTAATAGATTGTTAGCAAAATTAAAGCCCATGGGATTAAAGGGACAGTGGCAGCGTGGATACAAAATTGGCTAGGGGACAGAATGCAGAGAGTAGTGGTGGACGGTTGTTTTTCAGATTGGAGGGAAGTATACAGTGGTGTTCCCCAGGGGTCAGTATAAGGACCATTGCTCTTTTTGATATATATTAATGACCTGGACTTGAGTATACAGGGTATAATTTCAAAGTTTGCAGATGACACAAAACTCAGAAATGTAGTAAACAATGTGGAGGATAGTAACAGACTTCAGGAGGACATAGACAGGCTGGTGAAATGGGCAGACACATGACAGATAAAATTTAACGCAGAGAAATGTGAAGTGATGCATTTTGGTAGGAAGAATGAGGAGAGGCAATATAAACTAAATGGTACAATTTTAAAGGGGGTGCAGGAATAGAGAGACCAGGGGGTGCACGTAAACAAATCTTTGAAGGTGGCAGGACAAGTTGAGAAGGCTGTTAAAAAAGCATATGGAATCCTGGACTTTATTAATAGAGGCATAGAATACAAAAGCAAGGAAGTTATGCTAAACCTTTGGAAAACACTGGTTAGGTCTCAGCTGGAGTATTGTGATCAATTCTGGGCACCACACTTTAGGAAGGATGTCAAGGCCTTAAAGAGGGTGCAGAAGAGATTTACTGAAATGGAGCCAGGGATGAGGGACATCAGTTATGTGGAGCGACTGGAGAAGCTGGGATTGTTCTCCTTAAAACAGAGAATGTTAAGGGGAGATTTATCAGAGGTGTTCAAAATCATAAATGGTTTTGACTGAGTAAATAAGGAGAAACTGTTTCCAGTGGCAGAAGGGTCGGTAACCAGAGGACACAGATTTAAGTTGATCGGCAAAAGAGCCAGAGGCGACATGCGGAAACATTTTTTTTCACAGCGAGTTATTATGTTCTGGAATGCACGGCCTGAAAGGGTGGTGGAAGCAGATTCAGTAGAAACTTTCAAAAGGGAATTGAATAAATACTTGAAGGGAAAAAATTTACATGGCTATGGGGAAAGAGCAGAGGAATGGGACTAAATGGATAGCCCTTCTAAAGAGCCGGCACAGACACGATGGGCCGAATGGCCTTCTCCTGTGCTGTACCTACTAATGATACTATGATACAACATAAAATGAGGTCACAGAATCGTAGAATCTTACAACATAGAAGGAGGCCATTCAGCCCTTTATGCCTGTGCCTGTGCTATCCATTTAGTTCCATTCTCTACCCTTTCCCCATCCCCGTTTAAATTTTTCTTTTCAAATTTTTATCAACTTCTCCTTTAAAAGCTATTATGGATTCTGTTGCTACCCTGGTTTAATGGGGAGTTCCCTAACAATTCTTCATGTGAAAAAAATTCTAACCTTTCCTTTTGTTCTTTTGATAGTGATCTTAAAGTTATGTCACTAGTTAATGACTCATTGATTAGTGGAAATAGTTTTTCGCTATTTATCTTAAAAAAGCTCCTCATAATTGTGAACTTCTCTGTCAGCTTGCTATCAGTTTCTCTAGTGTCTCCTCGTAACTAAAGCTCTCATCTCTGGTATCATCCCAGTCAATCTCTCCTCTCAGTAATCTTGATTTCCTTCCTAAAGTAGGGTGTCCAAAACCAGACACAGCCTAACTGTGGCCCACCAGTGATTTGTATATGCTTAGCATTAAATCTTTAAAAAAAAACGAGGATCCTTGTTTTTGTTGCAGTTTTATCAACTTTTCCTCCCACTTTTAAAGATTTCCGTATCTGAACCCTTAAACCTCTCTGCTCGCTACCCATTTTAACGTTTTACTATTTAGTGTATATTTCCTCTCCTTTTTTCTTCCTCACAAAATCATCTCAGGATACAAAGATGATTTGGTACCAGGGATTAGATTAACTAAACAATGCAACTTCACAAAAATAATTGAAAATGTCAAAGTATTTTCAAATTTGTAAATGAAATGTTTCATTTTTTTTCATTCGTTCATGGGATGTGGGCGTCGCTGGCGAGGCTGGCACTTATTGCCCATATCACACATTGTTAGTTTTAAAATGGCTACATGAGCAATTTTATCCTAATAATGCATTACTATGGCACACTACTTGTCCAAACCTGAAAGCAGTGCTTTAGCAAAGTGAGGATTGAGAGCTTCAGTGCTTCAAAGCTTTTGACCATCATTTTCAATTGTAGCATTGACCCAGGAACAAAGTTCACAGCCTGGGGAAGTGAACAGAGAACCAAAGGAACCAAAGGAAGTAGTGGGTAAAATTTTGGAGTCGATGAAAGTTAGTATGCAGGTGCAGCAGGTGATCAAGAAGGCCAATGGAATGTTGGCTTTTATTGCTAGGGGGATAGAATATAAAAACAGGGAGGTATTGCTGCAGTTATATAAGGTATTGGTGAGACCGCACCTGGAATACTGCATACAGTTTTGGTCTCCATACTTAAGAAAAGACATACTTGCTCTCGAGCCAGTACAAAGAAGGTTCACTCGGTTAATCCCGGGGATGAGGGGGTGGACATATGAGGAGAGGTTGAGTAGATTGGGACTCTACACTAGTAGTGACTCCCACCCTCCCACCTCCTCTAACCTTTAGGGGGGTAGAGGGAATTTAAAGGGTAGGTTCGTTTTTATATTTTGTTTTCAGGGACTTAACTCCTGGACCTTAGATAAATAAGAAGCAAAAAGTAATCCAAAGTGGGACGTCACCAAGGAAGAGGTAAGTGATTGGTTGGTGAGTATTTTCCTGCTGAATTTGTCTAAGGTTAAAGTTTGTGGATTCTCTGGTCTCTGTTGTGTAGTGGGGGACTGCTGTTCAGCAAGGGCCCTTGAGTATACCTTTTAATTGAAGTGAAATTGGTGGGATTCATTTAATTTGAATTAATTAGTTAAAGGGTAAGTCATGTCAGGACAGCCCAGCCTCGTGTTATGCTCTTCCTGCTCTATGTGGGAAATCAGGGACCCTTCCGGTGCCCCTGACGACCATGTGTGCGGGAAATGTATCCAGCTGCTGCTACTGACAAACCGCATTGCGGCACTGGAGCTGCGGATGGATTCATTATGGAGCATTCGCGATGCTGAAAACGTCGTGGATAGCACGTTTAGTGAGATGGTCACACCGCAGGTAAAGGTTGTACAGGCAGGAAGTAAGTGGGTGACCTCCAGGCAGAGTAAGAAGAGCAGGCAGGCAGTGCAGGGGTCCTCTGTGGCCGTCCCCCTCTCAAACGAATATACCGCTTTGGATATTGTTGAGGGGGATGACTTATCAGGGGAAGGCAGCAGCAGCCAACTTCCTGGCACCAGGGGTAGCTCTGCTGCACAGGCTGGGAGGAAAAAGAGTGGAAGAGCTATAGTGGTAGGGGATTCTATCGTAAGGGGAACAGACAGGCGTTTCTGTGGCCGTAAACGTGACTCCAGCATGGTTTGTTGCCTCCCTGGTGCCAGGGTCATGGATGTCACTGAGCGGCTGCAGGGCATTCTCAAGGGGGAGGGTGAGCAGGCAGAGGTCGTGGTCCACATTGGGACCAACGACGTAGGTAGGAAGGGAGATGAGGTCCTGCATCAAGAATTTAGGGAGCTAGGTAGCAGATTAAAGAGCAGGACCTCAAAGGTTGCAATCTCTGGATTACTCCCAGTGCCACGGGCTAGTGAGTATAGAAATAGGAGGATAGAACAGATGAATGCGTGGCTAAAGAGTTGGTGCAGGAGGGAGGGTTTCAGTTTCCTGGATCACTGGGCCTGCTTCTGGGGAAGGTGGGACTTGTACAAGTCGGACGGGTTGCATCTGAACCAGTGCGGGACAAATATCCTTGCGGGGAGGTTTGCTAGCACTGTTGGGGGGGGTTTAAACTAACTTGGCAGGGAATGGGATACAGAGTGGAGCTACAATAGGGGGTGATGTGCAGCCAAATATTGAGAAAAAAACAAGTCAGCTTGGAAGACAGGACAAATATGTAAGAGCAAGGCTGGATGGCATCTATTTTAATGCAAGGAGTCTTGCAAATAAGGTGGATGAACTGAAGGTGTTGATAAACACATGAGAGTATGATATTGTTGCTGTCACAGAGACATGGTTGAGGGAGGGGCAAGACTGGCAGCTCAATATTCCGGGGTACAGAATCTTCAGGCGAGACAGAGGGGGAGGTATAAGAGGATGGGGGGGTCGCAATATTAATTAAAGAATCAATTACTGCCATAAGGAGGGATGATATATTAGCAGGTTCCTCAAATGAGGCCATATGGGTGGAGCTTAAAAACAAAAAGGGGGCAAGCACTTTGATGGGAGTGTACTATAGACCCCCAAACAGTCAGGGGGAGATAGAGGAACAGATATGTAGGCAAATCTCAGAAAATTGTGCAAATAATAGGGTAATAATAGTGGGGGATTTCAACTTCCCCAATATTAACTGGGATACTCAGAGTGTAAAAGGCTTAGAGGGTACAAAATTCTTAACGTGCATCCAGGAGAGCTTTTTGAGCCAGCATGTAGAAAGTCCTACAAGAGAGGGGACGGTATTGGACCTAATTCTAGGGAATGAGTCCGGCCAAGTGGAAGAAGTGCTAATAGGTGAGCACTTTGGTGACAGTGACCATAATTCGGTGAGATTTAAGGTGGTCATGGAAAAGGACAGGGAGGGGCCGGAAATAAAGGTTCTAAATTGGGAGAAGGCCGATTTTAATAGGATAAGGCAGGATCTGGCCAAAATGGACTGGGATCAGCTGCTTGTAGGAAAATCCGCATCGGAGCAATGGGAGTCTTTCAGAAGGGAGATTGAGACCATACAATGGCAACATGTTCCCGTAAAGGTCAAGGGTGGTTCCAAGAACTCCAGGGAACCTTGGATGTCAGGGGATATACGAGAATGGATTAGGAAAAAAAGGAGGGCTTTTGGCAGATACAAAAGGCTAAAGACGGAGGAAGCCCTAGAGGAGTACAAAAAGTGCAGGGGGATACTTAAAAAGGAAATTAGGAGATCAAGGAGGGGCCATGAAAAAACACTGGCGAGCAAAATAAAGGAAAATCCTAAGATGTTTTATAAGTATATTAAGGGTAAGAGGATGACTAGGGAAAAAATAAGGCCCATTAGGGACAAAAATGGCAATCTGTGTGTGGAGCCGGAAGATGTAGGAGGGGTTCTAAATGAATTTTTTGCATCTGTTTTCACTATGGAGAAGGACGACGTAGACAGAGAAATACGACAGGGGGACTGTGATATACTCGAACATATTAACATCGAGCGGGAGGAGGTATTGGCGGTTTTAGCAGGCCTAAAAATGGATAAATCCCCAGGCCCGGACGAAATGTATACCAGGCTACTGTGTGAGGCAAAGGAGGAGATTGCAGGGGCTCTAACACATATATTCAGAACCTCTCTGGCCACAGGGGATGTGCCAGAGGACTGGAGAACCGCTAATGTAGTACCATTATTCAAGAAGGGGAGTAGGGAAAAACCGGGGAACTACAGGCCAGTGAGCCTAACATCAGTGGTAGGAAAATTGTTGGAAAAAATTCCAAAGGACAAAATTAGTCTCCACTTGGAGAAGCAAGGATTAATCAGGGATAGTCAACATGGCTTTGTCAAGGGAAGATCATGTCTGACTAATTTGATTGAATTTTTTGAGTAGGTGACTAGGCGTGTGGATGAGGGTAACGCAGTGGATGTGGTATACATGGATTTCAGTAAGGCCTTCGATAAAGTCCCGCACAGGAGACTGGTCAAGAAGGTACGAGCCCATGGAGTCCAGGGTGCCTTGGCACTTTGGATACAAAACTGGCTTAGTGGCAGAAGGCAGAGGGTGATGGTCGAAGGTTGTTTTTGTGACTGGAAGCCTGTGGCCAGTGGGGTACCACAGGGATCTGTGCTGGGGCCCTTGCTGTTTGTGGTCTACATTAACGACTTGGATATGAATGTAAAAGGTATGATCAGTAAGTTCGCTGATGATACAAAAATTGGTAGGGTGGTAAATAGTGAGGAGGATAGCCTCAGTCTGCAGGACGATATAGATGGGTTGGTCAGATGGGCGGAACAGTGGCAAATGGAATTTAACCCGGAAAAGTGCGAGGTGATGCACTTTGGAGGGACTAACAAGGCAAGGGAATTCACAATGAATGGGAAGACCCTAGGCAAGACAGAGGGTCAGAGGGATCTTGGTGTGCAAGTTCACAGATCCCTGAAGGCGGCGGAACAGGTAGATAAGGTGGTAAAGAAGGCATATGGGATACTTGCCTTTATTAGCCGAGGCATAGAATATAAGAGCAAGGAGGTTATGATGGAGCTGTATAAAACACTGGTTAGGCCACAGCTGGAGTACTGTGTGCAGTTCTGGTCGCCGCATTACAGGAAGGATGTGATCGCTTTGGAGAGGGTGCAGAGGAGATTCACCAGGATGTTACCAGGGCTGGAGCGCTTCAGCTATGAAGAGAGACTGGGAAGATTGGGTTTGTTTTCCTTGGAGCAGAGGAGGCTGAGGGGGGACATGATTGAGGTGTACAAAATTATGAGGGGCACAGATAGGATGGATACTAAGGAGCTTTTTCCCTTCGTTGAGGGTTCTATAACAAGGGGGCATAGATTCAAGGTAAAAGGCGGGAGGTTTAGAGGGGATTTGAGAAAGAACTTTTTCACCCAGAGGGTGGTTGGAGTCTGGAACTCACTGCCTGAGAGGGTTGTGGAGGCAGGAACCCTCACAACATTCAAGAAGCATTTGGATGAGCACTTGAAATGCCATAGCATACAAGGCTACGGACCAAATGCTGGAATATGGGATTAGATTAGACTGGGCTTGATGGCCGGCGCGGACACGATGGGCCGAAGGGCCTCTATCCGTGCTGTATAACTCTATGACTCTATGACTCTACTCATTGGAGTTCAGAAGAATGAGAGGCGATCTTATTGAAACATATAAGATTGTGAAGGGGCTTGATCGGGTGGATGCGGTAAGGATGTTCCCAAGGATGGGTGAAACTAGAACTAGGGGGCATAATCTTAGAATAAGGGGCTGCTCTTTCAAAACTGAGATGAGGAGAAACTTCTTCACTCAGAGGGTAGTAGGTCTGTGGAATTTGCTGCCCCAGGAAGCTGTGGAAGCTGCATCATTAAATAAATTTAAAACAGAAATAGACAGTTTCCTCGAAGTAAAGGGAATTAGGGGTTACGGGGAGCGGGCAGGAAATTGGACATGAATTTAGATTTGAGGTTAGGATCAGATCAGCCATGATCTTATTGAATGGCGGAGCAGGCTCGAGGGGCCGATTGGCCTACTCCTGCTCCGATTTCTTATGTTCTTATTAAGATTACAGATGGGGGATGAGAGATTAGACTAAATCACTGCTGATATAGTTGTGGCTCAGTGGGTAGCACTCTCACCTCTAAGTCAGAATGTTGTGGGTTCAAGACCTACTCCAGAGATTTAAGCACATAATCCAGGCTGACACTCCAGTGTAGTATTGAGGGAGTCTTTTGGATGAGATGTTAAACCGAGGCCACAGCTGCCCTCATAAGTGGATGTAAAAGATCCCATAGCACTATTTTGAAGAAGAGCAGGAGAGTTGTCCCTGTGCCCTGGACAATATTTATCCCTCAACCAACATCACTAAGAACAGATTATCTGGTCATTATCACATTGGTGACGTGGGAGCTTGCTGTGCGCAAATTGGTTGTCATGTTTCCTACATTACAACAGTGACTACACTTCAAAAAGTACTTCATTGGCCGTAAAGCGCTTTGGTATGGTCCTGAGGTCGTGAAAGGCGCTATACAAATGCAAATTATTCTTTCTTTTATAGAAAAAGAATGTGACTGAACTAGAGTTCTTGAATTGAACTTGCATCTTTAAATTCCGATGTCTGATAACTTATAGCAGCTTCAGTTCAAAATTTCTAAACCTACACCTTAACTATCCTGCTGATGTCATCTTGGCTCTGGTCCCACCTTGGCCTGTCAAATAGATTAATCCATCAGATGACATCAGGCCTATGTCAGGTATTTGGCTGAGAGCAGGTCTTTGTGGTCAGCTGTACCGGCTTATTGAGGCAGGGAGGTGTAAGCATAAATTTGACAAGAACATTGTAGATGTCTAAATAGCATTTGATTGCCCATTAATTGTCAGAACTTAAAAACACTTTCTGTTATACTCATTCCATTGAGCAACACGAGCAAATAATTAGCAATATGAACTTTATGCATTTAAATTGTGAAACAAGAAAGAAAACAATAAGAAACAAAATACTGTGAGAGCTCCTGTCAAAAATATTAATCTATTTTGTTCTTTCAGGTGCTGCCGTGCGTTTCCTGCATTTTCTGTTTTTATTTCTGATCTCAATCATTCACAGTTTTTATTTTGAGTAAGTCAGATATCCAATCTACTTTAACAGCTAAGTTACTTGTTGAGAAAACAAAATGCCCGTTTTTACAGGGCACTATAGGGGAGTCGAACCACAGAGGGAGTGAAGTTAGACAGATTTTTCGGCATTTCAGTCTTTGGGTACCAGGATGAAAATTTCCCTTAGGTGAGGAAGTAGTTTGCATGAAGTCGATGATAGGATAGATTGTACACAGTCTGTAGGGGGAATAGGCATGAAGGGCCAAATGGCCTTTTCTCACTCCAGGCTTCCTTATATTCCTAGGTACTATCCATTGAATACAAAGAAAGATTATTTTAAGCGGAAAGTGCGGTGGAACTTTATCTGATTTCCTTCGCTCCACCACTGGGGGTCGTGTATTCAGCTGCCTAGGCCCTAAGTTGTGGAATTCCCTCCATAAGCCCTGTCCGCCTCTCTACCTCTCTCTCCTCCTCTAAGTCGCTCCTTAAAACCAACCTTTTTGACCAAGCTTTGGGTCACCTGTCCTAATTTCTCCTTATGAGGCTTGATATCAAATTTTGTCTGATAACGATACTGTGATGCACCTTGAGACATTTTTACTACATTTACTACACTATATAAATGCAAGTTGTTGTAGTTGGAACACTTATCTAGTGAAATCTTGGCAATTGCCCCTATTGGATTGCTGGTGCCAGAATAATAATGATTACATTTGCATAGCAATGCAAGTGGGAAGCCTCCAGTTACACTAACAGCACACATTGCTACTGAGGGAGAAGAAATAACAGCTCTGTTCTTGCACACTCAAAAGTGCTGCATAGTATGTCATACAGTGGCCTCCTACTACTGCTTCACTCTCTTTTGATTCATAGAAAGCTATCAGGGCAGTTACCTCATTTCAATCAGCAAAAATGGATTGGGTGGAATAGGATGCCACCTAAGTTTTAAATAACCGGCAAGCGTGTGTCAGCTGCAGTACATACTGAAGTCGATAAAAAGGGAAAACCAACATGGGAGCACAGCACCAGCTCCAAAAGTGCAGTAAACTAATGCAAATGGTTTCTTACATCAGACAGCGGGTCGCTGATTGAGAAGTTGGTGAAATGGTAGGACATGGCAAACTCAGCTTCACTTACCTCAAAAAACTAAACTTGAGTTTCAGAGATTCTCTGATTCGAAGAGGCTGGTGCATTCTCTGCTTTTTTAATTTGGGGATTTGACTATAAACTTAAAAAAACAATTGTGATCTAAGAATGGCTGTTCCTTATAGGTGTGATGCCTTTTAAAAAGTCTTGATGTGGAGATGCCGGTGATGGACTGGGGTGGACATATGTAAGGAATCTTACAACACCAGGTTATAGTCCAACAGTTTTATTTGAAAATCACAAGCTTTCGGAGATTATCTCCTTCGTCACTCACTCACCTGACGAAGGAGATAATCTCCGAAAGCTTGTGATTTTCAAATAAAACTGTTCGACTATAACCTGGTGTTGTAAGATTCCTTACATTTTAAAAAGTCTAATTCAGGTATTCAGCAAGTGCACCGGCACAGATTATTGCTACACTTCTGTTACAAACTAGTTCAAGTAGAAGTGGTTCAGTCATACCTTGGACCGTTGGTGCTGTGGAATTCACTCCACTTACATTGCAGGATGGGTTCCACAACACTGAGGCAATAATAAGCATGTGGAGTTGTTTGAGAGTTATGCTTTACAACTTTATTTGCTGATCAGAAGACCTTCCCTGAACACTGGAGAACAATGATTGAGAAATTACATTGCCAGCCTGTACAAGCAGGCTGATTGCTCAGCTCATCCACAACCAGAAACGATAGTGGCCTTCCTGCCAGCAGCAGCATTTAAAAATGCTGGTGCCAGTATTGTTACTTCAGGAAGTATTGGAAAAACTCACCTCTTTCGACGGGCCCTCCAAAAAGTGGCACACATTCACTTTACAGCACTGAAATCAGGCAAGAGTGCTAAAAGTTAAACTATTTAGTGACTGGACAAACTGCTTCCCTTTGATGTGTGGGATACATTTCCCTACACTTGAAGGGGCAAACGATGAAACATCTCCTGATCAGGCACTCAGGCAGTAATGCTTTTATAACAAGAATGTTATTCCATTCAACTGCATGGTAAGTAATTGAAACATTGGTATCTTTACCTTATAAATAGAGTTTCACTCTATTGGGAGTTTATTGTTCTCTGAACAGGTGACACTATTTCCAATGAAAGTCTCCCCTTACTGAGTCCTGTGTGAAGTGAGTTTAAGTAGTCTCAACCCAGGTCAAAACTGACTATAACTCTCACTCTCTCAGACTGGCCGTAAGTATGGCTGATGTAGGAAGTGGGAACATTCACATGAGGTTTCCATGTTGAGTCAGGCATGTTGTTGGGTGGAATGGACAGATGCTAAATCTGCGTATTACCTTTGATTTATTTGACACTGGAGTGCTTGATGGTAAGCATGGTGTAAAAACAAAAAGGCGTCCGATTCCCCAGCACCCCACCATCCTCTCCTGAAGATCCTGACTCTCGCTGGGCACAGTTCCACGGGTCTGGCACCCAATCAGCACCTCACCAAACAGAGCCATTCTTCACATGTAAGGCTTTGCAGTGAATAGCGGCAGGTAATTCTACTGTGGGAGGCATCACAGGCAATTGTAGCAACTCCCCCAGCCACTGCCCCAGCTGATATCAGGCAACTCAGCACTTACCTGGGACTTATAGGAACAGGAGTAGGCCATTCAGCCCTTCAAGCCTGTTCTGCAATTCAATGAGATCAGAGCTGATCTATATCCTAACTCCATCCACCCTTGGCTAGCAAAAATCTCTCAATCTCAGATTTAAAATTACTAATTGAGCTATCAACTATTACTTTTTGTGGGATGAGTTCCACATTTCTACCACCCTCTGCGTGAAGAAGTGTTTCCTAACTTCTCTCCTGAATGATCTGGATCTGATTTTAAGGTTATGTCCCCTTGTCCTACACTTCCCCCACCAGTGGAAAAATTTCTCTCTATCTATCCTATCAATTCATTTCAAGATCCTAAAAATCTCTATCAAATCACTCCAAAACTTTCCATATTCCAAGGAATACAAGAATAGTTTATGTAATCTCAAGACTTCTGATCTTGTAGGGCTTTTGTAGTTTCATTTATCCATTGTGCTATCCGAGACAGTCCCCCACCATTTATTGCCTTGACGAGCACCAAAAAAAAGAGATAAGTATAACAAGAATAGAAAACAGACTCCCAGATACCAACTACTTGTAACTGGGTCAGTCTAGTACTTTTTAACATGGAGAGATGGAGCTAACTAAAGGACACTTACAAAAGACCCAATGTTCTTCCAATCATGATTCTATTATATAGGGGCAGTGACACAGATATTGAAGTAATAATGTGACCATCACAGATTGCAGTAAAGAAGCTCACAGTGTACAATACAGCCCGAGGACAGCTTAAGTCCTCGTCATTTTCTATTAATAATTTTATCCTTTGACGTTTGTCTTCATCAATTGCAGATTCCACACTCTAAAAGTTTGCAATGATATTCCCACTAGACTTAAGACTTTGCTATAAAAAATAAATTGGATAGCCATTCTAATAAAACTCTGCATTATTAATTATTTTCTAGCAGTTTCTACGATGTAGCACTTCAACCATTTTCAAATTTGTGTGTTTACATTCAATAGACCAATCTATAGAGAATGAAAACACAACAGTGTTTGAATGCTCAAGATTAAAACTATTATCATGTATCTCAAGTAATTTTTTTCAAAGCTTCTTTCATAATCAATTTCTAGATGTAATTGCTTAATGCTTACAAGTTCTTCTTATTTTAACCAATGACTTATTCAATTCTCTACCCTGAGCACAGAGGCACTCCTGAATTGGTTGAAATTGCTTTTACTGACTTTTTGATATGAAAATCAATGGCTTTTGGAATGAATATTTTTTCCCTCACAGAGCTTACTGAGAGATGCAAATGTCATGAAAATTTCATTCATTCATTACTTTGGCCTTCAAGTGTTTTACCATTTTCTCCCCTTGATAAATGCAATTTGCTGTGACCTTTTCAATCACCCATTAAAATTCAAGTAGTGACAGGGTCATTTTTAAAGTGGAAAAACAATGACAGTAAAGTAGGCGGACAACGATTAGGCAAAATAAAGAATCCCAATGGCTCAGTGAGTGTATGCACCATCTGTTGTGACACTGAGCCATACAGATCACAGGGTCAATGCTCAGTCCATGCTGAGTCGGTATGAGTGCAACAATAAGCTTCTGCGTTCCTTGGCTAGTGGGCGGAAAATCAGCAGAGGTTCTTCCGTGACAGCCGAGGCTCAGTCAGTAGCACTCGCGCCTCTGAGTCAGAAGGTTGTGAGTTTAAGTCCTGCTCCAGAGACTTGAGCACGTAATCTAGGCTGACACTCCAGTGCAGTACCGAGAGAGTGCTGAGCTGTCAGAGGTGCCGTCTTTCAGATGAGACGTTAAACTTGTTTTCCCTCTCAAGTGGACGTAAAAGAGTGAATTTAAAACTCTGGTAAAATTTGAGGCACGCAACCTCATTATAATATTTAAATAATTGACCCACCTCTCGAGAGCAGGTTAATCGCCCACCCACCAACCCGTCTCTGTTAAAACCGGAATTGGGCGCGTTAGAGACGAGTTGGAGTCAGGTTTCTGATTTTTGAAATTTTAACCAGCGCCCCCCCGTCCCTCTCCCGCACATCATGGGGGTTAAAATCCCACCATGGCACCATTCGAAGTTTTCCCCGGCGTCCTGGCCAACATTTATCCCTCAACCAACATCATTAAAAATCAGATCATCTGGTCATTATCACATTTCTGTTTGTGGGAGCTTGCTGTGCGCAAATTGGCTGCTGCATTTCCTACATTACAATGGTGACTACACTTTAAAAGTATTTAATTGGCTGTAAAGCACTTTGGGATGTCCTGAGGTTGTGAAAGGCTCTATAGAAATGAAAGTCTTTCTTTCTTCCTCCCCAGTTTACCCCCTGCGATAAAGCGTATGCATGTGGATTTCACATGAGGATAGGATCTGATGCCCTCTGCAGTGACGTAGCCTGCTCACTGCCTCGGCTCATAGGACCATTTGTGTAAGGTGGCATTGGGCAGCCAGCGTCTGTGAAAACATGCCCCACCAAGAGTTGGCACATTCAAGGCAAGAAGGGAAAAAAAAGTCTTAGGATTCGTCTTTATCCAACACAACATTAAGAAATACAGCAATGCCCCCTTCCTTTTTGTTCTTCTTTCTACTCAGCTTTTTTCATATGCCTTTTAGCTTCTACTCAGAAAACCACAAGTGTGCTTTTTGCTCAATCATCCTCCGCAGTGCTAGTCACTTTAATGAACATCTTGTCTTTGTGTTTCCCACAGGAGAGAAACCACAAAGCAATCTCAGGTAATTTAAAACCAATGTCTGATGACTTCTCCATCCAGTGTCTGCTTAAACCCGAAATCTTTCTATTAAATCCATTTGGGAGATACGGGACCATTTTAGTCAAATCCTACACCACCAGTCACCATTAGGAGTTTCGGCTTGGATTGATTGTGTATATAGTAGTTGTCAGCGTTTGCACTTTCAGATGGATTGAAAAAGTCAGTCTCAATATCGTTACTAATCCGAAAACGCAGCGCTCTCTCTGATTGTGATAAATAAATGCGTTGAAGCCTGATTTCCATGGTTAATCTTTTTCCATTTATTCAATTGTATTTCCAGCTGTTTCATCACATGTTCACAACCTGCCTACACCACAAAGGCTCAGTTAAAGGATAAGCCAGACTTTGTTCTTTTTTAACCCACTCATCTGTAGGTCATCCCTTTGTAACTCTTTATAGCTCTGGAATAATGACCAGCTTTTAAATCTCGTTTGTTATTCTCTAAAATTATGTTCTGCAAGTCACTGAATGACACAAAACACAATGCAAACTACAAAAGAAGCGGTCACCATTCTCTGAAGAAAACAGGAAATATTAATTTTCATCAAATTCTTTTGTTTTCCCCACCTGAAGGCATTGAATGGTGCTGGGATATAATTCCGTGAGTGCCAAGCCAAATGGCCATTCTTCATGAACTAGACAGAGAGTATTGGCAGGCTATTCAACAATAGCAAGCACCACAGCCAAATACCATCTGGCCTCACCTGACAACCAAACCCTTTCTAGCAATGGTCACCAGATAGCAACTAGAAGTGGGAACCATGGCTAATCCTTCCCCTTCCTAGTCCAGGATTGCTAAGGCCAATTGTAGTACCCCAGCTGCTGTCCTTTCTGAGATCAGCCAACTCAGCATAGACTGAGGTTTGACCCTGTGACCTTCCTGACCTGCATAGCTCAGCACTACAACCAGTGTATTGATTCACTGAGCCAATCAGAGGAGTTGATTTTATACATTTTCAACATAATCTCAAGCACTACTTCTATCCTCAAAGGGTTACAGCGAGATATGTTACAAATGCTCTTACATATTTTAAAACTTCTTATAACCCTTCATTGTCCTCATGGTATATGCCTCCAAACTTATCCCCGTCCTTTACCATCCCTACAAACACTCTTACCCCCCAGTCCATTTTTCCTTCTCCTTAGAAATTTGTTTGTGCTCATCTCTCCCTAACAAAGATGATCCATTTTCATCCTTCCAACTTACAATTTATTGCATTTACATTGACATTTTCTAAAGTTAATATCAGTTGCTTATAACTGTCAAATTATCCATTACCTTAAAAATGTTGACCTAGCCCATGATCGCCAGTATGTTTTTCAGTATGGCCACTCCACTGATAATCTTGATGCATATGTTTCATACCTTTGCAACTCTGCTGGTGAACCATCTGTCAAATCCTTGGGCATTTCCAAAGGCTTTTGACAGGATCTGGCATTATTCACATCTACGTGAGTTATCATTCTCTGGTCTCCAACCAAAGCTATGCTTATGGCTGCCTAGCTATTTCCTAGGTTGCTTCATCAGTGCAGTAAACGATGGCTCATCTTCAGAATCTTCTTTATCCATTAATTCAGGGTTTCCTAGAGCTCTGTTCTTTCTCTCTCTCTCTTCCTTCTTCATATTAATGACATTCTCCACTCATCATTCAAGCCCATAATCAAGGGTGTCCAATCTTTTGGGGTAAAGAGCTGGATCCACATGACACAACCAATGATTGAGCCACATATGCCTAAAAATTCAACTCCCCCCCAAGCCAAAAATCCAAGCCCACCATACTCCCCTCCCCTCATACAAAGACTGTACCTCACTAATCAATTTGCTCTTCCTGGCCTAACATGCTCTACTGCCCTGAATTATTTTCTACTTAAAGGGACCACAAAATGGTCCAGAATTTATTTTTTTTGGTAGGCCCAAAGAAGTGCTCCTCCTGAGCCTGCAAAACAAATCCAGGCTGCTGCTGGTCTGTCCGAGGCCTCCCCCAGTGTCGCCTCTTCCATGCATCTGACAGTCGGCTGGCTCAGCATGGGAGCCGACTGATTTCCCACCCACGGAATCGGCGAGCTGCAGTGGGTTGCCAATTTGGCACCTGCAGGTTGCCAGTGGGAGTGGAAATAAGGCCCATGCCTCTAAATGGCTCGGGCCTCCTGCAAGAATGGGCGGGTGCTCTACGTCCACTGCACTGGGAGTTAAAATCGGTCCTGATGCGTGGACTACAAATCGGAAAAAATCATTTCAGCACCTTTGCTTCTGAAAAGATTTAATAGTGTGATCATCAAACATCATGAAGCAGATAATAACAAAGTTCTTGAAGAGATGGTGGCAGAAGCATCCATTACTGCCATCTTGGGTGCATTGCTATTGGCGTACCCTGCCTCTAACTCATGCTGTACCAGCCCTGGGAGTGTTAGATGCTGACACTGGATAACAAAAGTAGAAGTGTTCCCTGCCCCAGCATAGACTTAAGCAAAGAATTAAGAATACAAAAACAAATTAAAAATGCTTAGACCCTGAATTTCCGTTTTAGGCGCAATCGGCAATTGGGCCCAAATATCTGGCTGGCTTTTATTGCAAGTTTCCGCTAAAATCTATTAACATAATCACAAACGTAAAATCTGCCATGAATCAGCGCAATCTGGCAACTTACAGAGCGTAATCGTTTATTTTTTTTTGTAATAAAAATATTCATTGGTGTATTTAAGATCTATTTAAGAGTGGTAACCTGGTGCAGTTTTATTAATACAGTTGAAAATTGGTTTATCACAAACAATAAGCATTTTTAATAGGGGTGTCCAGTCCTCCACCTGTGAGTAACCTGATTTTAAATAACTGAAAATGACTTAGAAAAACTATAGAGAACCATTATTACTCTCCTTGGTGTACACTGGTCAGTTTCTTAGTAAATTAAATATTTTTTAATATGTAAAATTGTTTAAAATGTGCCTGTGCACCTAAGAAAATTAGATTCATTTGAAGACCCTCCTCGAACGGCCACAATCGGCAGAAACTCGCCATCCTCGTTATTTCAGTCGGGGGTGTGGCTAGTTTTGTGGGCGGGGTCGACTTCAGCGTGATGACTTTTTTGTGCAGCGCGAAACATTGCGAAAACTCAAATTACGCTGGACGTAATTTATGCCCAATGTAAATCGAAACAATGTTTTGCGCTGATCTGGCCGGATTGCTCTGACGGAAACTCTGGGCCGCTTACTTTAAATAATTAAGCTTAGCTCTCCTTTTGAAAAAGTGAAAGGTATAAAAAGTGTTCTGTTGTCTTCTTTGTGAACAGCTCTCCGCGGTAAGCATACAGCAGTATTCATAGCACAGGTTGCAACTTCAAATGCGATTCAACTAATCTGCAACTATTATAATGCTAGCATGAGCCTCTTGCATCCGAACAGCAAATTTGTGTTACTAGCAAAAATGCTAGTTTGGAAAAAAACAAAATGTCAAGCCTCGAATCAATTTCAGAGATGAACAGAAAGCCAACAGGTTCATGACTAACAGCGCATGGTTGAACAGACGCAATTTCATTTCCAACTAGAATACAATTCTGATACACGTCCATGAAATGAATGTAAACTAAATGTGGTTGATTTCCATTTCTTGGATCCCATGCGCTGCTGTCAGCTGTTTAATAGACCTGGCAGGAACAATTTCCAAGTTAATAACAAAGTGCATAAACACATTAGCTGCGAGGTTACCAAAAACTTTTTTTATGGCACAGATCCACCCAAACCTGACCCGCATCTAGCATAGGCTCAGAAATGCTCTTTTTCAGTTGCTCAGTCATATAGTTATCCACTTATTACTTGTGGTCATAGATTCCAGTCTTGTCAAAAGCAGAATCCCTATTTTCCTATTAGTTTGTGTGAGGAATTTTGTAAGTTCTTGACTGGTTGAACCTATTGGTACTTTTGGAGGAATGTTGCAGTTGCATGGAGGCTGCTGGCCCGATAAGGTTGCCAACCCCCCAGGATTGTCCTGGAGTCTCCAGGAATTGAAGATTAATCTCCTGGGCACTGCTGCGAGCAACCCAGGAGAAAAATCATAGGATCATTAAAAAAATTGTGCGTCTTTTTTATTTTCTTTGAACACTTTTGTATATTAGTTATAAAAGTTTGGAGATGGGGATAAAGGGCTGTATGACTGGGGAGGGTAGTTGGAGGCAGGAGGTCATGTGATGAAACCTCCAGGAATGCATCCAGCCAGAGTTGGCAACCCTATTGCCTGATGTCCGGGTGTCAACTTGCTATTTGACACCACAGCGTTGCGTAAATGAATGTCATGTGAATGGAGCTAATGCTTGTTTCTGTCTGTTGAGGAACACTTTTAAGTATTCGTCACCGACAATTGGTTTCTCAAGAAAAATGTGGCATATGACGGTTACCGTTGACTTAATATGGGATTATGGGTAGGGTTTTAGAGATGAAAAGGGCAAATTGGTTCAAGAAGCAACTACATATGTTTGTGGAAAGGGAAGTGGTTGTGGGATATGGCAAGAAGATGGCTAGGCAAATTAAAAAGGGCAGGTTGTTAAGCCAAATGGCCTTTTCCTGTTATTAAAAATTCTTACATGTTCATAATATTCTAAAGTCACTGCCATTAGTCAAAGAATCACAGCACTCACAGCACAGAAGGAGGCCATTCTACTTAGCTGATAATCACAACATTCTGCAGAAGTCCAGAGTTACGTTTCACTTGGCAAAACTAATGAGACTTTACACTACAGCTGCTGCAAAGGTTAAGTGGTGCGAGATTATCTCCTAGAGAGTGGTCTCACATCGCTTGGCTACATTAGAGTTTGTACTGATGAAAAGCCAAAATTATCTTGCAGCAATGCAAACTGTGTAGCACAATTGGTGTTTTCACGGTCCTGGGCCTGGGGCACTCTCAGTCCTGCTAATATTTCTTCAGCTAGCAATGCAAAGGACTTCCATTTACTTCTAAAAAACCTCTTCAAAGTCCATGAGAAAACAAGACATCTGGCTATAATACGTCTAAATGTGAATCTGAGTGCATTTCTCTCGACAGGCAGAATGACAGCCTGTCCTATCTTTCTTACTTTGTTTAAATTGTGATAGATGAGTACGTTAAATTTTGAATTTCGATGTAAAATCTCGATAACTTATTCAATGCAGTTCCAAATGTACATCCCATCAACAAATGTTCAGTATTTATCATAATCTGAAACAATTTGACATTTTACATTTGTGATAAAGCATTGGCTGCCTCAAACAATTTGCAGAAAGTCCCCTGTGATATGTGCATTTCCCCGTTTAAAATATCCAGTGAAAATTTTTTAACTACTGTATTGTAATTTTAATGTTCCCCTATTACAGAAATAAAATGTATTTTCTCCTGCTGACTCGGCCATTTTAAGGTGGCGCAGCTTTTTTTCACAGTGCTGACAGTCTGTGTTTGATAACGTGTTTATTGTATTGGATAAGCTACTAAACCAACTAAAATTAGCCATTGTTTAAAGACTGTTTTCTCTTACATAGTCATAGTGTGAAGCGCTGCCCAGTTCGACGCAATTCTTCGAAACAATTATCTTACCAGTAATTTGATTACATGCAAGCAGCAGATTCTTTTGGGTTGAGATCAGCTGTTGAATCGCAGAAATTATTTCTTGTCAGTGTGGATTGTCTGCAGGTTTTGAATGATGCTTTTCTGATAAATGGTAAACAAATCCTTCTCTTTCAAGGTGGTATTATACTGCAGGCACCTGTTTAGAGCAATGCAGAGCTGAGTTATACTGCCAGTTCCCTATTGCTGTCTGGCCAGGGAAAATGGAGCTGTGTGCATGTGTGCCACCCACCAGCATTCAAATGCTGATTACATTTTAATGTTAACAAAGAGCTAACATTAAAATGCTCTCTACTGGTACTGATGCAAAGTAAAATAAAAACTGTCTCACATTAACACAATCTTAGTGATATAATTAGTCTATTGGATTCACATTGACCTGCTGTTTATTTCCAGGATTTTGTGTTTTTATTTTAAATGTTATGTGATTTTGCACCAGAGACGTGTTAATGAATTTTATGCTGATCAAAGTGAGACATGTTACTGCTGTGGCTCAGTGTGTAGCTCTCTTACCTCTAAGTCAGAAGGTTGTGGGTTTAAAGCCCCACTCCAGAGACTTTAAGCACACTAATCTCAGCTAATACTCCCAGTTTAGTACTGAGGGAGTGTTGTACTCTTTCAGCATGAGATGTAAAGCAAGGTCCTATCCACCTCTCAGATGGACATAAAAGATCCCAAGGCACAACTCATAGAGAAGCAAGGAAGGTGTCCTGGCCAAAATTTATCCCTCGACCAACACCAATAAAACAGTTTAATTGGTCGTTTATCTCATTGCTGTTTGTGGGACCTTGCTGTGTGCAAATTGGCTGTTGTATTTCTCTACATTACAATGGTGACTGGGCTTCAAAAAGTACTTAATTGGCTGTAAAGCACAATAGGCATCCTGAGGTTGTGAAAGGCGCTATATAAATGTAAGTTCTTTCTTTCTTCCCTGGGAAATGGAACACCTTTTCCATCTTGTACTCAATGTGATCGTTAAACACTTCGGTTCAGGTATTACAGACATGGGAGGCAATTTTAACCCTACCCACTGGGTGGAAACTGGGCAGGTAGGCAGTTAAAATCACCCGCGATTATCACCTGTTCTCCTGATCAGGTGGCAAGGACATTCCCCCAAAACCAGAAGGGTCCTTTTTAACATATGCATGTTGGGTCCTAATGATATCATCGGGACCCGACTGCAATTTTTACTAGGTGGCCTGAGCGGGAAACGGCAGTGAGTTACCTGCCAGCCAACTCAGCCAGGAGAGGCCCAAAAGGTAAGTTTTTTAATTGATTTTTTTTACTTTCCTTGTAGGGCTTGGAGGAACCATAGTGCTCCTCTGGACCCTGCAGGGAAAGCTCAGGCCTCACCTGCCACAATCACACCTACCACCCACCACCCCCCCCACCCCCCATTGCAGGGGCCCCTACCCCAGCGTGAGCCAGTAGTTGATCCCACCACTTACCAGGTCTTGGTAGGCAGCTTCTGGGTCGCGTGAATTTCCACTGCTGCCCGTCAACTTCCCGCATGGAACAGGTGGGAAGTCGAATGGCAGGAGTTAAAATCCCCACAGTTAAAATCGGGGCCATGTTGTTACAGACATGATGTTACAGACATGATGTTACAGACAAGCTGAAAATTAAATGGAAGATTGACAAATGAGAGGGTCCTCGAACTAGCACAAGAAAAGGGGGAAGTGATGAGAAAAATGACATACAGTGGGCACATTATTCAAGTGTCGTGTGGCACGTTGTTCGGACATCGCTGTCCAGGAAAGCTGACAGTAATAGATCATGAGACAGGAGAAAAAGAATGTGGCTGGATGATGTTCTTGGGTGTTAAGACTTGCATTATCTCAGTAAGTCTTTCTTGTCTTTTTTATGTAAATAAGTGGTGATGTAGCAATAAACCAACGGATTCAATGTGCAATTGAAAGGAAGAACTTTGTTCTCCAATACAACTAAAGAAGGAATCTGCTGTTTGGAATTCCAGGCTTTCAGTGTTAACTTTCATGAACTTGACAACTGATTTATAGGCACACATTTCTACAGGTCAGTGATGCTGTAGGTTCCAGGTATGTTTGGCTTATTACTAAAGAGTGCAGCCGATGGAGGAAGAGCCATACATCAGCTGTTGGCTCCACTCCATTAATGTACAGCGCCCATAGAAGGCCTGATGGTGCTGGGCATCACAAAATTTACCCCATATAGACAGAGGTCAGATACAGTAGGGTAAAGCTTCCTCTACTCTGGTCCAACAACATACCTTGGCTATAGATCCCAAACAACACTACCTACTACACCAGGATGGCACTTCCACTTCCCAAACCAAACGTTCTTATGAGCTCTTTGAGAACAGTCAGCTTAGTGTTGAGTTATGGCCCATTTTGTGACATATACACAGACCCATTAAGAACTGATTGAAACTGTCTAAACTTATTTAACTTGGCATCCTTACAGCCAACAAAGAAAGGAGACTTTCATGCCATTAGTCAGAGCTGGATTTAAACTCTGGTCCCAGAGGAGGAAGGACGTTACTTTAACTCAGTGCCCTTTAAGTGATCAATGTAAGGAATCTTACAACACCAGGTTATAGTCCAACTGTTTTATTTGAAAATCACAAGCTTTCGGAGGCTTTCTCCTTCGTCGGGTGAATGACGAAGTTGATCACATTTAAGTGATCAACATTGTATATTCTGAGCTCAGTAAATAACTACTGAATAACTATATACAGCAGTGCAGTAATGGCTGGAAGATTTCACTGATAACAAGCCTTGGATGATTTACTTTCCAGTTTTGAGCTGAAGAATTAAGGTTTCTGATGAACAATTCCACTCTAAATATTATCCTGTACTGTTTTCTTTCAGATGCTGACTAACCTGAAGTAATATATACATGTCTGACAGCTTGCCAGCAATGCAATTCCCCAGCACCAGTGTTTTTTGCTGAATCTTTCTTATCTGTTGCAGTGCTGACATTTGTCCCTCATAAAAGTGTATTTTATTCCTTCTTAGGATTCATTTCCTCCAGTTAAAGCTCAAATATCAGTCTTTTTCATTTATTTTATGGAGGTCAGCTAACCCCTCTCCAAGCATGAAGTGATGATACCATTCAAAACATTTCCTGTCCTGACAGAATCTGGAAGAGGAGGTGTTCAGTTTGTGAATTCCTAAAGGTTAATATTCCAATCTTCACAAAGTAACGTGAAACATATCACCTTTTTCAAATTTAGTCAGTGCAGAGGGAAGATTTTCTAAGAGATGTACTATTTACTTAATAATCATACTTGGATCACTAGGAAACACGGACTCAGTCTTAGTCTCTGAAATTTATAGTTTATTTTGACTCATGAATGTAATTTTCAGGAGTCACATCCTAGAGAATCCTGGACAAGATACAAGAAGAAAAACATACACTCTGATAAACAATCGTTCTTTCTCACCTCTAACTTCACACTCTCTCTACTATAATCTTCTCTCTCTGTTTTAATGATATTACAATGGTTGTTATTCCACTGAACTTTCCTCTCTTGTTCCTCCTAAGCTCCAAATGCAATTTCCTTCATGTTCTGCCTCTTCCTTGCACTTTCTTAAAGTCAAAAGTCATTGAAGTGGCTCCTACTCTATCTCATTCTTTCCCAGCACCTCAAACTGTGGAACTCCTCTCTCACTTTTATTATCTTGACTTTCTGCCCAATTGGAGTCAACTGGGACAGTTTCTTCTGAAAGGTAATATTCAAAATGTTATTCGATCTTAAATAAAAATAGAAAATGCCAGTCGGTCTGTCAGCATCTGGAAAGAGAAATAATGGGTTCACATTTTGTTAGAGACGCTGCATCAGAACTAGAAAAGGGAAGACATGAGACACCCTCTCATAGTCTGACTAAAACAATTAGAAGAAGCCTATCCTAGCCTCTCTCTCTTTCAGCTGTTAACCAAACATGTTTTGCTTTTGTTCCAGATTTCCAGTGTTCATGTTTTTTTTCTTTTTATTTATCTAATTGGGAGAATTTTAATCTTTTTTGTGCTATGCAATTGGAACATCGACGATCAACTGAAGACTTTGACTTTTAGTTGGATCCAACTCTGCTGATAAACTGATCATTGCCACAAAACAGAATACCCAGTTTGGAAGCTGGGTTATAGCCAGCACACACCTGAACACGTAGATAAATCAAATTGCAATTTGGGGGGGGAAATATCAGCATACGGGCAGAAAACAGAAACATTACTTTTATAAATTATGGACCATCCAGTGCAATCACAGTTATACTCAGTCTGCAGGAAAAGTTGTTAGTTCTGCCAACATCCTATTTTTAGGGATGCATCTCAATTCTCCATCATTCTCACCTCACTTATCTATTGCACTCTTTATTCTCCTTCAAAAGCTGTTCCTTCAGCCTCTCCCTGGTTATTTGGGTCTTGTAATCTACAACTTCACTGTGCTTCCATTTACCAGGAAGCTTGTACCTTCCTCAGTCTTCCTCTCCTCCTATGGGTGACAGGTTTTTAAAACTTAAGAACATAAGAAATAGAAGCAGGAGTAGGTCATACGGCTCCTCGAGCCTGCTCCGCCATTCATGTCTGATCTTCGACCTCAACTTCACTTTCCCGCCCAATCCCCAAATCCCTTCATTCCCCTAGAGTCCAAAAATCTATTGATCTCAGCCTTGAATATACTTAACGACTCAGCATCCACAGCCCTCTGGGGTAGAGAATTCCAAAGATTCACAACCCTCTGAGTGAAGAAATACCTCGTCATCTCAGTCCTAAACGGCCGACCCCTTATCCTGCGACTATGCCCTCTAGTTCTAGACTCTCCAGCCAGGGGAAACAACCTCTCAGCATCTACCCTGTCAAGCCCCCTCAGAATCTTATATGTTTCAATCAGAGTCTTATATGTTTCAAATTTATGCTTGTCGTCACTTAAACACTTCTTGATTATTTCATCTTCTCTCTTAACCTTTTCTACCATAGTGTGGGCCTTAATCTTTTACTTAAGGCTCCCAATTTTAAAAAATCTTGTAGAATTGGAAAAGTGGGAAATAATAGAGGAATTTGCTCTGAATCTATACTTTAGTTAATTAGTTAGGCTCTCCCTCCTATGGTCATTAGTTCATGTAGTTGACAGGTAGCAGGTGTTGTCATTTTTTTCAGTTAATACCTAGCTTAGTTACTTGTAAGGAAGATGTGATTCTCTGGGGACAACAGTGGCTCCTGTAATTTGTGTTTTAGTTAGTACTTCCCAAAACACAAACCAGAGGATATCACTTCAGGATTTCCTCAAAGAAACATCCTTGGCCCAACCATCTTCAGCTGCTTCATCAATGGCCATCCCTCCCTCACAAGGTCAGAAATGGGGCTGCTCCTCTCCATAGAAAATTGGAGCAAAATGATCATGGCTGATCGTCTCCACATTTCTCAAATGCATCATTTCCACCTAACTCAGTGTCTACATTTCCTCTGCTTGAATTCTTTTTGTCTGGTTTCCATTCTGCCCACAATACCGAGATCACCCAAGTCAAAGTCACCAGTGGTATCCTGTGTGATTAAGACCGCAACACATTATTCCACCATCGCCCCACCCTTCAACTCTGCCACCTTTGACAGAGTCAACCATTTCATCCTCCTCCCCTGCATCATCTCGATGCTACCACTCTTTTATGGTTCCATCATTAGCTGTCCCAACATCTACTGCAGTGGCTTCTCCTCCCATGCCTGCAAGGTCACCTCTGGCATACCCCAAGCTTTCATCATTGGGCCCCTTTTTCTTCCTCATCTAGATGCTGCCTTTCAGTAGCACGCTCCATAAGCATGTGGTCAGCTTTCACATGTATGCCAAGACACTCAACTTTACCTCTCCACCACCAGCCTCGACTCCATGGCCGTTAATATGCTATTCAACTTGATTCAAATCATGGATGTCCATCACTTTCTCTAGCTCGATATTGGTCAGATCAAAGCAATGCTGCCCAGTCCCTGGCAGAAACTTTGCAACTTGGCCCCTGATTCTATCTGCCTTCCTGGCCATATGCTCAAGCTGAACCCAATGCTGCACAAGCTCAATGCCCTGTTTGACTCTGACTGATATTCATACACCACATGCAGCCCAAGACCATTATACTGCCTGCTCCCTTCCCACCTTACCTCCACCATCACTGAATCTCTCATCCATGCCTTTGTCACGCCCAAGGTTGACTTCTCCAACGTTCTCTGCACCAGCTTCCCAATTTGCACCTTCCTGTATCAAGTCCTATCCACCTATCACCCCTATTTTGATACCCCATCCCTCAGTTCATCGATTTTAAAATGTTCGGGGGTGAAATTGGTCTGGGGCGGTGGAGCAAAACAGTCAATAGCAAATCGGCAGCACGTTTTACACCCCACTCGATTTTCTTTTCTATTGACTTGAATGGTGTAAAACGAGCTGCCGATTCACTATCTCCCATTTTGCACTACTGCCCAAGGCCAATTTCAACCCCTCGTCTCATTTACAAATCATTCCATGGCCTTGCCACACCCTACCTTTGCAACCTCCTCTAGCTCTACATCCCAGTTCACACATTCTGCTCTTCTGAATCTGATAAACTGCCTGTGCCTCCTTCAACATGTCAGCGGCAGAGCCTTCAACCATCACATTCCCGTGCTCTGGAGTTCTCTTCCAAATCCCTTCTCTCCAATCTTCAACAGTCACAGGCTTTCAATCATCTCTATTAACTCTTGCCCCAACTCCTGCTCAGTGTCTAATTCCCCATTCTGAAGCATCTCACTGCGTGAAAGTCTCTATCTAAGTGAAAGGTGGTGGTAGTGTTGCTGTTTGTTTGTTGCTGTTAAGCATAGTAGATAATTTATCACTCTCCCAGTTATTCCACTCAGTGGTTCTTTCATGGAATTGAGGGACTGGCAGCTTAAGGATCATGCATTACACTAAACTAGTTGGAGTGTGTATTTGTGACTAATAATGATTGCACGGTGACTGGAGTTCACTTAATCATTAACATTTGTGTTGTACAAACTGTCATTTCACGAGGAAAGATAAAGATCTATTAAATCCTGCTGCCTGAGTGGTACAAGCAGCTAACATTCTTACAATGATAATTTTAGGAGGTACTTCATCAATGAATGCAATTTGTTATATTAATGTAAAGCCTTTTTGGGTGGAATTTAATTAATTCATTGTTCACTGTTAAACAACAGTTACTTAAGCAAAGCCAATTTAATTAGTAGTTATATGGATGTCATTTGACATGGTGTGATATTATAGTATATCGTTTTTTTTGCCATGTCACCTGTGCTTCCCCTAATTTTCTCCTCTTGTTTCCAAGGCAGTGACTCATGCTGGGATATAGTGCGACAGGGACTGGCTCCCCCAGATGTCAGTAGGCTATTCACCCTGGGGAAAATACAGCCCGAGCCCCACTTGGCAATTTTCCAGCAGGGGGATTACTGGATAATGGCCATATGGGAATCCTTGCACAAGTGAAAAAAGGCAGGGTATTTTTCTTGTACTTAAATTAAATCAGTTAAGATCACCCTGCTGCTCAGTCAGTGCAGCTTTAACAGTGCAAATTTGAATTCTAGAAATCTCCATTTTGTAACAAAAGAAAATCTATGAGGATCTCTCATAGTAATAATCGACATTAACCTTTGACCCTCCTCATCTCATGCTCATTATTCTCACTTGACTTAATACATTAATGGAATTGGTTGAACAGTGTTATCCTCTGTAAATTGCTTTAATGCTTGATCAAAAGCAAAATACTGCGGATGCTGGATATCTGAAATAAAAACTGAAAATGCTGGAAATACTCAGCAAGTCAGGCAGCATCTGTGGAGAAAGAAACAGAGTTAACGTTTCAGGTCGATGACCCTTCATCAGAATGCTTGAATGCTTGATACTGGCTGGCCCATCCAGGTGAGAGGAGCAAGGCAAAGGGAGCCAGGAGGGTTAAAGGAATTGCAACAAATTCCCATACTTTGCCACCTAAAAATGTTACACTACAAAATATATAGTGAAATCTGAAAATCTGAAATACAAGTTCCACAACAGTGGGAATTCGAGCTAGGGAAATTGAATGGAGGAAGCCAGTAGGGCTGAGGATGAAAATATCAGATCTAGTGAATAAAGGGAAACTGAAATACAGAGAGGCAGAGCAGAGATCATTCTATAATCCTCTCCCTGTAATCTCCTCTGGCCCTCTCCATTCCTCTGATTCTAACCTGACATCTTCATCCCAACATTGGTGGCCATGCCTTCAGCCGCCTAGGCTTCAAGCTCAGGAATTTCCTCCCTAAACTCCTCTGCCTCTCCACCTCTCTCTCCTTCTTTAAAATCCTCTTCAACGCCCACCTCTTTGATCAAGCTCCCTTCCTAATATGTGCTCCTTTTCTCGGCATGCATTTTTATCTGATTAAACCTCTGTGAAGCACCTTGGGACTTTTATTTAACATTAAAAGGCACTATATAAATGCAAACTGTTATTGTTGTAGAAACTAGCAACGGTGGCTACTTTTCAAAATTAATTAATTGGCTGTGAAACACTTTGTGACATCCTGAGGAAATGATAAGTGCTACACAAATGCAAGTTCTTTCTTTACCAACGGTAGCTATTGGACTGAATTTGATGTTTAGAACTTGTGGTAGTGCTAAAAGCACTTCTTTGCACTTGAATGTAAAGTTGCTTTTGATCTGTTGAGTCCCATCTTTGAACATCACCACTTTGCTCTGTTAATGAGGCGCTGATGTGAGGTTGACTTCCACGTGCTCCAGCCATTCTCTGGTAACTCACCCAAGTGACCATTATTCATGCATCAGCCTTGACGGTGTGTCGACAGGCTGTCTGACTACACTGGGTGGAGGAGGAGGAACATCAGAGCTGAGCCGGATCCTGCTTTCCCCCAACATCTATATACGTGTGCTTCCAGCAGAGTTCCCTGGAGAGCAATCCGGAGCTGGAATCCTGGATGAATATCCCCCTTCCATAAACCAACTACAGCACCTCTGCCAATCACCCCCACCCTCATTCCACTGAAATCAGCCTTACTAGAGGCTAGGGACTGAACCTGCGATATTGGTGGTCCTTATGGCTCAGCTTCTCATGGGCTAAAACCATTGGTGGTGCATTTAAACGATACATGCTTTGCTTGGCTTTCTTTGTATTTGGAGAACCAATTATAATTTTTATTAGCTGAGTAATGGTTTTTACTGTTGACTCGTTTCCCCAACAGAATAATTATTCAGAATAATATGTAATTATGCATTTATATACAATGTTATGTATTTTAACTGTAATGACGTTTATTCAACTATGTTTGCATTTTATTACCAATATAATTTAAGTAACTGCTCTCCTCATTTTGTTACCATACATTAAGTGTGCCAAAGATTAGTTTATCAAATTTCAGTTTTGCACTTAGATTAATAAACCCCAAATGGTTTACTCTAAAATTTAATGAATTATATTCCATTGGGGAAATGAGGAAAATTTTTTTTCCGGAATGCGCTTCCTGAAAGGCAGATTCAATCATGGCTTTCAAAAAGGAATTGGATAAATACTTGAAGAGAAAAAATTTACAGGGCTACGGAGAAAGAGCGGGGAAATGGGACTAACTGGATTGCTCTTACAAAGAGCCAGCACAAGCTCGATGGGCCGAACATCCTCTTTCTGTGCTGTAACCATTCTACGATTCTATAATTCTATTTACACTAATTATGAAAACAGAATTTAAAAGCTGTTTCACGGCGGCACTTTCCAAAAATATCTTCATTCTTGAAAGATACATATCCATAGAGGCACAGTTATTGTGACTGGAGATCAGCACTTGCTTAGGGAGACCGGCAGACTCAAGCTATACTGCCAGCTCTGCGTTGCTGTGCAGTGATGGAAAACAGAGGTCTGCACAAGTGTGCGAGTACACATGGACAGAATTCCAATCGCTAGCATATGAATGCTTCCTTAGTGTTAATGTCTGTCTCTTTGCTAACATTCAAAGGATTAAAACTAAACTTAAAAAGCTCCCAGGTAGTCTAAAAGGTTGTCTTGGAATTTTTTAAACTTAGCCTCACACCATTTGCCTACATTCAATTCAGATGACGTCACGCCAGAGTTACGTTGCTGTTCGTGGGACCTTGCTGTGCGCAAATTGGCTGCTGCATTTCCTACATTACAACAGTGACTTCGCTTCAAAAGTACTTTACTGGCTACAAAGCACTTTGGGACATCCTGAGGTCATGAAAGGCGCTATATAAATACAAGTTCTATCTATCCAACGCAAACAATGCTGCATCAAAGCAAAGCTGAAACTACCTCACATTGGCAGAAGATGTGTAGTATAACTGGTTTGTAAATATATAAATATAAGTAGGTACCTGCAACAGTGATTCGCACACTGCACTTAGAATTTCTCAGTGATCAGTGCACATTGACCCCTCGTTCTCAGTGGGGAATCGTGCTCAAACGGAGTGCGGGTTGGAGAATCAGTCACCTAGAAATTGGATCACGCCAGAACTGAGGTGCGATCCAACTGCAGTGCACACTGCGTGCACCTAAAGAGGCTCGTGGAAGGATCACAGCAAATTGCCCACCTTGTTTAGTCACGGTCCCAGACGCAGCTCCTTGTTTGTGGGGGGACAGCAAAATTAGCCTGCTGGACCTAAAGTGAATCAAGTCAATGAGGGGGGGCAATCGGGAGGGGGCCGAGCGGTGACCGGCAGTTTTACATAGAATTACAAAGGATTTTACAGCACTGAAGCAGGTCATTCAGCCCGAAAGGTCTGTGCCGGTGTTTAAACTCCACACGAGCCTCCTCCCACCTTGCTTCATCTCACCCTATCCACATATCCTTCTATTCCTTTCTCCCTCATGTATTTATCTAGCTTCCCCTTAAATGCATCTATGTTAGTCACCTCAACCACCCCATGTCACAGCGAGTTCCTGCTCCTCCCAGCTCCACATTCAGGTACAGCCCATTACCTGCTGCATTCAGTGTAAACTGACTTCTGGTTTGGGTTTGGGCCCTAAAATAGGCATTAGGCCCTTTATTAGCATATTCAAGGAGCCTAATGCCTGTTTTAGGAAGCCGCCAGGGACACCACTACAGCGCCTGATCCAATATGGCTTCAGACGTGTTTCCGATGCTATTCGGGCATGTGAGGTTGGCCCCCTAAATTGGACCTCTTTGAAAACGGGTGCAGCAAGATGCAATTTTAAGCCAGTGAGTGTAGTGATGTATCTCCCTCTCACTGCTGAGACTGGGATCGGTTAATTTCCCCTACTATCTCTATCAGCCTGCAGTAATGTCATGATCGATAATCATTTTGGTATGAACACTGGTATGCATCAAGGACGTGAAGAGCAAAACAAATTTTGCAGTTACAGACACTGACCAACACAGAACAATAACGCTGGATAAAATTGAAACCATCTATATTGTACCCAACAGATTCTAGGGAGTGATTCCAACTACTAATCTAATCTCTGGGTTCATCTGGTGATTATAAAACTCTCAAGATTTGCTCTCATGATTTGTGATATATTCGGAATCCCTCAATTAGATTACTACTTTGTAATGACTCCCAGGTTTTATCCCTTAATCTCTATTTTATAAGTCAATATTTCCTGCTCAATGTATCATACTGAAGTTTTTGTGTTGATATGACATAGTTTTCACCTGACACTGATTTCCAACACACTGTATAACTAGTTCAAAGTCACTGATATGAGGGCAATTCAAATTTTGACATGGGGGATGAAATTGGTCTTTGGCACTATCACAAAACTGGCAATAGCGAATCGGCAGCCCCTTTTACACCCTGCCCAGTTTCCTTTTCCACTGAATGGAAGGAAGACTTGCATTTATATAGCAACTTTCACAACCACAGGACGTCCCAAAGCGCTTAACAGCCAATGAAGTACTTTTTGAAGTGTAGTCATTGTTGTAATGTGGGAAACGCAGCTGCCAATTTGCACACATTAAGGTCCCACAAACACCAATGAAATAATGACCAGATAATCTGTTTTAGTGATGTTGGTTGAACAATAAATATTGGCCTGGACACCGGAGAGAATTGCCTTGCTCTTCTTTGAAATAGTACCATGGGATCTTTTTCATGCACGAGAGGGCAGACGGAGCCGCAGTTTAACATCTAATCCGAAAGACAGCACCTCCGACAGTGCAGCACTCCCTCATTACTGCACTGGAGTGTCAGCCTAGATTATATGCTCAAGTCTCTGGAGTGGGGCTTCAACCCACTGCTTGCTGACTCAGAGGCGAGAGTGCTTTCACTGAGCTACAGCTGATACAGATTGATTGGACGGGGTGTAAAGCAGGCCGCTGATTCGTTATCGCCAGTTTTGTACACCAACCGAAGACCAATTTCACCCCCGCAGTGTGAGACCACCTCAAGGGAGTCATTTCTCACCATTTGCGCCTCCCAATGGCTTCAGCATAACAGCGTCCCGAATGAAGCCATGTTTTTAAATTTTATTTGTATAAAGTTTTCAAGTGATCCACTGGATCAGCCATTGAATTTTTATGATCAATGAAAGAGTCAATAGGGCAATCAGTTCTTTCCTAACATTAAAAAGATTACCGGCAAGTCGGACACTGCTGAGCAGAGCTTTGCTTACGGATTTAAGAACGTACTTGCAGTGTTCCACTTTGCTCAAGTACAGCGCTAACAGTATAACTCAATACCGCCAGATCACATAGCTCTACAATGTCAAATTGCCACGGTATCAGCTGTGGTATGGTGGCAGCACTCTCACCTCTGAGCCATGTAGGTTGGGGGTTCAAACCCCATCCCAGAGTTTTGAGCACATAATCTAGGCTGGTACTTCTGTGCAGTACAGAGGGAGAACTGCACTGTCTGAGGATGAGATGTTAAACAGAGGCCCCATCTGCCCTCCATTGATAGGCGCAGGGCCCCTTTCACTGCATAAAAAGGAGTAAACCTCCAGAAAAGCACTCTCTCACATAGAGAACCATATTATTTTCTTTTATAATCTGAGGAAGATGTTTTGACACCGCAATTCGCAGCTGTTTTTTATTCTTATTGTTTCTGCCACTTAACAGCCGTCCAGCTCTCGGATAAACCAATATTTAACGTGATGGTAAGAGACAATGACAGAACATTACTTTGGGTTTCACACATCTGCAATGTCTCATCTCTTTGCTGACACGGTGACCTTCCTTACGGTTCCCGCTGTGTTGAATGTTTTTCTCCCCGGCTGCAATGTATCAACTGGTAAAGTAAGCAACGTTCACATAGATACCGTCCCCCCTCCTCATTCTTGCGCATGGAATGTGTTGAGATTGTGCAAATCGTTCAGAAAGTAGTTAAATATGATAAGAGGAAGAGTTCAAGCATATGAGTTGTCATTGGAAGCTGGAATTCTTTCTGTGCTAAATTTGCTGAAAGCTTTTTTTCTTTGAACATGCTCCCCTCCTTTCCTAAAATTATTGATTCGATGGGAACATAGGAACAGAAGTAGGTCATTCAGCCCCTCGAGCCTGTTCCATCATTCATCTTAACCCCATTTACCCATCTTGGTTCTCTAACCCTTAGTACCCTTACTTAACAAAAACCTCTCAGTCTCAGTTTTGAAATTAAAATAGACGTCAGCAACTTTTTGATACCACATTCTTCATCGGTGAGTCCGGACATTGATGCCCTGATTTTAAGTGAGGGACAGGATCGGAGCGTGCGAGGGCGGAAGCGGGCAACGAGCCTGCAACTTCGCGAGACATGGAGGCCTGACCGATTTTAACGGCCGGGCCTCATTTCCAGAATGATTCTAGATTTCCGAGGTATCAGAAGATGGAGGGGTGGAATCTCGGCTAGGGTGGTAATGAATCAGCCCCCCCGGTATACTCCCCGCCCGGTATACTCCCCGCCAGATATACTCCCCGCCAGATATACTCCCCGCCCGGTATACTCCCCGCCCGGTATACTCCCCGCCCGGTATTCTCCCCGTCCGATTTCCCTTCCAATGACTTCAATAGAATTGAATATCAATCGGGGTATCTAACAGGCGGATGATGCGATAACACCCGATTAACGTCACCACCCAAGACGGGTTTCTACCTTGGAATGTTCAAGAAAGGTTATCTTCATGTCACATAATGTAGGTGTGTCATTGGATGTAAACACGCAGCCAGAGAGAGAACATAAGAGCATAAGAACATAAGAAATAGCAGGAGTAGACCAAACAGCCCTTCAAGCCTGCTCCACCATTCAATAAGATCATGGCTGATCTTTGACCTCAATTCCAGTTTCCCTTGATTCCCCTAGAGTCCAGAAATCTATCTATCTCAGCATTGAATATATTCAATGACTCAGCATCCACAGCCCTCTGGGGTAGAGAATTCCAAAGATTCACAATCCCCTGAGTGAAGAAATTCTTCCTCATCTCAGTCCTAAATGGCTGACCCCTTATCCTGACACTATGGCCCCCTAGTTCTAGACTCTCCAGCCAGGGGAAACAACCTCTCAGCATCAACACTGTCAAGCCCTCTGCTTAGTACAATCTATTATATCATTGCTTTAGCACATGAAAAAAAAATCTCTTACTTTCTTCAGCTTAGCACTGAAATGTTATTATGCAGTGAGATTTGGAGCACTGCTAAGAGGCCTTTACTCGGCCTGATGACCATTTTTGCCGCTGTGCTAGTTGTGGGGTGTATGGAAAACATAAAGAGCCCTGCGTTTAGCCAGCCACATCCTCCCAACCCCCACCAAGTTAAAAACAAGTCAGCCATGGTTCCCAGCAGTCTCGAGTACATCAGGGAGCTGAGAGATATGTCAAAATAGGTCCTATCTTTAAACCAAAATGCGTGAGCCTCGTCATTTGACAGATCTGATTGTCACTTCTGATGGTTATCCAGAGATCCTGCTACAAAGTACTAGTGTGTGGATGTCAGGCGAAGACGGGATTAGGCTGAGTTATGATGCCCTATATAGTTAAATACCGTAACAACACTCTGTCTCGCCTCACACGCTGGCAGCTGTTATCTGTGCGACAATGTCCCAATATGAATCATTCCCTTCAGGAAAGAAAGGAAGAACTGAGGAGAAAAATGGGAGTTGGGGTGGGGGAAGTCTTAATGGTAGCCCTCAACCCTCACACAAATTGCATTCGCAAATCAAAAAGTGAATACAATACACCATTTTTTTTACAGTTCTGACAGTTATGTAAATTGCTGTTTACATTAAAGAGTAGATCAAGAATCATTATCCCTAACCAAACATCTTAAGGGTTTTAAATCTGTTAGAACCAATAATATATAATAAAACCATCCAGAATTCTTAATGTATCCTCTAAAATCCTGCAGGATTTCTTTGAAACATGATTGAGAAACTTGTGAGATACAACATGATCTCCCTATGGATATTGCGTTTTACAAAGACATATTCGGGGAGAATTATTACTGGTTTAGTTGGGCTCGTAAGAAATCATGTTGCAAAATCCAATTTTATTGCCAGATTCTCAGTCACATTATTACACAAAAATAATTTAATATTGATTAGTTGTAGGCTGCTGCAGTCACTAAAGCTTTTGTCGACCTTATTAGTCGTGCAAAAAGCCCTTGCTTATAAATTGTCACATTCATAAAGCTCCTGGGACATCTGTACACACAATCCCAATTCTCTCAGTACCCCTTGCAAAATATCAGGTTTTCATCTCCGATACTTAATAGCCAGGGTTTAACCCGAAGCATCTTTGCCCAACAATGACTATTTTTATTGCTTGGCCACTGAGATAAGAAGATCCTGTCAATAAATTGCTCCCCCGAGAGCTGCACTCATTTTACCAACTCCAATTGAAAAAGCCCATGACAAATCAATCGTTCCACATTTAATGAACTGCTGTATTTAACCTGAATATATTACCTATGATAAACCCAGACAACCATGTAGTGAATAAAATCTACAGCGCCAGACTCCAAGAGCACTGAACTGCATCCCCCGCACTTCATATTCAGATATTTCCTCATTTCACTTAATCTCTCTTTGCATCTTTCATCTGATCTAATGTCGGGCTGTTTAGAGGAAAACTCTCTTTAAAAAATGTCCCAGCTACAGGTATGTAGAATTACATTTCCTTCGTTCCTGCTCTCGGATTTTCTCCCCAACCTGTAAACTGGCTGGTCACAATAATCTGTGGCGTTCTCAGCAGATCCGGGGCACAATTGGGGCAGGCGGGAGTGGACCTCGGGGTGGGACCCGGTTACTGCCTGGTCTCCCCTCGCTTTCCTTTGGGTGGCGGGGGGGGCGGGGGGGGGAGCAGTTCTTGCGCCTGCCTGCTGGCGGTCTGACCTCAGGAACGGAGATGGGGTTGGTGGGAATACGTCACCTGCTACTCCCACCTCTCGGTGCCCCCAAGGTACTCTACGGAGACTCTTGCCAACGGATTTCTGGAAGTTTCATCACTTGGCCTCTCACCTCCAACCGCCCCGCCCCCAAGCTCCTGCCATTGGTCACCCGACACGCCCACCCTCGCAGCGAATTGGAAAGTAAACAGATTCTTCATTAACCGATTGAATGATTCTTCACTGTCAGTCTGCCATTTTATACATCGGCAATATTTTTATAACTAATAAATGAAAGTTTCAAAGAAAATGAAAAAAAAAACATTTGTTTTAATGCCCCGATGATTTTTCTCCTGGGTTGCTTGCAACAGTGTCCAGGACATTAATAAGAACATAAGAAATAGGAGCAGGAGTAGGCCATGCGGCCCCTCAAGCCTGCTCCGCCATTCAATAAGATCATGGCTGATCTTTGACCTCAACTCCACTTTCCCGCCCGTTCCCCATATCCCTTGATTCCCCTAGAGTCCAAAAATCTATCGATCTCAGCCTTGATTATACTTAACGACTGAGCATCCACAGCCCTCTGGGGTGGAGAATTCCAAAGATTCACAACCTTCTGAGTGAAGAAATCCCTCCTCATTTCAGTCTTAAATGGCCGACCCCTTATCTTGAGACTATGCCCCCTAGTTCTAGACTCTCCAGCCAGGGGAAACAGCCTCTCAGCATCTACCCTGTCAATCTTTAATTCCTGGAGGCACCAGGACAATCCTGGAGGGTTGGCAACCCTAACTATACGTCTGCAAGATTCAGGTGTACAGTACAGCGGCAGAAGTGAGGCCCACAGGTCTGTTTAAGGCCTTTTGAAGGGATAGTGAATCGAAGGAGTTTTTAGGAGGGGAAATTAACCTTCCTACAAAGGGGCTGATTTCCCTTCAATGAAACCTTCGGCTGGACTGCCAGCTTCACCCCCCAGCAGTCAGTCACCGTTGCATATTTTTGCTCCCCCTTCCCCACCTAGCAACCGCCTGCTGTGCCAATACTGGTACGGGCACATGCTAATATTATTCTAATTGCCTGATGCCATTAAATCCAACAGGATTAGGTAGGTCTCCAGTGCTTCAGAAATCCCACTCCTCAGTTGTTATGGTGACGAAGAGGGGTCGTGGGTTTTTGGGCCCACTGACTTTTGCTGGGGTACAGCTTTCTAGCCATTGACCACCCTCCATTATATCACCTAAGTGATCATTCTTCACATGTGAGCCTAGTGAGTGCTGGCAGGCTATTCAGTCATGGGATGCAGCACAGCTGGGCCAATCTGGATAGACTGGAGAAGCTGGGGTTGTTCTCCTTGGAACAGCGATGGTTGCGAGGAGATTTGATAGAGGTATTCAAAATCATGAAGGGTCTAGACAGAGTAGAAAGAGAGAAACTGTTCCCATTGGCAGAAAGGTCAAGAACCAGAGGACATAGATTTAAGGTGATTGGCAAAAGAACCAAAGGTGACATGAGGAAAAACTTTTTTACACAGTGAGTGGTTAGGATCTGGAATGCACTGCCCGAGGGGGTGGTGGAGGCAGATTCAATCATGGCCTTCAAAAGGGAACTGGATAAATGCTTGAAAGGAAAAAAAATGTGCAGGGCTACGGGGATAGGGCAGGGGAGTGGGACTAGCTGAATTGCTCTTGCATAGAGCCAGTGCGGACTTGATGGGCTGAATGGCCTCCTTCCGTGCTGTAACCTTTCTATGATTCTATGATTCTAAATCTATCCTCATCCAAAATCCACATATGTGCTTTCCATCAGGAGTTACTGGACAACAATTAGGAACAGGCACCAAGGCTGATTTCTTTTCTCCTCCCTCGCCCAGGGCTATTGAGGTTAATTGTGGCACCCCCTACCTCTGCGGCCACCGAGATCAACCAACTCAGAATGGGTATCAAACGTGCTCTGGTCTAGAAGCTTCAGTATTACTCAGGTCAATGTACTGACTAACTGAGCCATGGGACACTCTTGATATTAAAACTGATAGAAACAAGTGGGCAGATTCCCACTGTGCGCTGTAACAAAATCATAAACCTGTTCTTTATTGAGGAAATCTTCTTTCCACATCTTTATGAAATCAAAAAAGATACAGCGTTATCAGCTTTTCAGCATCAGCGGTACCTTGAAAATAACTTGAAAGTTGATATGCATATACTGTAAGACTTCAGCACATAACCTAGGCTGCCTCCATCTCGGTGCATTACTGAGGGAATGCTGTACTGTTGGAGGTGCTGTCTATCGGATGAGACATTATATCAAGGCCCCGTCTGCCCTCTCAGGTGGACATAAAAGATCCCATGGCACTATTTGAAGAAGAGTTGGGGAGTTCTCCCTGGTGTCCTGGTCAATATTTACCCCTCAACCAACATCACTAAAACAGTTTGATCATTTATCACATTGTTTGTGGGACGTTACTGCGGCAAATTGGTTGTTGTGTTTCCTACACTATAATGGTGACTATACTTAAATAGTACAGTGGAACGTGGTCCTATGGACACTCGCAATCAACGGACAACTGTAAAATACGGACACTTCACGACAGCCCCAAATATTTTACATTATAAAATATACAAGAGGTACTCTGAAATGACGGACTCTTGCAAATTATGGACAAATTATGGAATTAAGCAAGCCCTATTTACTTAAACATAGGACACGGGCCCCTTTGAAGTTTTTCACTGAACAATGTCACCGGTGCCTAATTACAAGAGGCTGATTGCAATTAAGTTTCCCCGTGTCTACCTCTAGACTCCACTATTCCAATGCTCTCCTGGCTGGCCTCCCATCTTCCACCCTCCGTAAACTTGAGCTCATCCAAAACTCTGCTGCTCGTACCCTAACTTGCACCAAATCCCATTCACCCATCACCTCTGTGCTCGCTGACCTATATTGGTTCCCGGTCCGGCAATGCCTTGACTTTAAAATTCTCATCCTTGTTTTCAAATGCCTCCATGGCCTCGCCACTCCCTATCTCTGTAACCTCCTCCAGCCCTACAACCTTCCAAGATCTCTGCGCTCCTCCAATTCTAGTCTCTGGCGCATCCCCGATTTTCATCGCTCCACCATTGGCGGCCGCGCCTTCAGCTACCTAGGCCCTAAGCTCTGGAATTCCCTCCCTCAACCTCTCCACCTCTCTACCTCTAGCTCTTCCTTTAAGATGCTCCTTAAAACCTACTTCCTTGACCAACTGTCCTAATATCTCCTTATGTGGCTAGGTGTCAAATTTTATTTGATAATCACTCCTGTGAAGCACCTTGGGACGTTTTACTACATAAAAGGTGCTATATAAATGCAAGTTGTTGTTGTTGTTGTCGTCATCTAATAACCATGAAATGTAAGGCATATGTTTTCAGACAATTTCAGGAAAGATTTGAGAAAATGGCTGCTAAACCCAAGCATAATGAGTTATCACTGGACCAAAACGTCACTGACTATCTCCTTAAGCAACTCTAGATGAATAATGAATGATGAATGAATGTCTTCTATTTGTATGAATGGGTAATTGATTGCGCTTATTAATTGCTGATTTTATGAAAATAAAATTACCAATTATTAAGAGATTTGTTTGCAGGGATATATGAGTAGTTACCGGGTAAAATTCATCAGCTGATGACAATCTACGTACAACCTGGCTAAAACTACACATGGCCATTTGGAAAATAAGGACATCTGCAAAAAGCAGACAGCTGATGCAGGTCCCCTAGGTGCCCGTAATTCACAGGTCTCACTGTACATCATTGCCTGTGAAGCACTTTGGGACATCCTGAGTTCATGAAAGGCCACTATATAAATGTAAGTCCTTTCATTCTAAATATTATAATAACTTCATTTAGCAAAGATCAGATGAAGGATTACACCAGAAACATTTACCTCATAATTCTCTTTCATTAAATGGACTGATCTGCTGTGTATTTCCAACATTTTCTGTTTTTATTTCAGACTTCCTGCCCTCATGGCTTTTGTTTTACCTCTAGAATATAATCTGCCTGAGATAATGCATGTTGAGGCACTGTGTTTTGATTTGGTGGACTTCGACCCTGAACCCTAGCTCATGATTTTTGAGATATGAGCCTGTCGTGACAGTACTTCAAGCACTTTCAAACTGCCTGGAACTCCCTCTAGGCTATGGCTGACCGGTGCTGCCACTGTCATCCTATCACCACCACAGTAAAACTGATGAGACTATCCTTCCTACTCAATTCATGGAAAAGCAATAATTAAAGTTTGATTGTAGTTTCACCCAGCTACTAAAGATCTGATTTTTTTAAATAATAGATTCACCAGAGTCCGCACTGAGCAGTGTAAATACCTGCTGAAATTGAGCAGTGTTTGCATTAATTGTATAAGTTCCGTTTACGACGTTGCACGGTTTTTTAGTTGCATATCCTCCTGGACACAACCCCCACCTGCCGCAAAAATAAACTCCATTTCGCCATTTAGCAGCCTTTCAACTTTTGCATTAAGCTGCAGTTTCACAAGTCAGACTGTAATCTGCTATCCCCAGAATTACATTCCCATGCTTGTAATGTAATAGAGACTTTTCACTGCTACTCTGAATGCTGGGATATCCCACCTCCATAGCAATCTCTCGAGTGAGAGAAAACACCTGCAAACCCCACAGTAAGGTGCGTTGTGAAGTGTGAAGGAGAAACATGGAAAAAAGAAGACAAAGTACAAGAGAAAGACAATGGAAAGAGGATAAGAGGGAGAGGAGAGAATATATCAATGGCATCTTCTGCGACCAATAGGACAGCTTTAACGAATTGGCAAGATGCAATGCTTAAGGTATACAGCTCACCACTGAAAATCTCACTGTTAGAATTTGTCCCATTTTATTGGTGGTTCTCACGGTAAGCCATGGGGTCAGAGTTCAAACAGAGGCTACATGTGATACTAGAACTCAACATACCTCATTCCGTGTCAGTTCTGAGCTAAGCTACTGGATGGAGTGGTGTCTCAGGGAGTGAGATAAAAGTGGCAGAATCGATCCTAAAATACAAAGCACCCCATCACCATTAGCTGGTTACTGAGAAACGCCCTGGGGAAATCGGTAGGCCCTGCTATTCTGCTTTTCCCATCCTGATAAAGAAGGGAGAGCGCCGTTAGCTGACACTGATGAGAAACTAAAATTGGCGTTTGAATACAGCTGAGCCCAGGCCATCCAGATCCTCCCCACTCCCTCACCCCATTCCCCCAGCTGGAGAGGGAATTACAGTGGATCAGAACCAATTAGGGCTGAGTAGGTTTTGGACGTGTAAATTGTCACTTAATATAGTATCATAGCACTTGAAAAAAAGCAGCAGAGCAACATTCAATAACACTGCACTCTGCCCCTCCACTACTATGATGTCTGAGTGGCAACTCTCCCTCCTGACTTCACTTGGCTGCTGCTGTTAAGTTTTGAAACATAATTTTAAACTTGGAGAGATTTTTGCCAACCGGAAGTGTCCTTTCACCCCACTTCCTCCCTTCTGTGGACTAATGGCATTGGGATTAGCGCTGTTCTATCAATGAATTGTACCCTGGAGATCTAAAATGGTACAGCGAGAATAAACAAACACGAAAACACAAATTGAAATGGTCCTTGATCCATTGAACTAAATGCTGGAAGGCTGGCCGAAGGAGCTGATATAATAACTGCCAGCAATACCGGGTTTCTGTGACGCGGGTCACATTTCAGATCCAGGGCACGAGAATAAAGATTACGCCCCCAATTTGTTACAGGCAAATCGTGTTTAATCAACTTGATAGAGTTTTTTGATGAGGTAACAGGGAGGATAGATGAGGGCAATGCAGTTGATGTGATGTATATGGATTTTCAAGAAGCATTTGATAAAGTGCTGTTTGGGAGGCTTGCTGTTAAGATTGCGGCCCATGGAATAAAGGGGGCAATAGCAACATAGATACAGAATTGGCTAAAAGACAGGAAACATAGAGTAGTGGTGAACTGGAGGGAGGTGTACAGTGGTGTTCCCCAGGGGTCGGTGCTGGGACCACTGCTTTTCTTGATATATATTAAAAACTTGGACTTGGGTGTACAGGGCACAATTTCAAAAACTGCAGATGACACAAAATTTGGAAGTGTAGTGAACAGTGAGGAGGATAGTGATAGACTTCAAGAGGATATAGACAGGCTGGTGGCATGGGCAGATGAAGTTTAACGCGGAAAAATGCGAGGAGATACATTTCAGTAGGAAGAACAAGGAAAGGCAATGTAAACTAGAGGGCACAATTCTAAAAGGGGTACAGGAACAGAGAGATCTGGGGGTATATGTGCACAAACCGTTGAAGGTGGCAGGTTGAGAAAGCGGTTAAAAAAGCATTAGGGATCATAGAATCATAGAATCATAGAAGTTACAACATGGAAACAGGCCCTTCGGCCCAACATGTCCATGTCGCCCAGTTTATACCACTAAGCTAGTCCCAATTGCCTGCACTTGGCCCATATCCCTCGATACCCATCTTCCCCATGTAACTGTCCAAATGCTTTTTAAAAGACAAAATTGTACCCGCCTCTACTACTGCCTCTGGCAGCTCGTTCCAGACACTCACCACCCTTTGAGTGAAAAAATTGCCCCTCTGGATCCTTTTGTATCTCTCCCCTCTCACCTTAAATCTGTGCCCCCTCGTTATAGACTCCCCTACCTTTGGGAAAAGATTTTGACTATCGACCTTATCTATGCCCCTCATTATTTTATAGACTTCTATAAGATCACCCCTTAACCTCCTACTCTCCAGGGAATAAAGTCCCAGTCTGTCTAACCTCTCCCTGTAAGTCAAACCATCAAGTCCCGGTAGCATCCTAGTAAATCTTTTCTGCACTCTTTCTAGTTTAATAATATCCTTTCTATAATAGGGTGACCAGAACTGTACACAGTACTCCAAGTGTGGCCTCACCAATGCCCTGTACAACTTCAACAAGACATCCCAACTCCTGCATTCAATGTTCTGACCAATGAAACCAAGCATGCTGAATGCCTTCTTCACCACCCTATCCACCTGTGACTCCACTTTCAAGGAGCTATGAATCTGTACTCCTAGATCTCTTTGTTCTATAACTCTCCCCAACGCCCTACCATTAACGGAGTAGGTCCTGGCCCGATTCGATCTACCAAAATGCATCACCTCACATTTATCTAAATTAAACTCCATCTGCCATTCATCGGCCCACTGGCCCAATTTATCAAGATCCCGTTGCAATCCTAGATAACCTTCTTCACTGTCCACAATGCCACCAATCTTGGTGTCATCTGCAAACTTACTAACCATGCCTCCTAAATTCTCATCCAAATCATTAATATAAATAACAAATAACAGCGGACCCAGCACCGATCCCTGAGGCACACCGCTGGACACAGGCATCCAGTTTGAAAAACAACCCTCGACAACCACCCTCTGTCTTCTGTCGTCAAGCCAATTTTGTATCCAATTGGCTACCTCACCTTGGATCCCATGAGATTTAACCTTATGTAACAACCTACCATGCGGTACCTTGTCAAATGCTTTGCTGAAGTCCATGTAGACCACGTCTACTGCACAGCCCTCATCTATCTTCTTGGTTACCCCTTCAAAAAACTCAATCAAATTTGTGAGACATGATTTTCCTCTCACAAAACCATGCTGACTGTTCCTAATTAGTCCCTGCCTCTCCAAATGCCTGTAGATTCTGTCCCTCAGAATACCCTCTAACAACTTACCCACTACAGATGTCAGGCTCACTGGTCTGTAGTTCCCAGGCTTTTCCCTGCCGCCCTTCTTAAACAAAGGCACAACATTTGCTACCCTCCAATCTTCAGGCACCTCACCTGTAGCGGTGGATGATTCAAATATCTCTGCTAGGGGACCCGCAATTTCCTCCCTAACCTCCCATAACGTCCTGGGATACATTTCATCAGGTCCCGGAGATTTATCTACCTTGATGCGCGTTAAGACTTCCAGCACCTCCCTCTCTGTAATATGTACACTCCTCAAGACATCACTATTTATTTCCCCAAGTTCCCTAACATCCATGCCTTTCTCAACCGTAACTACCGATGTGAAATATTCATTCAGGATCTCACCCATCTCTTGTGGTTCCGCACATAGATGACCTTGTTGATCCTTAAGAGGCCCTACTCTCTCCCTAGTTACCCTTTTGCCCTTTATGTATTTGTAGAAGCTCTTTGGATTCACCTTTGCCTGATCTGCCAAAGCAATCTCATATCCCCTTTTTGCCCTCCTGATTTCTCTCTTAACTCTACTCCGGCAATCTCTATACTCTTCAAGGGATCCACTTGATCCCAGCTGCCGATGCATGTCATATGCCTCCTTCTTATTTTTGACTAGTGCCTCAATCTCCCGAGTCATCCAAGGTTCCCTACTTCTACCAGCCTTGCCCTTCACTTTATAAGGAATGTGCTTACACTGAACCCTGGTTAACACACTTTTGAAAGCCTCCCACTTACCAGACGTCCCTTTGCCTGCCAACAGACTCTCCCAATCAACTTCTGAAAGTTCCTGTCTAATACCATCAAAATTGGCCTTTCCCCAATTTAGAATTTTAACTTTTGGGCCAGACCTATCCTTCTCCATAGCTATCTTAAAACTAATGGAATTATGATCACTGGTCCCAAAGTGATCCCTCACTAACACTTCTGTCACCTGCCCGTCCTTATTTCCCAAGAGGAGGTCAAGTTTTGCCCCCTCTCTAGTCGGGCCATCCACATACTGAATGAGAAATTCCTCCTGAATACACTCAACAAATTTCTCTCCATCCAAGCCCCTAATGCTATGGCTGTCCCAGTCAATGTTGGGAAAGTTAAAGTCCCCTACTATTACCACCCTATTTTTCTTGCAGCTGTCTGTAATTTCCTTACATATTTGCTCCTCAATTTCCCGTTGACTATTTGGGGGTCTGTAGTACAATCCTATCAAAGTGATCTCTCCCTTCTTATTTTTCAGTTCTACCCATATGGACTCAGTGGGCGAACCCTCGGATATATCCCCTCTCACTACTGCCGTGATGTTCTCCCTAATCAAGAACGCAACTCCCCCTCCTCTCTTACCTCCTGCTCTATCTTTCCTATAGCATCTGTACCCTGGAACATTGAGCTGCCAGTCCTGCCCCTCCCTTAGCCATGTTTCAGTAATAGCTATAACATCCCAGTCCCATGTACCCATCCATGCCCTGAGTTCATCTGCCTTGCCCATCAGACTTCTTGCATTGAAATAAATGCAGTTTAATCTAGTCTTCCCTTGGTCTTTGCCCTGCTTTCTCAGACCATCTGTCCGGTCATGTTCTGTACACTCTCCCTTACTGCCTTTTGTTTCTGTCACCACTTTATTTCCCACTGACTTCCTGCATCGGTTCCCATCCCCCTGCCACATTAGTTTAAACCCTCCCCAACAGCACTAGCAAACACTCCCCCTAGGACATTGGTTCCAGTCCTGCCCAGATGCAGACCGTCCAATTTGTACTGGTCCCACCTCCCCCAGAACCGGTTCCAATGGCCCAGGAATTTGAATCCCTCCCTCTTGCACCATCTCTCAAGCCACGTATTCATCTTAGCTATCCTGTCATTCCTACTCTGACTAGCCCGTGGCACTGGTAGCAATCCTGAGATTACTACCTTTGAGGTCCTACTCTTTAGTTTAACTCCTAACTCCCTAAATTCAGCTTGTAGGACCTCATCCTGTTTTTTACCTATATCGTTGGTGCCTATATGCACCACGACAACTGGCTGTTCACCCTCCCCCTCCAGAATGTCCTGCAGCCGCTCCGAGACATCCTTGACCCTTGCACCAGGGAGGCAACATACCATCCTGGAGTCTCGGTTGCGTCCGCAGAAACGCCTGTCTATTCCCCTTACAATCGAGTCCCCTATCACTATAGCTCTGCCACTCTTTTTCCTGCCCTCCTGTGCAGCAGAGCCAGCCACGGTGCCATGAACCTGGCCACTGCCACCTTCCCCTGGTGAGCCATCTCCGCCAACAGTATCCAAAACGGTATACCTGTTTTGGAGGGAGATGACCGCAGGGGACCCCTGCACTGCCTTCCTACTCTTCCTCTGTCTGTTGGTCACCCATTCACTATCTCCCTCAGTAATTTTTATCTGCGATGTGACCAACTCACTGAACGTGCTATCCACGACTTTCTCAGCATCGCGGATGCTCCAAAGTGAGTCCATCCGCAGCTCCAGAGCCGTCAAGCGGTCAAACAATAGCTGCAGCTGGACACACTTCCCGCAGGTGAAGGAATCAGGGATACAGGAAGGAGCCCTGAATTCCCACATCCCACAAGAGGAACATGACACGGCGCTGGGATCTCCTGCCATGACTTAACCCTTAAATTAGCTTAAGAACAACTACAATGTCAAGAGAAAAAAAAAGGAAAGAAAAACTACTTACCACTCCCTTTAAGGAGTTTACTCCTTTAAATTGTTCTCAATTTAGAGAATGTTAACTACACTAGGGACCTTGATTCACTAAAAAATAAACGCTACTTCCTATAAGACCTGCAGACCTTCCCTTTCCTTTTACTTCAGTTACTGTAGATAAGGAGAAATACTCACCTGAACCTACTCACCAATCAGGTGCCTCCCCTGTGTCGCGTCCCGATCTGATTCCTGACGTCACTTCGAACTCGGTCGCAGCTCCGCTCGGCTCCTCTCAGCTGTTCTCAGCGCTCTGAAATCCCGCCTTTTATCGGACGCTCCCTCCGCTCGGCTCGGCTCCTCTCAGCTGTTCTCAGCGCTCTGAAATCCCGCCTTTTATCGGACGCTCCCTCCGCTCGGCTCGGCTCCTCTCAGCTGTTCTCAGTGCTCTGAAATCCCGCCTTTTATCGGACGCTCCCTCCGCTCGGCTCCTCTCAGCGCTCTGAAATCCCGCCTTTTATCGGACGCTCCCTCCGCTCGGCTCGGCTCCTCTCAGCTGTTCTCAGCGCTCTGAAATCCCGCCTTTTATGGGACGCTCCCTCCGCTCGGCTCCTCTCAGCTGTTCTCAGCGCTCTGAAATCCCGCCTTTTATCGGACGCTCCCTCCGCTCGGCTCGGCTCCTCTCAGCGCTCTGAAATCCCGCCTTTTATCGGACGCTCCCTCCGCTCGGCTCGGCTCCTCTCAGCGCTCTGAAATCCCGCCTTTTATCGGACGCTCCCTCCGCTCGGCTCGGCTCCTCTCAGCGCTCTGAAATCCCGCCTTTTATCGGACGCTCCCTCCGCTCGGCTCGGCTCCTCTCAGCTGTTCTCAGCGCTCTGAAATCCCGCCTTTTATCGGACGCTCCCTCCGCTCGGCTCGGCTCCTCTCAGCTGTTCTCAGCGCTCTGAAATCCCGCCTTTTATCGGACGCTCCCTCCGCTCGGCTCGGCTCCTCTCAGCTGTTCTCAGCGCTCTGAAATCCCGCCTTTTATCGGACGCTCCCTCCGCTCGGCTCGGAGGGAGCGTCCGATAAAAGGCGGGATTTCAGAGCGCTGAGAACAGCTGAGAGGAGCCGAGCCGAGCGGAGGGAGCGTCCGATAAAAGGCGGGATTTCAGAGCGCTGAGAGGAGCTTTATAAATAAAGGCATAGGCCCCGATATTAGCGGGAAGGAGGGATGGCGGTGGGGGGGACGATTGGACGTGTGGCAAACCCACATGAACCAAACTTACCATTTCCGAGACGATTGCACGTTGATTGATAGTGGTTAACGTCCTCTCCGGGTTTCGCGCCCGGCAGCTGGCCTGATTGACAGGCTGGCTGCCATCAGGAGCTACAATGTGAGGTGGGGGGGGGGGGGCAGGAAAGAGAGAGAGCGAGATGTCATCCGGCGCTGGACTGAAAGACCGGGGTGGGCGGGGGAGAGGGGAGGATCGCGGAGGGGAATGGGGAAGATCAGAAGAGATTGGGGGAAAATCGGGAGGGTGAGATCGGGGAGAGATCAGGGGACATCGGGAGGGTGAAGAGGGGGACATTGGAGCGGAAGACATTGGAAATCGGAGCAGGTTTCAAAGGTAGGTGCATTTAGTGTTTTCACTTCATTGCCTGCTTTTTAATTAATTTATTTTGTTTCTTGTTCACTGATCCGGCCCTTCACGCCTGGTTTCTCCCTGCGTGAATCAGGAGCGGTGGGCAAGCTGCCCAGGTAAGTTAAAAATCTTTCTAATCCCTTCATCTGTCACAAGTAAAGTGCCTTAAGTACCTCAATGAGGTACATTTGGCTCTTCAACTGACTTCCAGTTTCGGGTCGCCCGCACGCACACAGGTGGGTCCCTGGGAAACTCAGAAGCCGGTGGGTTGGAGCCGGCTTCCGAGCCCGAACGGGATTTGCGTGATTTTTGGAGCCCCCCCACTCCCAACGCACCCGTACTTGCCTCCTAAAATCACCCCACATAGAGTACAAAAGTAAAAAAGTTATGTTGAACCTTTCTAAAACACTGATTCGGCTACAACTGCAGTATAGTGTCCAGTTCTGGGCACCGCACTTTAGGAAAGATGTGTAGGCTTTAGAGGGGGTGCAGAAGAGATTTACTTGAACAATTCCAGCGATGAGCGACTTTAGGTATGTGAATAGACTGGAGAAACTGGAGTTGTTCTCCTTGGAACAGAGAAGGTTGAGAGGAGATTTGATAGAGGTACTAAAAATCATGAAGGGTCTGGACAGAGTAGATAGAGAGAAACTGTTCCCATTGGCAGAAGGGTCAAGAACCAGAGGACATAGATTTAAGATGATTGGCAAAAGAACCAAAGGTGACATGAGGAAAAACTTTTTTACACAGTGAGTGGTTAGGATCTGGAATGCACTGCCCGAGGGAGTGGTGGAGGCAGATTCAATCATGGCCTTCAAAAGGGAACTGGATAAGTACTTGAAAGGAAAAAAATTGCAGGGCTATGGGGATAGGGCGGAGGCGTGGGACTAACTGGATTGCTCTTGCATAGAGCCGGCACAGACTCGATGGGCCGAATGGCCTCCTTCCATGCTGTAACCTTTCTATGATTCTGTGAACAGCCTTCTCAACTTGTCCTGCCACCTTCAAAGATTTGTGTATGTGCACTCCCAGGTCTCTTCGTGCCTGCACTCCCTGGTGAATCTGGTTTGAATAAATATCTTCGGTGCCTGCAGCTTGTATTTTTTTTAACCTGTGTGAATTCACTTTGTTTTAAAACACAACACTTAAACAAAATTGATTCCCACTATGCATCCCATGAAGAAAAAATAATAACCAAAATCATGAAACGTGACAAGAGATGATTGTGAGTAAACAGGAGTAGTGTTTAAAAAGAGTGCAAAAAGGGCAGGACAAATGGATTCTGAACTTAATCTAAATGCTCTGAGCAGCAGTGAGCTAAGGTATGGTTGCTGTAGTCTATTGATGCTTTGTAAAGGCAAAGTGAAGGTAAGTACATAGCAGACTGTGAACTTTGCTGCAATTTAATGTGATAAAAGCTTATTAATACTCCACGCCGAATATATCTAAAACTCCTTCAGCATAAAAATGGTAAAACCATTTCTCCACTTTCAAATTCAAATGAGTTTGGAACACCTCCAAGTCCAATAAACAGAAAACAAATGAAATAGACTGCAACAGTAAGTTAAACAATCACAAACAAAAAAAAAATCACAATCTGGTGCATATGTAGTAAATGATAACAAGTACATGCCAGTAAATTAAAGGCAGAACCCAATTTCAGAGTAAAAATGATGCACATTAACTGTTCTCACAAATCACCATTTGAGTCCCTGAATTAGATTACTATCCCGTAATTCGCTTACAGGTTTCCTCCAGTTAGTCAGTGAGGGTTATGTACATGAAAGCAGGGAGATCGTAGCAAGATCATGGTCATGGTCATGTAAACCTGGGGGTAAATTTCCTCTGTTCGTTCGGTCATTAGGTTTGTTCTGAAGATTGTTGAAATGTCACAAGTATTGAACAGAGGAAATCTTCCCCCTTCCCCCGATGTCTGCTTCCTGCAACATGTGAAAATCTGCATCCTTCGAACTCTTCAACCAAAAAGTATTATGTACAGCTGAGCCTTGGAGGCATTTTTTTTAAATAAAATAAATGAAAATTCTGTAGGACAGTTGAAAAAAGCATCCTGAGCATGGCTAGCTTTAGATGTGACAAAGCCAATTTCCTCCTGGCTCTACAGCACTGTTTTGGCCACTGCAAGCCCATGCATGGCCCACCCCCCGCCCGCCCCCACCCCCAACTCCCGGCCTCCTCCTCCCCTTCCAGGACTTACCTCAAGGTCGCTGCCGGCAAGTCAGCCGGCCAAAATTAGATCCCAGCAAATGGGCGAGCTGCCACTGGAGGCACAACAGGTACTATAGAAACATAGAAACATAGAAAATAGGAGCAGGAGCAGGCCATTTGGCCTTTCGAGCCTGCTCCGCCATTCAATATGATCATGGCTAATCCTCTATCTCAATACCAAATTCCCACTCTCTCCCCATACCCGTTGATGCCTTTTGTGAATAGAAATCTATCTAGCTCCTTCTTAAACATATTCAGTGACTCGGCTTCCACAGCCTTCTGTGGTAGAGAATTCCACAGGTTCATCACCCTTTGAGTGAAGAAATTTCTCCTCATCTCAGTCCTAAACGTCCTACCCCGTATCCTGAGACTGTGACCCCTCGTTCTGGACCCCCCCAGCCAGGGGAAACATCCTCCCTGCATCCGGTCTGTCTAGCTCTGTCAGAATTTTATATGTTTCAATGAGATCCCCTCTCATTCTTCTAAACTCGAGTGAATACAGGCCGAGTCGACCCAATCTCTCCTCATTCGACAATCCTGCCAGCCCAGGAATCAGTCTGGTGAACCTTCGCTGCACTCCCTCTATGGCGAGTATATCCTTTCTTAGGTAAGGAGACCAAAACTGCACACAATACACAGAAACATAGAAACATAGAAAATAGGAGCAAGAGGAGGCCATTCGGCCCTTCGGGCCTGCTACGCCATTCAAAATGATCATGGCTGATCGTCTAACTCAGTACCCTGTTCCCGCTTTTTCCCCATATCCCTTGATCCCTTTAGCATTAAGAAATATATCCACCTCCTTCTTGAATACATCTAATGACTTGGCCTCCACTGCCTTCTGTGGTAGAGAATTCCACAGGTTCACCACCCTCTGAGTGAAGAAATTTCTCCTCATCTCGGTTCTAAATGGCATACCCCGTATCCTGAGACTGTGACCCCTCGTTCTGGACTCCCCAGCCATCAGGAACATCCTCCCTGCATCTAGTCTGTCTAGTCCTGTTAGAATTTTATATGTTTTGATGAGATCACCTCTCATTCTTCTAAACTCTAATGAATATAGGCCTAGTCGACCCAATCTCTCCTCATACGACAGTCCTGCCATCCCAGGAATCAGTCTGGTAAACCTTTGTTGCACTCCCTCCATGGCAAGGACATCCTTCCTCAGATAAGTAGACCAAAACTGCACACAATACTCCAGATGTGGTCTCACCAAGGCCCAGTATAACTGCAGTAAGACATCCCTGCTCCTGTACTCAAATCCTCTTGCAATGAACGCCACATACCATTCACCTCCCTAACTGCTTGCTGCACCTGAATGCTCGCTTTCAGCGACTGGTGTACAAGGACACCCAGGTCTCGTTGCACCTCCCCTTTTCCCAATCTATCACCATTCAGATAATAATCTGTCTTTTTGTTTTTACAACCAAAGTGGATAACCTCACATTTATCCATGTTATACTGCATCTGCCATGTTCTTGCCCACTCACCCAACTTGTTTAAATCACATTGGAGCCTCTTTGCATCCTCCTCACAGCTCACATTCTACCCCAGCTTTGTGTCGTCTGCAAACTTGGAAATGTTACATTTAGTTCCTTCATCCAAATCACTGACATATATTGTGACTAGCTGGGGCCCAAGCATTGATCCCTGCGGTATCCCACTTCTCACTGCCTGCCACCTGGAAAAAGATCCGTTTATTCCTACTCTCTGTTTCCTGTCTGTCAACCAATTCTCAATCCATGCCAATATATTCCCCCCAATCCCATGTGCTTTAATTTTGCACACTAACCTCTTGTGTGGGACCTTATCAAAAGCCTTCTGAAAATCCAAATACACCACATCCACTGGTTCTCCCCTATCTATTCTACTAGTTATATCCTCAAAAAACTCCAGTAGATTTGTTAAGCATGATTTCCCTTTCATAAACCCATGCTGACTTTGTCCAATCCCGTTAATGCCCTCCAAGTGTTCTGTTATCACATCTTTTATAACATACTCTAGCATTTTCCCCACTACTGATGTTAGGCTAACTGGTCTGTAATTCCCTGTTTTTTCTCTCCCTCCTTTTTTAAATAGTGGGGTTACATTTGCCACCCTCCAATCTGTAGGAACTGTTCCAGAGTCGAAAGAACTGATACTCCAGGTGTGGTCTCACCAAGGCCCTGTATAACTGCAGTAAGACATCCTTGCTCCTGTACTCAAATCCTCTTGCAATGAAGGCCAACATACCATTTGCCTTCCGAACTGCTTGCTGCACCTGAATGTTTGCTTTCAGTGACTGGTATACAAGGACACCCAGGTCCCTTTGTACATCAACTTTTCCCAATCTACCACCATTTAAATAATACTCTGCCTTTCTGTTTTTCCTTCCAAAGTGGATAACTTCACATTTATCCACATTATACTGCATCTGCCATGTATTTGCCCACTCACTCAACTTGTCCAAATCGCCTTGAAGCCTCTTTGCATCCTCCTCACAACTCACAATCCCACCTAGTTTTGTGTCGTACCAACAGCTCGCCGCCATTATTATAATGAGGCCCAATTTCTGTCGCGCCTCGGGCCCCCCAGTTTGGGCGCACACTGGTCATTTATACGCCCGAAATCGAGCCGTAACGAATCGGTGGCCCGTTATGTCAGGCCATTGCTCTGATTGCGCTACCTCCGGATTTCCAGGGATTCTCGAAAGTGCAGGAGAATGACTGCCCTTATAATAAGCACAGCCATGGTAATGAGGTGGGAGGGAGCAAGCAGCAAAGGCCAGCAGAGCCAAAGTAAGTCCCTTTTTCATTCAGGGAACGGGATTGGCACGAGAGGCCTTTGTCTTTTCAGAAAGTAGCCAGGAGGCCGCTGCGCTGGCGGCCATTACTACTGCTTTAAGCTTCTTAGGTCTGTAGCCAGGGCTGCATTTCCACATCCTTTTCGAGGCACAAAGCTCTCCATAGGGACAGACCTGCACCTGCAGTAATTTAGGCCTCAGCTAATGACCTGAACTCGCAAATAAGGGCAGATTCGGGTCAGGTCAAACACTTCTCAGATGCCTTCCGCTTGATTAGTGCCCAGTCCGTAGGGGGATGTATTTTGGGTATTCAGCAGTAACGTTTTTTTAATTAATCAGATTTGACACAAATAGTTCCTGCTTACACAAGGTTAGTCCATGATATATAAGATTGGAAATACTACTGTACACACTGGAAAGTACTTTGAGGAAAGAGGAGTTCTATGACTGATGCAGGATTAAAAATGGGCAACATCTCTCCAGTGTGGAACTGCGCAATGCAAACCAGTACATTCCCAGGTTTGATCCCCAATCCGTGCTAAGCTCAGCCAAAGAAGCAGTCGTGTTGGTGCTCCCATTATAATTGCAGTCATGATGTGGAGATGCCGGTGATGGACTGGGGTTGACAATTGCAAACAATTTTACAACACCAAGTTATAGTCCAGCAATTTTATTTTAAATTCACAAGCTTTCGGAGATTTTCGGAGAAAATCTCCGAAAGCTTGTGAATTTAAAATAAAATTGCTGGACTATAACTTGGTGTTGTAAAATTGTTTACAATTATAATTGCAGTGCCACTGGGAGAAAAAGTAGCCAGGTTTCTGCTCCTTAAATCCATTTAAATCCTGCTGGGAAGTGCATATATGTGGACATCAGGGTGAGGTTAGGCTATGATGCCCCTCCCAATCAAATAACTCTGTTGACACTCACTTTCTGGATTCACATACAAAGAATGACCACCTGAACAATTTTACATAGAATTTACAATACAGAAACAGGCCATACGGCCCAAAAGGTCTATGCCATTTTTTATGCCCCACATGAGCCTCCTCCCACCTTACATCATCTCACCCTATCAACAGAACATTTCTCCCTCATGTACTTATCTAGCTTCCCCTTAAATGCATCTATGCTATTCATCTCAACCACTCCATGTGGTAGCAAGTTCCACCTTCTCACCATTCTCTGAGTAAAGAAGTTTATCCTGAATTCCTTATTGGATTTATAAGTAGAGTATCTTATATTTATGACTCCTCGTTTTGGACTTCCCCACAAGTGCTGCTGCGCCACTGTTCCCCAGCACGAATCAGCATTTTCAAGAAAAAAGGGAAGAAACCTGAAGGTTCATATTCAAGAAAGACGCTGAGTTTATCTCATGAGTATCCTGGCCATGCAGACTAGGAGGGTCCTAGATTCAATGGCCAGTCTGTATTGAGTTAGCTAATCTCAGCTGGAGTAGTGATAGAAGTACCACAACTCGCCCCAGCGATCTGGATTCATGAGGGAAATATCAACCCAGTTCTTGGTCCAGATTGCTATACAGCAATCCCTGCCAGAAATACAAGCTGGCTGAAGACAAAAGTGAGTGGCATTATCATGTCTGCTGCTGACATTCATCGTCAAGGTTCACACATTAATAATCGCCTCTTGCAAGAGGTACCTCAGAGCAATCAGTAAACAAAGTCCGATAAGGAGTTAACACCTTCAGGAGGGGAGGGGAGAAAATCAGTAGAGAAAATAAGGTTTTTGTAAGCCTTGCGTTTATGTGACAATCACAGGTGAGAAATTCCTCTGGTTAATAATTTTACTGAAAAAGTCATTTTAAAATTATCAACAGGAGGACTTTCAGCAGCCACGGCCAAGGGTTCCAGAAGCCAGGTATTTGCTTCGTCGCCTCTTCCGACCACTAAACTACATTCATACATTTTCCCTCTTTCTGATTTGTATTCATTGAGAGTAAAAAGCCTCGGCGTAGATTGTTAAAAAAAAAATCATTACACAGGACTTCTATTAAAGTGAAATGAAGCGAATCTATCTTTCAGACACACACACATACATACACACACACACAATCACAGACACACACACAGACACACACACACACAATCACAGACACACACACAGACACACACACACAATCACAGACACACACACAGACACACACAGACACAATCACAGACACACACACACAATCACAGACACACACACACACACAGACACACACACACAGACACACACACACAGACACACACACACACAATCACAGACACACACACACAGACACACACACACAGACACACACACACAATCACAGACACATACACACAGACACACACACACACACACAATCACAGACACATACACACATACACACAGACACACACACAATCACAGACACATACACACAGACACACACACAGACACACACACACAATCACAGACACACACACAGACACACACACAATCACAGACACATACACACACAGACACACACACACACACACACACACAATCACAGACACACACACACACAGACACACACACACACACACACACACAATCACAGACACACAATCACAGACACATACACACACACACACACACACACACAATCACAGACACACAATCACAGACACATACACACAGACACACACAGACACACACACACAATCACACACACAGACACACACACACACAGACACACAGACACACACACAATCACAGACACACACAATCACAGACACACACACACAATCACAGACAGACACACACAATCACAGACACACACAATCACAGACACACACACACACAGACACACACACAATCACAGACACAGACACTCACAGACACACACACACACAGACACACACACAATCACAGACACACACACAGACACAGACACTCACAGACACACACATACACAGACACAATCACAGACACACACACACACACAGAATCAATGAGGCTAACACGGCACAAAGATATTGTATTAAGAGATGTTTTTATTTAATATTCACATTCTCAAATATGCAAACCCTGAACAGCCTGGAATGTTTTTTCACCCTTCTTAGCTGCTGATAATTGCTAAATGGGATTCCTTGCTGAACTCATGTGCCAAATCAAAAAGACAGTCGAGATTTTTCATGTTTTTAATCCATATAAAGTGCGCAAATATTTGATAGGTGAGGCCAGAGATCATTGTAAGTGCTTTAAAAGAAAATGTCAAAGGTTTTGTACAAGTCCGAGGAGCAGGTCAATGGTTACCTTTTGCAACATGCTTTCCATACAGTAACTCAGCTGTAAACCCTGAGGTGAGAATTACACTCTGTAAAGTCTGTTATTGATGTATCCATACCCCATTGTATTGAAGCTCTGTCTTTGGAGGCTGCCCTGTAATATAGAAGAGGTGGCGGGCACACTGTCAGAAGGAAAGAATACTTCATTGTGAGGCAATCTCATTCCTTACCCCAGCCAGCAAAGTTAAAAGTGCCACAAGCCAACAGATGTCCAACTTATTATGGCGGTGGACTCTAGGACCACTCCTAAAAAACATTAATAGACTTCTTTTCCTTCTTCCTTTTTCCACCAGTTTTCCAAAGTGTTGACTCTTTGTTGTGTACAGTTCCATTGGGTGTTGAGCACCTTCTGGTATTTTGAATGGGCCATTATTCATGTGTGAGACTTGACAGCGAACATCAGAAAGCTATTCATCTGCAGAGGCATAGGGAGGGGGTTGGCACTACGGATCCTATCCTCACCTGATGCCCACTCACACATGCATCTCCAGCAAAGGTCACTGTTAGCGATCAGGCTCAGGAAACCTGACCAATTCTTCTCTCCATAACCCAGAGACACTGATGTCAACAGTGGTGTCCCTACACCTACCCAGGATGAGATCAAATAAACTTTTAGCATTGACACCCTGTAAGGAACTCCCCCTTAACATTGGCCAGAATAAAAAAGTCAGAAATGCAAACCTGTAGCAACTACCAATGCAAATGTGTTCCTATCCCTTTCACGAGCAGATGTTCCTGTGGCCCAGACTGCTCCATAGTAAAACAGGATGAATTTAGTACAACAGGAACCAGATTATATGGCGGAACTGTTTCCATTGATTACGGTCCCCAATATAGGAACATAGAAACATAGGAACAGGAGTAGGCCATTCAGCCCCTCGTGCCTGCTCCACCATTTGATAAGATCATGGCTGATCTGTGATCTAACTCCATATACCTGCCTTTGGCCCATATCCCTTAATACCTTTGGTTGCCAAAAAGCTATCTATCTCAGATTTAAATTTAGCAATTGAGCTAGTATCAATTGCCGTTTGCGGAAGAGAGTTCCAAACTTCTACCACCCTTTGTGTGTAGAAATGTTTTCTAATCTCGCTCCTGAAAGGTCTGGCTCTAATTTTTAGACTGTGCCCCCTACTCCTAAAATCCCCAACCAGCGGAAATAGTTTCTCTCTATCCACCCTATCTGTTCCCCTTAATATCTTATAAACTTCGATCAGATCACCCCTTAACCTTCTAAACTCTAGAGAATACAACCCCAATTTGGGTAATCTCTCCTCGTAACTTAACCCTTGAAGTCCGGGTATCATTCTCGTAAACCTACGCTGCGCTCCCTCCAAGGCCAATATAAACACATCTAGTGCATTATTTGTAAGGGTTAAATCATCTTGCAAAACAACCTTTCACAACAGAAACTGCATGCAAGTAGTTTTGGGTTAAAGGTGCCAAGCTGTGGCGTTAGGTGTATTGTCCATGAAAAGAATATTTCTTTTAAAAAACAATTCCTTTTGCTTTTTCAAATCACTGTCATTTCTAACATAAAGCAAATGCTGTGGGAATGGCTTGCTGCAGATTGAATCAGGATTCAATTCTCAATTGATAAATTCTCGAAGATCTCAGTCTCCCCTCTCTTCTCTAGTCTACAGGATTTAAAAGCCCAACTTGGCATCAAATAACTACTATTTGATTTCCCTTGTCCTCTTTCTTACTCTTTCAAACCTTGGTAATGTGTAAGTTGACCCTTCAGCCTAGTGCATGCAATTTTACATTCTGCCCCTGGTATTTAGAAAAATGATTGCTGTATTTCCAATTCTTTGTACTTTCTATTTTTACAAGTCTCAATTTTTTTGCGAACCACAAGGTCGTCCTTGATCAAAGAGTGCAAATAAAAGTGAGTTTCACTTCAATTCCACTGATGTATTAAAAGAGTTCAATTGGTGCCAGTCACTGTTGGGATCAGGACTGAACAAGCTTATATTAGTAAGGATTGGGGTAGATTCTACCCAGCTCCTTGTGAGTGCAAAGTTTCCCCCATTTGGACTAAAATGAGCAGACTCACTCAGAGAGACCGTAACGATAGCTAATGTAGAAAATGCACTGGTCCTATATGGGCTGTTTCTCTGAGTTTGGAGCTTCAGTTATATCATTCGGTCAAGGGAATTTTTTCCTGCATCTAACCTGAAAGTGATTGAAGCAGACACTGGTATAAATGTTTCTTTTATCTTCTGAACTTAATCACCATTAATATAAATAGGTGAAGCATCCAGTGAGAGGGGACAGCAACCTTACTTTGGTGCAATACAAACTGCCAGTCCTGCACAGTTCAATTGGATGGATCAGAATGATGGTCTACGTGTTACTGGATGTCATTATGTATTTTTCTCTAACGTCATCACACTGTGTATTTGTCTCAGTGACTTATAGGGGTCAATTTTCAAAGGGTAGCGGGATGGCAGGGGGGGGGGGGGGGGGGGGGATTTGCAGGCGCCAAACCCGGAAGGCAAGTACACAGGTTGCAATCTCGCATCTCTCATGAGGCCAATTGAAGCCTCTTCCAGGTTTGGCACCCGGCAGCCAGCCTGTCAATCAGGAGCTGCAACTCCGAGGTGGGGGAGAAAGAGAGAGAGAGAGCGAGACCTCATCAGCCGTTGCAAGAGAATGGGGGTGGGGGGAGAGACAAAGATTGGAGGTGGGGGAACATCGGACATCATCAGGGGGGGACACTGGAGAGACATCGTCGGGGGAGGACATCGGAGAGACATCGTTGGGGGGGACATCAGAGAGACATCAGGGGGGGAAACATTGGAAAAACATCAGACATTGGAGCAGGGGGGTGCAGGTGACATCGTTTGAAAGGTAGGTTCATTTATTTTGTTACATTGTGAAATGTTATTTTACGTAATTTATTTACTTAATTTTTGCCTGATCTGGCCCTTCCTGCCTGGTTTCATCAGTTGTGAATTGGAAGCCATTGGAAAGCCGCCCAGGTATGTTTAAAATCGTTTTAAGTGGCCAATACGTAAGAAATAAAGTATCTTAAGTACCATGAGATACAATTGCTTGTTTAAATATCGTCCCGCCGGCTTTAATTGCCAGTAGGACTTCTGGTTTCAGGAACCTTGCTGATGATGTCTAGAGAAATCATAATCTTGCTATTTTTTACTATGCATTTACAACTTCACTGGAAAGAACATCTGGAGGAAATCTGCATTTGTTTACAATGTCACTATGCATAGCAACCAGAGAAAAGATCTCTATATCCTGTGCTTATGCTCACTCTTAGCTGACACAACTACGGTTACTCCACTTCTAAGTAATTCATTGTACGTGAAATGCTTTGTGCCATTTCTGAGAGATTACCTGGTCATTATCATATTGCTGCTTGTGTGACCTTGCTGTGCACAAATTGGCTGCTGCATTTCCTACATTATAATACTGACTGAACTTCAAAAGTATTTAGTTGGCTGTAAAGCACTTTGGGACGTCCAGAGGTCATGAAAGGCGCTATATAAATGCACCCTATCTTTATTTCTTTCTTGCTTTCTTTCTTTTGTTCCTGGGTCAGGGAAGCGAACATCAGCCAGGGTTCACTGTTCATTGACTGCTGCTGCAGGATACAAATGTCTGGACAACAGGCCTGGGCGGCATTGTGATGCCCTCTGCAGTTTTAAAGCCTGCTGACATGCATTGTCTGCATCCACATATGAATAATGTCGATTTGGGCAAGGTGCCAATACCCATGGAACTGTACTCTATCACGAGTCAGCAACTTCAGTATTGAAGTACGACAGTTGTCAGAAATTGGAGCATAGAAAGTCAGTCACATAGTTATATTGACAAATAATATAGTTGGCATGTGTTATATTGACTGGTTTAACTAACTTCATAAACCACAACCGGGAAGCTCTTAGTTATAAAATCACCCATCAACTTGCTTTTATCATAAAATAACATCCCAAGGTGCTTCACAAAAAGGTGTAAGGAAAATAGACACTGAACAGGAAGGGAGAGATTAGGAAAAATACATTTTAACCACCCACCCCCCCCAAGGATAAAGCATTAGGTACATACTCCACTTCCTGTAACTGTCACACTTCCTTCCTGTAACACTTTCCCCATCACACTTTGGTGAATGACAGCAGTTTACAGCACAGAAGGAGACCATCAGCACATCATGCCTGGGTTAGTTCTTTTCTCAAACAATCCAAAACTAATCTCACGGCTCTGCTCTCTCCCCATAGCCAAGTGTCTTACTCTGTTTCAGCTGGCCATAATAGTACTGCCTCAGGTCTAGGACTAAACCCAAGTGGAGGCCGTAGCACCTCCTGTTGGGGAAGTGGGTGGGAGGAAATTGGAATAAGAATGGATCAGGAAGAAGAAGGAAGGAAGGAAGGAGGCGGGGAGGGGGGGCAGTTCTGGGCTTCCTTGCAGGTGGCTGCAACAGGCAGTCTGGAACTGAGCCAAGCACCAGTCCTCTTTGCAGGAGACCTGTCAAGAAGCTATTAGCCCGTAGATGAAGCTAATTTGCAAAAAGAGCTATGCGAAGCATATATGCAAAGAGAAACAGCTCCTTGTAAAATCCCCATTAGACATGCAATCTTGAAGACATTTTATATTACAGACACATCAGAAAGGAGTTATGTTTATCCAAATAAACCTCCCGATTTATATTACAAGATGCCAGAGTGGAAGTCAATAGCTGAAGTGCCTGCACTCTCTTCTGTTCGGGGCTTGAAACAGCTTTGTTTGCCATTCATTTGTATGGGGCTTTCCAGCAATGGGAAAGTAGCTGAACAACGGAAAAAAGTTCATAAAAGTGTTTTAAAATTGTATGTGCAGAAGGGGCAGTGATTTACAAATGTGCAGCTGTATTGGTCAAGGCTTTTATCTTCTCCTCCAATGACTTCCCCAGTTGCTGGGCGGACTCACCTTAACAGAAGAGATAAGAGGTAGCGAATCTGATTCACTTGTCCAGTGAACAACACAAACGCTTCAGCCGTTCCGTCTGGGGCGGGCCGTGGGGCAGAAATCGCACGAGGCTATCACTAACACTCCCCCTTCTTTCTTACATAGCAAGCTTGTGAGCAAGAACAGGGAGCAGGCAAAGACAGGAATCATAGAATCATAGAAAGGTTACAACACGGAAGGAGGCTATTCGGCCCATTGAGTCCACGCCGGCTCTATGCAAGAGCAATCCAGCTAGTCCCACTCCCCCGCCCTATCCCCATAGCCCTGCAATTTTTTTCCTTTCAAGTACTTATCCAGTTCCCTTTTGAAGGCTATGATTGAATCTGCCTCCACCACCCCCTCGGGCAGTGCATTCCAGATCCTAACCACTCACTGTGTAAAAACGTTTTTCCTCATGTCACTTTTGGTCCTTTTCCCAATCACCTTAAATCTATGTCCTCTGGTTCTTGACCCTTCCGCCAATGGGAACAGTTTCTCTCTATCTACTCTGTCTAGACCCTTCATGATTTTGAATACCTCTATCAAATCTCCTCGCGACCGTCTCTGTTCCAAGGAGAACAATCCCAGCTTCTCCAGTCTATCCATGTAACTAAAACCCCTCATCCCTGGAATCATTCTAGTAAATCTCTTCTGCATCCTCTCTAAGGCCTTCACATCTTTCCTAAAGTGCGGTGCCCAGAATTGGATACAATACTCCAGTTGTGGCCAAAGCAGTGTTTTATAAAGGTTCAGCATGACTTCCATACTTTTGCACTCTATGTCTCTATATATAAAGCCCGTATGCTGGAGGAGGGAGACCGTCCATCCATGTCCTCGCCCAAGACAAGGAGGACGTCATGGAGATTGTGGGGATGGGAGCTCAGACTGCTGCCACCTTGGTTCTGGGATATGGCATCTCCTCAGGCTTTCTATCCAAGAAGGAGAGCATGTTTAAGAGTGTAGAGAGCATTAACAGAGGCTCCCAGAGCATCACTACACTCCTTCATTCTGTTCTCACATAGAGCAGTAGGAGTGTAGAAGCGCAGACCCAGAACGGTGGCATTGGCCCGATGGCTATTACTGTCCTCTCTCAGGATGCCTCTCACCCAGTGCCCCTTTGTTGGTTCCACATTGCCAGCTGGCCCAGACTGCCCCGGCTGATACTGAGACTCGGCAGTTTGCAACTGGGCCCTCAACAGCCAGAGCTGGTTGAGGTGGCCCAGTACAGCCATCTCAAGTGCCCTCAGTGAATGATCAGCAACCTTCCACCTCCCAGGTTCCTGCGACAGGGCTGCCCGTGCATGCTGGCTGTTTACTGCTCTTCTCCCTCACTTTTGACCCAAAAAGGAAAGATCAGATTACTTTCTAAATGGTGAAAAACTCGAAATAGTGGAGGTCCAAAGAGACTTTGGGGTCCATGAACATAGATCATTAAAATGTCATGGACAGGTACAGAAAATAATCAAAAAGGCTAATGGAATGCTGGCCTTTATATCTAGAGGACCAGAATACAAGAGGGTAGAAGTTATGCTACAGCTATACAAAACCCTGGTTAGACCACACCTGGAGTACTGTGTTCAGTTCTGGGCACTGCACCTTAGGAAGGATATATCGGCCTTGGAGGGAGTGCAGCGTAGATTTACTAGAATGATACCTGGACTCCAAGGGTTAAATTACAAGGAGAGATTACACAATCTAGGGTTGTATTCCCTGAAATTTAGAAGATTACAGGGTGACTAGATCGAAGTTTTCAAGATAGTAAGGGGAACTGATAGGGTAGATAGAGAAAAAATATTTCCGCTGGTTGGGGAGTCTGGGACTAGGAGACCCAGCATAAAAATTAGAGCCAGGACCTTCAGGAATGAAGTTAGGAAACATTTCTACACACAAAGGGTGGTAGACGTTTGGAACTCTCTTCCACTAATGGCAGTTGATGCTAGCTCAATTGTTAATTTTAAATCTGAGATTGATCGAATTTTGTAAACTAAAGGTATTATGGGATATGGGGCTGAGGCGGGTAAGTATGGCTGCGACCAAAAGTCAGTTCTCCAACAGCCATGCAGTATGAAAGACTTTTCAAACTCAGCCAAGTTGTAATGAATACATAGTGAGTCGTAATGATCTGGAATGCACTGCCTGAAAGGGTGGTGGAAGCAGATTCAATCGTAACTTTCAAAAGGGAATTAGATAAAAAAATTTACAGGGCTATGGGGAAAGAGCAGGGGAATGAGACTGATTGGATAGCTCCTTCATAGGCACAGTGGGCCGAATGGCCTCCTCCTGTGCTGTACCTACTATGACACTATGATACTATGAAAGCAGCCAGAAAATGGCTCCAAGAATCTCCAGCAGCCAAAAACGACTATCCAGAGGCTTATCTTAATGGAGGTGAGGATTCCTTTAAATACCACTGCTTTAGCTTGCTTTCTGGGTTTTTGCGCCATGTTTTTCTGGGCAGGCTTGAGAATAATTGAATCAAATGCTCCCCGGCACCAATTTCCCAAAAGGTTACGAATGCATTCACTGGACTAGCTAAATGAGTCTAGCTTTCATGACATGGCAGCCGCCAGGGAACCGACATGGCGGTGGCCGCATTTCACATGCACTTCCAGCGCTGGATGCTCCACCACGAATTCGGTACGTGGAACGTCAATTTAGTGCCCAATAACTGGGTGAAACGCAATCAAATTTCTACCGCAATGTGTCAGTCTCATTGCCACTTGTGTTTGCACTTGAGGCAAAAGCAGCACTGCCATCGGAGATGCGGCTGTAACTATCGCCTTCGGTGATGTTCTCATCTTCTGACCTCCTAACAATCAACAACAACTTGCATTTATATAGCGCCTTTAACATAGTAAAACGTCCCAAGGCACTTCAGAGGAGCGTTATCAAACAAAATTTGACACCGAGCGACATATTAGGACAGCTGACCAAAAGCTTGGTCAAAGAGATAGGTTTTAAGAAGCATCTTAAAGAGGAGAGAGAAGTAGAGAAGTAGAGAGGCGGATAGACTTACGGAGGGAATTCCAGAGCTTGGGGCCTAGGCAGCTGGAGGCACGGCCGCCAATGGTGGAACGAAGAACATTGAGGATGCGCAAGAGGCCAGGATTGGAGGAGCGCAGAGCTCTCAGAGGTTTATAGGGCTGGAGGGGGTTACAGAGGTACGGAGGGGAGAGGCCATGGAGGGATTTGAAAAGAAGGATGAGAATTTAAAATTGAGGTGTTGTCGGACCAGAAGCCCAGTGTTGGTCAGCGAGCACAGGGGTGATGGGTGAACAGGACTTGATGCGAGTTAGGATACAGGCAGCAGAGTTTCAGATGAGCTCAAGGTTATGGAGGGCGGAAGATGAGATTCCAGCCAGGAGAGCATTGGCACAGTCAAGTCTAAACAAAGCTGCATTTTTATAATTCAAACTATCTGCTGATCTCACCTAACATGAAAACACCACATTATGCTAACAACTTGGCCATATTATATGACCTCTAGTAACTCCAAGCTAACATTCTTGACCAGCCTTCATATTTTCTCCTCAATTACTTCATCCTTTTAGAAAGTAAAATTGGTATCAAGTTAACGTAAGCTTTCAAGGCTGAAAAGGCAAGTATAAAGAATTAGGGGCATCAGAGACAGTTCTGGGATTTTGAGAGGGGGAGTATAAACCATCATAATTCCACCCACCTATGAATACCCTACAGCAGAAGCTGTTTCATTAATATTTGGCACATCCTGTCCTGCCCTCTCCAATTTTATTATTACATAGAATTACATAGAATGTACAGCACAGAAACAGGCCATTCGGCCCAAAAGGTCCATGCCAGTGTTTATGCTCCACACGAGCCTCCTCCCTCCCTACTTCATCTAACCCCATCAACATATCCTTCTACTCCTTTCTCCCTCATGTGTTTATCTAGCTTTCCCTTAAATGCATCTCTGCTAGTCGCTTCAACTATTCCTTGTGGTAACGAGTTCCACATTCTAACCACTCTCTAGGTAAAGAAGTTTCTCCTGAATTCCCTATTGGATTTATTAGTGACTATCTTATATTTATGGCCCTTAGTTCTGGTCTCCCCTGCAAGTGGAAACATCTTCTCTACGTCTACCCTATCAAACCCTTGCATTATCTTAAAGACCTCCATCAGGGCACCCCTCAGACTTCACTTTTCTAGAGAAAAGAGCCCCAGCCTGCTCAATCTTTCCTGATAGGAATAACCTCTCAGTTCTGGTAACATCCTAGTAAATCTTTTTTGCACCTTCTCCGGTGCCTCTATATCCTTTTTATAAAATTGAGACCAGAACTGTTCACAGTACTCCAAGTGTGGTCTAACCAAGGTTCTATACAAGTTTAATGCAACTTCTCTGCTTTTCAGTTCAAACCCTCTAGAAATGAACCCCAGTGCTTGGTTTGCCTTTTTTATGGCCTTATTAACCTGTGTCGCTACTTTTAGTGATTTGTATACCTGTACCTCCAGTTGCCTCTGCTCCTCAACCCCATTTAGAATGTTATTATCCAAGCAGTATGTGGCTCCCTTATTCTTCCTACCAAAATGTACCAAAAACCTTGCACTTACCTATATTGAAATTCATTTGCCAATTACACGCCCATTCTGCAGGTTTATTAAAGTCTTCTTTTATTTTTTCACAGTCCTCTTTGGTATTAACTATACCCCCCAATTTTGGTGTTGTCCACAAATTTTGAAATTGCACTTCCGATTCCCGAGTCCAAATTGTTTATGTAAATAGCGAACAACAGTGGTCCCAGCTATGATCCTTGTGGAACACCACTTCCCACCTTTTGCTAGTCTGAGTAACTATCTTTAACCCCTACTCTCTGTTTTCTATTTTGTAGCCAGCTTGCTATCCATTCTGCTACTTGTCCCCTAACTCCACATGCTCTGACCATAGCCTTTTGAAAATCCAAATGTATTACATCTACTACATTACCCTTGTCTAACCTTTCTGTTACTTCTTCAAAGAATTCAGTAAGGTTGGTCAAGCATGACCTTCTCTTTTGAAATCCGTGCTATAATTTATTATGCTTTCATTTTCTAGATGTATTTCTATTATATCTTTGAGTATAGATTCCATTATGTTTCGTTCCACCGATGTTAAGCTAATTAGTCTATAGTTCCCTGGACTGGTTCCAGCTCCCATTTTAAATATAGGAATCACAGTAGCTGTCCACCAGTCCTCTGGCACTATCCCCTTTTCTAATGAAATTTTATATATATGTAATAGTGCCTCTGCTATCTCTTCCCTACCTTTTAATATGCTTGGATGCAATCCATCCGGACCAGGGGTTTTATCCTCTTTAAGCTTGATTAGTTTATCAATTATCTCCCCCTTTTATACCTTTTTGAACTCTTCTACTAATGTCATGCCAACCATGTTAATCTCCCTGGTAAATACTGAGGCAAAGTAATTATTTACTATTTCTGCCATTTCGCTGTCATTACCTTTAAGTTTATTGTGTGTGTCCCTTCGTAACCCTATCCCTATCCTGATTTTTCTGTTGTTATTTATGTCTATAGAATACTTTACTATTTCTTTTTATATTCCTTGATAATTTAATTTCTTAGTTTCTCTTTGCGTTTATTTTCCCTAGTTCCATTCTCATCCCCTGAAAATCAACTTTTTTCCAACTTATTACTTTGGTTTTTGTCTTACCAATGTCCTTCTCAATCTTTGTCTTAACCTTATTATGTTGTAATCACTATTGCCTTGATATTCCTCCACACTTACTTCTCTTAACTGTTCTAGTTCATTTCCCATTATTAGATCCAGCCGTGCTTCCTCTCTTGTTGGGCTTTTTATATATTGGGTAAGAAAGGAGTCCTGCACACATTGTAAAAACTCCATTCCCTGTACCCCTTTACCTACCTCTTCTTGCCAGTTTATTTGGGGATAGTTAAAATCTCCCATGATTATTATTCTATGTCCTTTACTCATCTCACATATTTGCTTTCATATTTTTTCCTCTATCTCCTTTCCACTATTAGGTGGTCTGTATTATATCCCTATTAGTGTGATCGATTCCTCCTTATCTTTTATATCAATCCATATGGATTCTGTTTCTATCCTTCTGTTAGTGATGTCCCTTTTATCTACTGTCATTATGTTATCTCTAATTAGTACAGCTACTCCACCCCCTTCTTCCTTCCCTATCCTTTCTGATTATGTTATAGCCTGCACTATTTATTTGCCAGTCCTGTTCTTTATGTCGCCATGTTTCAGTTATTCTTACTGCATCTGGTTCCTCGCTATGGATTTTGCCTCCAGTGCCCCCGTTTTGTTTTGGAAGCTGTGTACATTGCTGTACAGGCAGTTTAAATCATCTTTAATAGTTGTTCCTTTTACTTTATTTTTAACAGTCCTTTTATACTTCTGTTTTATATCTGTATTTGTTCCTTGACCATTTATGTTATCTTTATTCCTTACCCTGATCTGTAATTGGATCCATACCTAATTGGGCTTGGAAGATGTAAAAGGACAATAATATGACACTGGATTCCTTGAATAACTACACACTGGTGGCATGCTGCAGACTTAAAAGATGGAAAATCAGTTTGACGGACAAAACAATCTGCTACTGACTCATCATGTGGGATGGCATTGGTATAAATGAGTCATCTGCTCCTGGGGGGTCTGAAAGGTTATAGGTAATGCCAAAAGAAATACAGGACAATCTCTCTTGTACTCACTGGATAATCACTTTTGGTTGGTGGTAACAGCTCCCCTGTGAGGACCTGGCAGGCAAGTACTGACAATAACTGCTATTTTCCTGCTGATATCAGGCTACGTATGCTGAGTACATGGTATGAAGGTATTGGTGAAAATGCACATCAATAAGAGTTTTTATTTAAAAAATGACAGGAGAAAAAAAGCATGCAGTTTTTTACGACTCAAACAAATCGATAAGTTAATTTTAAATTACATAATAATCTGAAATGCAGTAAGGCTGAGGCTCATATCGGAAGAAATATATAGATACATAGAAGTTACAACACGGAGACAGGACATTCAGCCCAACCTGTCCGTGTTGGTGCTTTTACCCTCGAATCATGCTAATAGTTCCAATCACATTTACCCACCCTGTTCCATATCCCTTCAACCCCTTTTCCTTAATCCACTTATCCAATTTAATCTTGAATATTGGTGTTGTTTCTGCCTCAACCACTAACCCTAGAAGTGAATTCCACAGCCTCACACCTCTCCGTGTTAAGAAATTTCTTCTGCCTTCTGTTCTAAATCCCTTACTGAGGAAAGTACTGCGCATATTTACAGTGCTTTAGTTAAAATTATTGCCACATTGGCATGAGGAAACATTTTTTTACGCAGCGAGTTGCAATAATCTGGAATGCACTGCCTGAAAGGGTGGTGGAAGCAGACTTGATAGTAACTTTCAAAAGGGAATTGGATATATACTTGAAAGGAAAAAAAATTACAGGACTATGGGGAAAGAGCAAGGGAATGGGACTAATTGGCTAGCTCTTTCAAAGAGCCGGCACAGGCACGGTGGGCCGAATGGCCTCCTCCTGTGCTGTACCTATTGTGAACTATCATCATCATGAAAAAGCATTTGAAAGATGCTTGTTCTCCAGTGTAACAGCCCTGTGGCTTGGAGAAGTCAATTGGTGTGGAATCCTTTTGGACCCTTAAGCTGCCCCTTTTTACAACAATCACCATTTACAATCCAAAGAAGAACAGGGCACAGAACCATTTTATGATAAGAGTGAAGGAGTCTCACCCTGTGTAATGGGATTTTTTTTTCACTCTCCTAGATCTTTCTGCTTGTCCTAGCAAGTGAATTCTGATAACACTATCCACCTACATGGATTTTTTTAATCATTGCTCAATAAAAAAAATTCCTGAAAATGCATGGCACAAAATTGCTGTTTAATGAAATCTGCAAAATAAAGCATTATAATTACTAGCATTGTTAGGCTAAGAGCATAACTATTCAAAACCAACTTTTACATGCAATTATCAAATGAATTTTTTGTAGCTATACCAGACTATAGTATCTTCCTGAATATTTCTTCATCCCTCTGTTATTGCTTCTTCCTTCAATCTGTAGGGTTTAAAACCCAAGCTTGATGTCACCTCGTCACTATTTCTTGCTTTATCTCATTTTCTCTCCTACACTTATCAGTCTTGGTATCTTGTATAATAGGTCTTTATCCTCAACCTAGGTTTCTTGGTAATGACAAAAGAAATCCCTCCGTAGTCTGCGTTCAGTTTTTGGCACCGCACATCAGGAAGGATACATTGCCCTTGGAGAGGGTACAGCGCAGATCCACCAGGGCTTAAAGGGTTAAATTATGAGGCCGTGTTGCATAAACATGGGTTGTATTCCCTTGAGTTTACAAGGTTCAGGGATGACATAATTGAGGTGTTTAAAATGATAAAAGGATTCTACATGATAAAAGGATAGGGTGGCTACAGAGAAGCTATATCCTTTGGTGGGGGAATCCAGAACAAAGGGGCACAATCTGAAAATTAGAGCTAGGCCGTTCAGGAGTGAAATCAAGAAGCACTTTTTCACGCAAAAGGTAGTGTAAATCTGGAATTATCTCCCCCGAAAGGCTGTGGATCCTTGGTTAATTGAAATTTCAAGACTGAGATCGACAGGTTTTTATTAGGTAAGGGTATCAAGGGATTATGGATCAAAGGCAGGCAAATGGAGTTGAGCTATAGATCAGCTTGGTCTAATTGAATGGCAGAAAGGCTCAAGGGACTGAATGGCCTACTCCTGTTCCTATGGCCATTGAATTTATCTATCCTGCTGCGTTTCCTTCTCAAACCCCATTTCCAGCTGACTGCATTCTTTCCCAACCACCTGACTGTACCTCGATAATGTGACAATAAGTCTATCCATTGATCTCAAAGTTTTTAGATGCATCCTTCACACTTCAGACATCAGACTTTGTATAAAACACCAATAAATCATAACTGAAGATTCTTTTTAAAAAAATATAGAAAAAGAGAAGGAAAGCCAATCATTGTAGTGGGTAAGTTGTTAGAGGGTATTCTGAGGGACAGAATCTACAGGCATTTGGAGAGGCAGGGACTAATTAGGAACAGTCAGCATGGTTTTGTGAGAGGAAAATCATGTCTCACGAATTTGATTGAGTTTTTTGAAGGGGTAACCAAGAAGATAGATGAGGGCTGTGCAGTAGACGTGGTCTACATGGACTTCAGCAAAGCATTTGACAAGGTACCGCATGGTAGGTTGTTACATAAGGTTAAATCTCATGGGATCCAAGGTGAGGTAGCCAATTGGATACAAAATTGGCTTGACGACAGAAGACAGAGGGTGGTTGTCGAGGGTTGTTTTTCAAACTGGATGCCTGTGTCCAGCGGTGTGCCTCAGGGATCGGTGCTGGGTCCGCTGTTATTTGTTATTTATATTAATGATTTGGATGAGAATTTAGGAGGCATGGTTAGTAAGTTTGCAGATGACACCAAGATTGGTGGCATTGTGGACAGTGAAGAAGGTTATCTAGGATTGCAACGGGATCTTGATAAATTGGGCCAGTGGGCCGATGAATGGCAGATGGAGTTTAATTTAGATAAATGTGAGGTGATGCATTTTGGTAGATCGAATCGGGCCAGGACCTACTCCGTTAATGGTAGGGCGTTGGGGAGAGTTATAGAACAAAGAGATCTAGGAGTACAGATTCATAGCTCCTTGAAAGTGGAGTCACAGATGGATAGGGTGGTGAAGAAGGCATTCAGCATGCTTGGTTTCATTGGTCAGAACATTGAATGCAGGAGTTGGGATGTCTTGTTGAAGTTGTACAGGGCATTGGTGAGGCCACACTTGGAGTACTGTGTACAGTTCTGGTCACCCTATTATAGAAAGGATATTATTAAACTAGAAAGAGTGCAGAAAAGATTTACTAGGATGCTACCGGGACTTGATGGTTTGACTTACAGGGAGAGGTTAGACAGACTGGGACTTTATTCCCTGGAGAGTAGGAGGTTAAGTGGTGATCTTATAGAAGTCTATAAAATAATGAGGGGCATAGATAAGGTCGATAGTCAAAATCTTTTCCCAAAGGTAGGGGAGTCTATAACGAGGGGGCACAGATTTAAGGTGAGAGGGGAGAGATACAAAAGGATCCAGAGGGGCAATTTTTTCACTCAAAGGGTGGTGAGTGTCTGGAACGAGCTGCCAGAGGCAGTAGTAGAGGCGGGTACAATTTTGTCTTTTAAAAAGCATTTGGACAGTTACATGGGGAAGATGGGTATCGAGGGATATGGGCCAAGTGCAGGCAATTGGGACTAGCTTAGTGGTATAAACTGGGCGACATGGACATGTTGGGCCGAAGGGCCTGTTTCCATGTTGTAACTTCTATGATTCTATGATTCTATGATTTCATGTTATTTTTTTCTGACCTTGAAGTGACTTGTCCTGTCCCTGAGGAGATCAGGCAGGCAACTGCCAATTCAGAGAAACTTCCAACAGTAATTTGCCTCAAAAATGGGCCTATAAGGACTACTTCCCACGAGAATACCTCAGCAGTGGGCTCGATGGGACAGAGCACGTTATCAGCCGAACCTCACAGATGTGCTCTAGATCCCAGACTACCCGTGAACAATGTCAAAGATCATTAGATATTCAAAGGCTGTAGCTGATGACTTTTGACACTTAAGTATTCATAAAATAGTGAATCTAACTAACATAGAAAATAGGAGCAAGAGTAGGCCATTTGGCCCTTTGGGCCCGCTCCGCCATTCAAAATGATCATGGCTGATCGTCTAACTCAGTACCCTGTTCCCACTTTTTCCCAATATCCCTTGATCCCTTTAGCATTAAGAAATATATCTATCTCCTTTTTGAATACATGTAATGACTTGGCCTCCACTGCCTTCCGTGGTAGAGAATTCCACAGGTTCACCACGCTCTGAGTGAAGAAATTTCTCCTCATCTCGGTTCTAAATGGCATACCCCGTATCCTGAGACTGCAACCCCTGGTTCTGGACTCCCCAGCCATCAGGAACATCCTCCCTGCATCCAGTCTGTCTATTCCTGCTAGAATTTTATATGTTTCGATGAGATCACCTCTCATTTTTCTAAACTCTAGTGAATATAGGCCTCGTCGACCCAATCTCTCCTCATATGTCAATCCTGCCATCCCAGGAATCAGTCTGGTAAACCTTCGTTGCACTCCCTCCGTGGCAAGGACCTCCTTCCTCAGATAAGGAGACCAAAACTGCACACAATACTCCAGATGTGGTCTCACCAAGGCCCTGTACAACTGCAGTAAGACATCCCTGTTCCTGTACTCAAATCCTCATTTGTTAGACATCTCTCAATGCTTCATGTTGGTTATTCAGATTGTTTACTTGGCTTACATGATTTGGGTAAGGATAGCAGGGAGGCTAATGGGAAAAGAAGACAGTGGGTATGCATGTGTACAACAATTAATGGGACATGAGCTGTCCATGAGGCTGCCAAGGAAAACAAAAAGTCTTGTCTGACCAAATCCAACGATCAGTCCAACCAAATTCAATTAAAACTTAGTAGGTACAATTTAAACCTTCACTGAAATAAGAAATTAAATTAGAGAGATGCTCTGTTGTGTAAAGATGTGTTAACGCATTAAACTTAATAACAGAAGAAATAAAACAGATCAAACATCGGCAAAGAAACTTCCTGCTGATTACCACCTGCCGCCTTCCCTCAGCTGATGAATCAGTCCTCCTCCGTGTTGAGCACCACTTGGAGGAATCACTGAGGGTAGCAAGGGCACAGAATGTACTCTGGGTGGGGGACTTCAATGTCCATCACCAAGAGTGGCTCGGTAGCATCACTAGTGACCGAGCTGGCTGGATCCTGAAGGACATAGCTGCCGTGAGCGAACCAACACGAGGGAAAAACCTACTTGACCTCGCCCTCACCAATCTACCTGTCGCAGATGCAGCTGTCCATGACAGTATTGGTAGGCGTGACCACCGCACAGTCCTTGTGGAGACGAAGTCCCGTCTTCACACCGAGGACACCATCCAACGTGTTGTGTAGCACTACCACCGTGCTAAATGGGATAGATTCAGAACAGATCTAGCAGCTCAAAACTGTGCACCCATCAGGCGCTGTGGGCCATCAGCAGCAGCAGAATTGTATTCCACCACAATCTGTAACCTTCATGGCCCGGCATATCCCTCACTCTACCATTACCAACAAGCCAGGGGATCAACCCTGGTTCAATGAGGAGTGTAGAAGAGAAAGCCAGAAGCAGTACCAGGCGCACCTAAAAATGAGATGCCAACCTGGTGAAGCTACAACTCAGGACTACATGCATGCTAAACAGCGGAAGCAACATGCTATAGACAGAGCTAAGCGATTCCACAACCAATGGATCAGATCAAAGCTCTGCAGTCCTGCCACATCCGGTCGTGAATGGTGGTGGACAATTAAACAACTAACGGAAGGAGGAGGCTTTGTAAACATCCCCATCCTCAATGATGGCAGAGTCTAGCACGTGAGTGCAAAAGGCAAGGTTGAAGCGTTTGCAACCATCTTCAGCCAGAAGTGCCGAGTGGATGATCCATCTCGGCCTCCTCCCGATATCCCCACCATCACAGAAGCCAGTCTTCAGCCAATTCGATTCACTCCACGTGATATCAAGAAACGGCTGAGTGCACTGGATACAGCAAAGGCTATGGGCCCCGACAAGATCCCGGCTGTAGTGCTGAAGACTTGTGCTACCAGCGAAACTGTTCCAGTACAGCGACAACACTGGCATCTACCCAACAATATGGAAAATTGCCCAGGTATGTCCTGTCCACAAAAAGCAGGACAAATCCAATCCGACCAATTATCGCCCCATCAGTCGGCTCTCAATCATCAGCAAAGTGATGGAAGGTGTCGTCGACAGTGCTATCAGGCGGTACTTACTCGCCAATAACCTGCTCACTGATGCTCAGTTTGGGTTCCGCCAGGACCACTTGGCTCCAGACCTCATTACAGCCTTGGTCCAAACATGGACAAAAGAGCTGAATTCCAGAGGTGAGGTGAGAGTGACTGCCCTTGACATCAAGGCAGCATTTGACCGAGTGTGGCACCAAGGAGCTCTAGTAAAATTGAAGTCAACTTTCCAGTAGCTGGAGTCATACCTAGCACAAGGGAAGATGGTAGTTGTTGTTGGAGGCCAATCATCTCAGCCACAGGATATTGCTGCAGGTGTTCCTCAGGGCAGTGTCCTAGGCCCAACCATCTTCAGCTGCTTCATCAATGACCTTTCCTCCATCATAAGGTCAGAAATGGGGATGTTCGCTGATGATTGCACAGTGTTCAGTTCCATTCGCAACCCCTCAGATAATGAAGCAGTCCGTGCCCACATGCAGCAAGACCTGGACAACATCCAGGCTTGGCTGATAAGTGGCAAGTAACATTCGCGCCAGACAAGTGTCAGGCAATGACCATCTCCAACGAGAGAGAGTCTAACCACCTCCCCGTGACATTCAACGGCATTACCATCGCCGAATCTCCCATCATCAACATCCCGGGGGTCACCATTGACTAGAAACTTAACTGGACCAGCCACATAAATACTGTGGCTACAAGAGCAGAGGCTGGGTATTCTGCAGCGAGTGACTCACCTCCTGACTCCCCAAAGCCTTTCCACCATCTACAAGGCACAAGTCAAAAGTGTGATGGAATACTCTCCACTTGCCTGGATGAATGCAGCTCCAACAACACTCAAGAAGCTCGACACCATCCAGGACAAAGCAGCCCTCTTGATTGGCACCCCATCCACCACCCGAAACATTCACTCCCTTCACCACTGGTGCACTGTGGCTGCAGTGTGTACCATCCACAGGATGCACTGCAGCAACTCGCCAAGGCTTCTTTGACAGCATCTCCCAAACCCATGACCTCTACCACCTAGAAGGACAAGGTCAGCAGGCACATGAGAACAATACCATCTGCACGTTCCCCTCCAAGTCACACACCATTCCGACTTGGAAATATATCGCTGATTCTTCATCGTCGCTGGGTCAAAATCCTGGAACTCCCTACCTAACAGCACTGTGGGAGAACCTTCACCACACAGAGTTGCTGCAGTGCATCCTGTGGATGGTACACACTGCAGCCACGGTGCGCTGGTGGTGAAGGGAGTGAATGTTTAGTGTGGTGGATGGGGTGCCAATCAAGCGGGCTGCTTTGTCCTGGATGGTGTCGAGCTTCTTGAGTGTTGTTGGAGCTGATTCATGAAGGCGGCTCACCACCACCTTCTCAAGGGCAATTAGGGATGGGCAATAAATGCTGACCTCACCAGCGACGCCCACATCCCGTGAACGAATAAAAAAAATACAAGTCATCTTTAAGAATACTAAGTTTGAAATTTACAGCAGAGTACTTTTACTGCAAAACATCTGAAAGAGAAAGAAATGTTAACCCATCATCCCTCTTTCAGATACTAACTGGCCTGTTATGTATTTCCAGCAGTCTCTGTTTTTCCTCATTTTCCCTTTCATCTCATGGTGCAGGGGAAAGGATATCTCAAAGACAAATGGAATTCTGGGTATTGGAGGTAATGAATGTAAAAGCAAGGAAGTGATGTTGAAATAGCACAAAACATTAGTTCGGCCACAACTGGAATATTCTGTGTCATTTTGGGCACCCCATTATCGGAAGGAAATCAGAGCCATGGAAAGGGTACAGTGAAGATTCACTTGAATGATGCCAGAAATGGCAGGTTATAGTTATGAAGAAAGGCCCCAAAAACAAAGTAGTGTGACTCACTAAGGAGCTGCTCACTGATGGGATCTGTGATTGATGTACTCTTAATGGCAAATAGCCCCCAGTCATTTATATTATACATGAACCACCCCAAAATATTAGGGTAGAACTTCTGATCAGCAAAGTTCACAAACAAATCCCTAATGCACTCATACTGCATTCCCATAGCAGCTATTTTTATGGGGGCATTAAGCAGCCAATATTACAAGTGTGTAAAACTTTCATACATGAGCTTTGCTGATCATTAGTATCAAATTAGGTAAAGGCGGAGATTTACTCTCAGTCTACCTGTTAGAAATCAAGCAGTTACAAAGGACTATCCTTAGCTTCAACATTCTCTCGTTGAGTCTATTTGGGTTGAATTCTAAAAATATTTTGATTTAAATAGTTTAATGATGAGGTCATATTACGGAAACAGTCTTGTCGGAGTTACTGAGCCAGGCACAGTGAGGAATCCGAAACAAGTGAGGAGTAATGACTGGAGTGAGATGCTGGAGGGGAGGGAGCGGGGAGGGTGCCACTGTGCTTGTGGTGTTGTAGCCCAAATTAAGTCAGTGACTTCGGAGACAATAGGGAAATCAAACAGTAGCAAAGAATTCTGATTATTTTTTCTCTGTTTGTGAACACTTTATTTCAATGGTAAGTGTTGATTATACGATGGGGAACCGAGGTGGGAAGAGTTACTGAACCGTAAAATATAAGCGAGCTGAATTTGTGTTCACAGTTTAAATGAATGCAGCTCACTTGTAGTTCCCCTACTGCTACCCTACCTAAGCTTAGATAACTCGTCACCGATCAGGAATAGAAGCTGGAACTTTCTGATCTGAATGTCTTAGCACCATATCACATTGTGCATTTACCTACTAAACCATCAGTGGAGCTCACTGTTTGATTTCTAAAAGGAAAGCCAGCTCAAGAGGTTTGGGCGATCTTTTGCAAGATATGCCTTGTGTGTTTTCCACCCCCTTGGACTGTGCTAGTTAGGCATCGAAGGAGTGGGCTGTTATTGCAGGATGTTCTCTTCAAAAATCAGAAATGTACCTGTAAAATGGCTCATTCCGGTGGATTTTCCTATTCTGTTTATTAATTAATTTATTTTTGAACCAGAGACACAACAGAATTCATAAGGCACAAGTTGCCACTTATATTCAGACAAAGTCCAGTTACCTCATCTATCGACCTTACTGCAGACCGGATGCGACACTACCTTAACCCTGGTTATTATGAGGTTAATAGAAATATCTTTATTTTATTCTTCCCTGTGTCTCTACACTCTTACCCTTTCTCTTTGTGTTTCTCTCTCCCTATGTCTCTTGTAACTTTCCTTTCACTCCGTGTCAGTCATTCACCCTTTCTCTCTTATTCTCTGTTATATCCCTCTTTCTCTCTGTAATTCTATAACTTCTAATTGGTGCTTTCTCTCTTCCTCCAGTAATTTCTAGGCACTCCTAACAGCTGCCATTTACTCCAGCCACCTCTTGCAACTTTATACGCCATCACTGCTCAAACTGCAAAATGCACTCAAACTCTTCCCTTCCCCAAGTCCCTGAGCAGCTGATCAGTACGCTGTGTAAGTTGCTTTTTCACTCCTTGGACCTCATACCAGCAGGTCAGTGCATATTTAACTGAATTCAAGAGGTGAGGTGAGAGTGACTGCCCTTGACATCAAGGCAGCATCTGACCGAGTGTGGCATCAAGGAGCCCTAGTAAAATTGAAGTCAATGGGAATCAGGGGGAAAACTCTCCAGTGGCTGGAGTCATACCTAGCACAAAGGAAGATGGTAGTGGTTGTTGGAGGCCAATCATTTCAGCCCCAGGGCATTGCTGCAGGAGTTCCTCAGGGCAGTGTCCTAGGCCCAATCATCTTCAGCTGCTTCATCAATGACTTCTCAAGGGCAATTAGGGATGGGCAATAAATGCCTGCCTTGCCAGCGATGCCCACATCCCATGAACGAATAATAAAAAAATAGTAAGATTGAAAAGATAAATCAGGAGGGAGGGAGGGAGAGACAGAGAGATCGGGGCTCAGGATCGAAGCTTGGGGGTGGGGGGCACCAATCGCAGCAGTGAGGAGCGGACCCGATCAGCAGAAGAAAGGCCAAAGGTTTTCTTGAGGGTCCGGGGGGAAGCTCTGCTGCTCCCCCGGCCCACAAGGAGTGCACTGTGAGAGCCTGATCTAAATATGATAATGAAGTGTCCCACCTCTCCAAAACAGGACGCACGCATGCTACACAACCCACCGCCGTAAAAATGGCGACAGGCACGTACGCGGGGGGTTGGGGACATGGTCCCCGATTTTTAATTTTTAACCCCCCCCCACCCATCATGGGTGGGGGTTAACATCAAGGCCATTGTGCCTCACCCAAGCGTCCATTCTTATTGACAATGAGTTCCAATAAGCCAATAGACTGTGAAGGGCATCACAGACTTTCCTGATCCTGCTCACACCTGACCATCACACATGGGGATCGCCGGATAGCAATCCGCATCGAGAATCTTAGTGGATTTTTTTACTCCGTAGCCCAAGGCACTGAGGCCTATTGCAGTAGTTCAAATGCTGCCCCACCTGAAATTTGAACATTTCTCTCGTATTACAGCAATACATTTTTTGCTAATTCCCCAGTGATCTGCATAACTGGAAGTATGAGGCACAACATCTTAATCCAATGACTAAATTACAGCGTGGTGTAATAAGGATTTAAAGTAGCTCTGCTCACATTATGCTGTATTAAATATGTCAAATCTGTTATCTCAGAGATTCTGACATTGCAGAAGTTGCTAGGGACATACCTGGAGAAAAAAAAATCTCTTAGGATTGAATTGCACTTCTCTGCAATGGGACCAGAGGTAATAAATCCAATCTGACGGCTATTCAGAGACTGAAGGAATATTCTATCAAATGTTTTTAAAGTCAGTTCCATACAAGTCAAGCCCAGGTTCCCTGGAGATTTATTAGACATTTACCCTGCAACATGTGATCACTCACTCCTGCTATAGAAAACACATTTACATAGTACAGTGTCTAATTTTTAAAACAAGCTACCAGCTTTAAGAAGCCAATGGCCTTCAATAAATGTATCAAGTAAGGACAATGTCTCCAAGAGTTCACATTCATAGGAATTAATTAATAAGATGATATATTTATTTCTTAAAAAGGGCCTTAAATGAACCTTTAGAGACCCAAAGCGCAGACCACCGAGGATGAAAAGAGTAGGAAAGAGGACAGGGTACATCAGAATGTAATGTTATGTGACACAAAGCTTGGGTTTAGGAGCCTGCAGATTATAGGAGAAAGGGAAGTCCATAGGAAGTAAGAAGGTATAGAATTTTGAGGTGTGATGAAAGAGTAGGAGGCTGTGTAATGAAAGAACAAATTTGCATTTACATAAGGGCCTTTCACATCCTCAGGACATAGTGTTTTAAAGCTGCTTTTGAAGTGTGTTAATAGTTGTTTTGTAGACAAACACAGCAGCCAATTTGCACTCAGCAAGGTCCCAAAAACAATAATGAGATAATGACCAGATGGTAATTTTTTGATGGTGTCAGTTGAGGTATAAATATTGGCCAAAACAACAACAACAATTTGCATTTATAGAGCGCCCTTAATGTACTATATTACCAAGAGAACTCCTGGATCTTCTTTAAATATTTCCATGGGATTTTTTACATCCACCTCAGAGGGCAGACTCTGTTTAACATCACATCCAAAAGATGGCATGTCTGATAGTGTAGCACTCCCTCAAAACTGCACTGAAGTGTCAGCCCAGATTATGTGGGGAGAAAATATTTGTTGTGGTTGAGAGGTTAAATTGAATGTATTGTGGTTGGTACTTGAAGTGGAGAATGCTGGCTACTAGATACAGGCAACAGGTTGCTATGGTACCATGATGCACCAATCTGTGGCACAACACCATGAAGGCATCCAGGTTCAATTCCCCATGCTGCTCTGTCCCAGATCTCAGCGACATTGCCCTCGTGCCTCTCCTAGCAACAAGATTGTGATATTGGAAGAGGTCTTAAAACAGGTCCGCTCAGCCACAGTTGGCATGTGGCTCAGGAAGATCATGAGGAGTAATACGGAGAGAAAGGTAAGAGTTGGCGGCCCTAACGTGGTTATGTTTTCTACAACAGAGCCAAGTCATTTTTTTAATCCTCATATCATTTCTTCATTCTACAGACAGCCGATGTCTCCCTCATGGCTTTTGTCTTTAGGTTTCTCTCACTGACATACAACGGTCAGCAAAGACCAACTCTCCCACCCAGTTCATCACACATTACAGTTCTAAGACAACACTTCTATCGTATTTCATCATTGAGTAAATAAAACTTTTTAGTGTAGAAAGGTGATATAAAAACAATTTTTACATTTATTTTGTAACCTTTGGGTTTTGCTTGTGAAACATAACATGAGTCCCGATCTTTTAATTTATTTTTAGCTCTCCCCACCTTTTTAAAGCAGTCTTTCATCATAAACAGTTATGCTTGCTTTCTCCTACCCTCAGTTTCAAAGTGCATGACATCCAATTTGTTCTTCAAAATATACAGCTGAAGACTAATCTCAAATAATCGGTTTGTATCTGATCCTTTGTCCTTTCACATTCATAAAGCCCCCTGAGGATCACAATTGCCGAAAGAAGTCACTGACAGCTGGTCATCTTTGACATGGAACCAACCCTTTCCGAGAATGGGGGTCACGCTCAGGCTGTGAAGGGCAGTGGATCCTGCCAATTAAGGGCGCAGCACATCCGCCCTCTGCTTCGACCATATTTCAGGCTCTCTAACACGATGTAGGAGGGCTTGTTAAAAGTGCTTAGTAGCAAAATTAAAAGCATTAAACCTTTGTTGATTCAACACCGCGAAGGCTCAGTTTGGTAAATGCAACTTAGCCAAATAAACCACCCAAATTCGATCCCTGGCCTATGCTGAGTTTGCTAATCTCAGTTGGAGCAGTGCCTGGCATTATAATTTGCCTCAACAACAACAACAACTTGCATTTATATAGCTCCTTTAAAGTAGTAAAATATCCCAAGGTGCTTCACAGGAGCGTTACCAAACAACATTTGACATCAGCCACATAAGGAGATATTAGGACAAGCGACCAAAAGCTTGGTCGGAGAGGTAGGTTTTAAGGAGCATCTTAAAGGAGGAGAGAGAGGTAGAGAGGCGGGGAGATTTAGGGAGGGAATTCCAGAGCTTAGGGCCGAGGCAGCTGAAGGTAAGGCCGCCAATGGTGGAGCGATGAACATCGAAGAAGCGCAAGAGGCAAGAATTGGAGGAGGGCAGAGATTTCAGAGGGTTGTAGGGCTGGAGGAGGTTACAGAGATAGGGAGGGGTGAGACCACGGAGGGATTTGAAAACAAGGATAAGAATCTTAAAATCGAGGCGTTGCCGGACCAGGAGCCAATGAAGAGAAATTTAGCCAGTGTTCGTGCTCCTGATCATCTTGTGCTGGACACCGGATGAGGACAGCACAGGCTGTGTCTGAACAACCTGCTGACACTCACTGTCTAGGCTCACACATAAAGAACGGCCAGTTGGGTAAGGTAATGGAGAGTGGCTGGTTTAGATATCTGACCATATAGTAGCTTCTAACAAGGAGGGGGGGGAAAGGAAGAAAAAATGTTTAAAGTCTTCAGTGATTAGATAGCACTGCCTAAACAATCTGCATTCAGAGTACTTTTTAAATTATAGTAGCTCATTACAAAGTAGTCATTTTTGCCCGTAAGTAAAGCACAAGCGATCAATAGATTTTATTTAAAAATCATTCATGACTTTTAAAGGTTATTAAACAAATGAACTCCATTGTTGGACGATGTTACGGATAAGCACTTCAATGATTAAATTAGTTTAAAAGTACTTTGTTAAATCACGTTCATAAATATATATATATATGTGTGTGTGAAATTACTAGAGGCAATATTAGGAGAGAAACATTCCTCCGTCTGATATTTTAATGCAGGTGTTAACCCATTTATTTTAATTGGGTTAATTCCTGCATTAAAAAAGAGAAAAGTCATACAAACTTCTTAAGCATTCATCCACTTATATTGACAACAGCAATTTCTGGGTTATACATTTGAATGTAAGTGTCTCTATATAAATCTCAGTTTTATGCACTACCGATGGTCAAATAACTAAGGTGCCCTTATGATTTCTAAGCTCAAGTCACCTGATTGGGATTATCCCATTAATCAGCTGAACAGAGCTCAGTGTGTCACAGAAACAGCCTTTACCCAAATAATATATGGAAGATCGATCCCACAGTCAGGACCATTGCTTTATGGTGAATGAATAAGTCAAATTCTGTTTTTAATTGCATGGGATTCCAGGACTTTTACTGGTGTTTTGGGGATTGCGTTCCACAATTTCATCCATTTATAATTAGACCCATTGTTTTACAGTGACTGAATGAGGTAAATTCTGTTTTTATTACATAGGATTCCAAGATTTTCTGCGATTCTTACTTCTGTTTTGGCAGCTGTAAATCAGTGGTCTTGCCCATAGTTCACCAAAGGTGTCTAGACATGCTCAGTTAATGCATCAGTATCTCCTCAATGACTTGGTCTCCATGAAAAGTGATGACAGTGTATTAAATAGATCCTAGGAAGATTGCCAAAATATCACAAGATTTATCTAGAAGCAATCTCTAGCTTTGAAGAATGGCGCCATGAAAGATTAAGGGTTAACAAGCCACTTTTCAACGCCGACCCTGTTTAAAGGAAGATTCAGAAGGATGAAGTTGTGTCCCTATCCTACTATAAAGACAGTAATTGGAAGCTAACCTCCTTAATTCCTGCTTCACTTGACTTAACTGCCTGCTGGCTAATATGAATTAATCATACAGGTGGCATGTGGTTTCTATGTGGTGCGTGAAGTAAATGCTTTTTATTAAACACTCATGCATAATGATTTGTGGTAATCTTCGTCAACACCAGAATGCAGAATGACGTGCCCTAGAAGAAAATGCTTACCCGTTCCTGGCTGCTATTTAGTGTATCTCATTTAGTACACAGCCTGACAAAGGAAGCTCGATCTGTTAGTCTGGGGGAAGGAGGGTGGAGAGACTGCTCTTCTTTTCCCCAAATAAAACAGTTGTCACACCAAAATAAAGGAAATTCCTATAGAAATTTTGCTTTCTCCATTTCCTGGAGCACCTATACAGCTCCAGAGATACACAACACCCACATCGCCTTGATTCACCATTATTTGTTACTTTAATGGGTTAAATACTGATGCACAAACTGCTAATATGAACTAAACAGCGTATTCAAGTACTCTTTGTGCTTTTCTGACTAATGGTTTCCCAATTCGTTACTGATTTTAGATAATGTTCCAAAATGTGTAGAGAACTTTAAATGAGGACCTGATTCTTGCCTTCTGTTGTTTTTTTCTAGCCCTACAGCGATGTGCATGCACAGATTGCGAATCATCAGGCGACTAGAAGCCTAGCATTGGATAGAATTAGTAAATCATTTTAATTGTATAACTAAGATGCCCTGATGGCTTTCTGGGTAAATTACACCAGCTGGTGGGGTTCTGAGCCAGATTGACCAGAAGGTCCTAGGTTCCATCCTAAGCTCTGTGCTCACTCAGCCAATGTCAGTAGGGATGGTGGCAAAGAAGTGAAATTGTCCTCAGCATTCCTGGGCTGGGTAGGGGAATGAAACAATCAGCCAGGGTTACTACCCATCACCAGCACTGTCACTAATGTACTGTGACTGGTTGGTGCACAGCAGTGATCTGGGTTGACTCACGATTCTGATTTTTCTCCTCTTTCCCTTCCTGTATGGAAGTGCTTTGCTTCCATTCTGTGCATCTCCTCTGTTTGGGCTTTTCCCCTGGATACTCCAGGCCGAGACCCAGAACTTACCACTTGGGAAATCACAGGCATGTCCCAGCATCTCACCGCTCCATGATGCAGTCCCTATAATACCAACCAAAAATTTGAACAAACTATAAATGAATTTCTACTAGTGGGAAAAAGAAAACAGCGCTGGAAATCGGAAACAAAACCCGAAAACGATGGAAGTACAGAGCCGGTCAGTCAGTATGTGAAAGGAGAAGAGACAGGTTACAGTTTAGGTGGGACCCCTCACCAGATCTACAGAAACAAATCCAGCCCACTGAAAAGTTACAATAGAAACATTAACTTTTCTGATGCTAATTGTGTTGCTGTGCATCTTCTGCATTTTATGTGTTTGATTCAATTTATAGTGGGGCACTGTATATCAGTCGTGGTGTGAATTACTGCAAGGAAATTGTCAACCAGTAGTAGAGGCGGGTACAATTTTGTCTTTTAAAAAGCATTTGGACAGTTACATGGGTAAGATGGGTATAGAGGGATATGGGCCAAGTGCAGGCAATTGGGACTAGCTTAGTGGTATAAACTGGGCGACATGGACATGTTGGGCCGAAGGGCCTGTTTCCATGTTGTAACTTCTATGATTCTATGATTCTAAATTGACCTAAGCAAATGGCAGCTTTCGGTGGTATAAAAATCAAACACAATACGTCATTCTTATCAATCTTCACTACGCAAGACAGGGTTGAAGTCCCTCTGATGTCCTCTAAATATCCCAATAAATGTTGTTGGCTACATTTTTAAACAAGCTGTGCAATAGCGCAAAAATAACAATTTTCCACAAGTAAGATTTGAGACGGTGTGTTGTCAGTTCTCATCAGAGTGTTAGATTTAGTGCAGGACACATCGAGTCTGTGAAGGCCAGGGCAGAAAACGGAAATGAAAATGTCAGCAGTTTGAGAAAACTGTTAAATGGCAGAGAGTGCCTGGCTGGGGTGTTTGCTTACCCATGTGCTCTCTGTCTCTCTAAATCTGTCACTTTAAAGGACACGGAACCTCAGGAGAAAGCTCTGCCCTAAGTCAGCACTAAGCAGCACACCATCATGTCTCATCCCGCCTCAGGCAAATGCATGCCTGTCATCCTGCTGGCTTCTCTACAATCTGCCCCCTGTCATGGTAAAACACAACCAAAGCTATGAGATATGACTAGTGGCCTTCAAAATGCCAAACAAGGGAGTTTGCAAATGTTAAGCTCTGGGAATAAGATACAATCCGGCTGCTGCACTGCTACAAACCCCAAACTGTCTTGGAGTCAATGCTACTAAAGGTCACCTTCACTATCTAAATAATAATGGTCTTACTTAACTGTCACATACATATTACTTATATTATTTTGCCTGCTTTGTGATTTAATTTTTTTAATACTCAAAGTGTGAAATGTCATATTTTTTCAAATAAGTATCTAACCAATACAATTTTTTAAACTGCCAGTTATATTTTCCTCCATTTTGTGTTTTTTTTCTTCTTCCAGCACTTTAAATCCCCATTATTACTCATCAGAAAGGGTACCCAGCAGACTTATTCTGACTCTACCTCCTTGTTTCTTCTTTTCTGGCTGTTTTCCCCTCTTTTCCCTCCCTAACTCAGGATCAACAGGGCTAAATTTAGAGCCCATACTACAACCCAAGCTATGAACAGCTAACTCACCACAGGCCAGGGCTTGAAGCTGGAACTTTCCTGATTTGTATGGTTCAGCTATTCACTGGATAAGTTTGTTGAGTTATCTGAGGAGCAATACTGTACCCTTTAAGGTTTGAATATTGTGCTGTTCAATGGAGAAATGTATCACATTGTATAACAGTGGTCATATAAACCAGAAAGGTATAGGTTTCATCACTTTTCTGTGGTAAGTTAGCTGTTCTCAGCCAGAATGGAAAAGAACCAGTGCAATTGGCCCCAGAGAACACTGACTAGTGTGGAGAGTAATCATCTAGGTTTCCCAGTCCAGATCACTGCCCAGTGACCCGCAGCACAGATTCAGCAGAATGATACTGCGGCTAAAACGGTTATAAGGACAGGTTGCATAGATTAGGCTTGTATTCCCTCGAGTATAGAAGATTAAGAGGTGATTTAATTGAGGCGTTTAAGATGAATAAAGGATTTGATAGAGTAGATAGAGAGAAACTATTTCCTCTGATGGGGGAGTCCAGAATAAGGGGGCATAACTTTAAAATTAGAGCTAGGCCATTCAGAGGTGATGTCAGGAAGCACTTCTTCACACAAAGGGTAGTGGAAATCTGGAACTCTCTCCCCCAAAAAAGCTGTTGAGGCTGGGGGTCAATTGAACATTTCAAAACTGAGTTTGATAGATGTTTGTTAGGCAAGGGTATTAAGGGACACGGAACCAAGGCGGGTAGATGGAGTTAAGTTACAGATCAGCCATGATTTAATTGAATGGGGGAACAGGCTTGAGGGGCTGAATGGCCTCCTATTCCTATGTTCCTGTGAGCCCTGCTGGAAAGAGCAAATAAGAGAACCAAGATAAGAACATGATTAGGCTGAGCTGCGATGCCTCTCACAGTTTAATAGCTTGCTGACACTCACCGAGGTGTTAGCTTCATACAGGAAGAATGAACACTTGGGCGATGCACTAAAGTGAGCTGCCAGACATCAAACTATATCCCAACGGTAACATAATGAGGATCTGAAGTTCTTTTCTATGTTTAAATGATACATGATAAGACATAGAAGATCACACAACTGCAATTGTAAAGGAGCCTGAAATGAATGGAACGGTAAATGAGCCATAATGAAGATGAAACTGGGCTCAGGACTGCTCAGTTAAGTTGCAGAAAATGTTACCGATTTTGTTTTGAGAATTTCTCATTACTTAACCATGGTTTCCACTGTAAATCATTGTTGAATAACAAAGTGCCTTCCTTTAGAGAGCACATTTTGAAAATTATTGTTTAGTGTACAAAATGAATGGAATAGAATTAGTACAGGCAGACTGAGAAAGGAACCTTCGAGTAACAGTGAACTTGTCGCTGTCAATATCTCTAAACTGTGTGGTGAAGCAATTTAAAATATTAATAACATGCTGAGATACATAGCTAGAACAGTGGAACATGTGTCTACTGAGATAATGCCAAGGCAGTACAGTTCACTGGGCAGATTACACTTGGAGCACTGTGTATGGTTCTGGATACAAAAGGGATGTACGAGTATTAGCATGGGTGCAGAGAAGAGGAACAAGGCAGGTGAGCTATGAGGAACAGTTAACAAAAAGATTAATCTCTCTTAAGTCTACAGGACTCAGTTAAGAGGGAACCTCGCTGATGTATTAAAAAATTGAAAGGGTTTAGATAAAATAAATCCAGAATATCGCTTTATAAGACATGATAGTAGGACTAGAGATCATATTTATCAACAACAACAACAACTTGCGTTTAACGTAGTAAAACATCCCGAGGCCCTTCAGAGGAGCATTATCAAACAAAATTTGACACTGAACCACATAAGGAGATACTAGGAAAAGTGACCAAAAGCTTGCTCAAAGAGGTAGGTTTTAAGGAGCGTCTTAAAGGAGGAGAGGTAGAGAGGCGGAGAGGTTTCGGGAGGGAATTCCAGAGATTAGGGCCTAGGCAGCTGAAGGCACGGCCGCCAATTGTGCAGCGATTAAAATTGGGGAGGTGCTTGAGGTCAGAATTGGAGAAGCGCAGAGATCTTGGAGGATTATAGAGCTGGAGGAGGTTACAGAGATGGGGGGGGTGGGGGGTGCGAGGCCATGGAGGGATTTCAAAACAAGGATGAGAATTTTTAAATCGAGGTGTTGCCGGACTGGGAGCCAATGTAAGTCAGCGAGCACAGGGGTGATGGGAGAACGGGACTTGATGCGAGTTAAGATATGGGCAAAGTAAATTTAATAACAGATGAATCTACTTCACACAAAGAGTAATAATGTGCCGGGCAGGGTAGTAGAGACACAGTTGGTGAATTTTGAGGCAGTACGACCGGCAGTTTAAGGACAGTAGCATCCTGAGAATCGCGGGGGAAAGATTTACCGCCCAGATTCCGTCATTGATGCGGCCGCCTCTATTATCCCAGGGTCCTCACCTTAAGCAGCCTCGGCAGCCGCCTGCATATGTTGATAGGCTCACCCAGTCTACAGCTGGCCCCTCAAGGCCAAGAGCTGTTAGAGGAAGTCAACCACGAACAGCTCACGGACCCTCACCTGAGCATCAGCAGACTTCCACCACCCCTGCTGAAACCACTAGGGGAGCAGTAGATTGGGTAAGAAAACACTTAGAAAGAGCACTATGGGGGGTCACAGTAGGGTGAAATTATTCTGTAATGCCAGTCTGTGAAGGCATTAAAAGTTATAATGGCTGAACAGTGCAAATTTGTCTGTTCCATGAGTTATAATGAGATATTCAGCCATCAAAGGCAGGAGACATCTGTGCAAATGATGTTCAAAGACTGAGGGTTTTTTCTTTCAATGTGGAGCATAAGGATGAGCTGGTGCTGAAGCACTGTTACTGCAGGGGTGATGTGAAGGGTTTGGCTTCTTCGTCTAAAGAGCATGCCGAGGGAGAAGAAACAAGTTTGGAGGAGGATGGAAGGTCTTCTCTTGCTGGACAGTGGCTGTGGCAAGAAAAGGTCCAACCAATGAGGAGAATAGTCTCTGGTCACCACATTACAGGAAAGATGTGATTGCACTAGAATCATAGAAAGATTGCAGCACGGAATGAGGCCATTCAGCCCATCGAATCCGCGCTGGCTAGAGAGGGTACAGAGGAGATTTACGAGGATGTTGCTCGGACTGGAGAATTTTAGCTATCAGGAAAGATTGGATAGGCTGGGGTTGTTTTCTTTAGAGCAGAGGAGGCTGAGGGGAGATTTAATTGGGGTGTATAAAACTATGAGAGGCCTCAACAAAGTGGATAGGAAGAACCTATTTCCCTCAGCAGAGAAGTCAATAACCAGGGGGCATAGATTTAAAGTAATTGGTAGAAGGATTAGAGGCGAGTTGAGGACAAATTTTTTCACACAGAGGGTGGTGGGGGTCTGGAACTCACTGCCTGAAAGGGTGGTAGAGGCAGAAACCCTCAACTCATTTAAAAAGTACGTGGATGTGCACTTGAAGTAACGTAACCCACAAGGCTACGCACCAAGAGCTGGAATGTGGGATTAGGCTGGATGGCTCTTTTTTGGCCAGCACAGACACGATAGGCCAAATGGCCTCCTTCTGTGCCATAAATTTCTATGATTCTATGAATAGTGAAAGGCCTTCCAGCCGTGAGCAGCTGAACCCAGACTGCTGTTTATGACTGTTCTGAGAGTATGAGCTGTAGGTGAATGTTTGTTTGTAGTGAAGAGAGCTGTTGTGAGTGTAGAAGAAGCATGCAGATTGTGGAGGTGAAGAATTCAATGCTTGGGTGGGTGGGTGCGGTGCCAAGAAACTGCCATGGGAAGGTGCGAGACTTAACACTGGAGACAGGAAGACCTCCATCTCACCCTTGCTGTCTCAATCAAGTCATTAAACATCTTTCAGCATTGATTCCCAGTCTGCAGGGTGATGCTCCGTGCGCTCACCACCGGTGACTTCCTTCCAGCTTTGCTGCTGGGTCTGTTTAGGCACCTTGGTGCCGTCCTTGGGGAACAGGACCTGCCTCCATTCCCTCACTTGTCCCAGCAGCACCTCCACTTCCAGGTCATTGAATCATTGTTTGGACATTCTGCAAATGCTGCAAGCAACTGGAGTAACAGTGGGCCAACATGTTCACAGGAGTGACTTCAGTAATGCAGCAATTCAACAGCACTAGGGTTGCCAACTCTGGTTGGAGGTTTCATCACATGACCGCCGGCCTCCAACCACCCCGCCCCCACACTCCTGCCTTTGGTTCCCCAACATGCCTATACTCGCGGTGTCCCGCCTCCCACGACCAATCGGAAAGCGAATAGACTCGTCAATTACCCGATTGGATGATTCTTGACTGTCAGTCAAACGGCCTTTTTTCCCATGTCCGACATTTTTTATAACTAATAAACAAAAGTGTTCAAAGAAATTTTTTTTAAAAGAACAATTTTTATTGCCCTTATGATTTTTCTCCTGGGCCGCTCAGACCAGTGTCCTGGCGATTAATCTTTAATTCCTGGACAATCTTGGAGGGTTAGCAACCCTAATCAGTACACACAGCATAACAGCAGCCAATGTGGTAAACAGAGTGACTTCAGTAATGCAGCCATTGGTCAAAATTTGGAACAGAAAAACTCAGCACTGAATTGACACCTCACTGTAAGAGGTGCACTCACACTTTAAATATCGAGGCCGACCGGCGGTAATCCCATCCAATTGTCATCAGTCCTGACACATGGGCAGCCTGCCAATTATATGCAAGTAAGGCTCGGCCATCAAAATCGGTCAGGCCTTCCAGCCACATGATTGGGTGGCCGGAACAAGGCATCACCCAGCAGCTGCCTCCACACCACTCTGGGGGAAGTCTACACCACCGGCAGTCAGGGCCTACAAAGTACAGTTGGATGCTAGTTTGGAAGAGTGAGAGTTCTTGAGAAGAGTTCTGGTGAGCTTGATGGCCTTTCCTTATCCTTGACTTTTCTTATGTTCTTACATCTTCATTACAAAGAATTTATGATGTGGAGATGCCGGTGATGGACTGGGGTTGACAATTGTAAACAATTTTACAACACCAAGTTATAGTCCAACAAATTTATTTTAAATTCCACAAGCTTTCGGGGGCTTCCTCCTTCCTCAGGTGAACGGTGTGGAAATGAAATTTTCGAATCCTTCGCATTTGAAAATCACAGAACAATGCCTGGTGATTACTGCCCGTCGCCAAGGCAATCACAGTGAGCAGACAGAAAGGTGTCACCTAAAAGGCCACCGAATATACAAACCCCCAAAAAAAAGAGAGAGAGAGAAGGAAGACAGTCAATGACCCGTTATATTAAAAACAGATAACATTTGTTCGCTGGTGGGGTTACGTGTAGTGTGACATGAACCCAAGATCCCGGTTGAGGCCGTCCTCATGGGTGCGGAACTTGGCTATCAATTTCTGCTCGACGATTTTGCGTTGTCGTGTGTCTCGAAGGCCGCCTTGGAGTACGCTTACCCGAAGGTCGGTGGCTGAATGTCCATGACTGCTGAAGTGTTCCCCGACAGGGAGAGAACCCTCCTGTTTGGCGATTGTTGCGCAGTGTCCATTCATCCGTTGTCGCAGTGTCTGCATGGTCTCGCCAATGTACCATACTCTGGGGCATCCTTTCCTGCAACGTATGAGGTAGACAGCGTTGACCGAGTCACAGGAGTATGAACCGTGCACCTGGTGGGTGGTGTCCTCTCGTGTGATGGTGGTATCTGTGTCGATGATCTGGCATGTCTTGCAGAGGTTACCGTGGCAGGGTTGTGTGGTGTCGTGGACGCTGTTCTCCTGAAAGCTGGGTAATTTGCTGCGAACGATGGTTTGTTTGAGGTTGGGTGGCTGTTTAAAGGCGAGTAGTGGAGGTGTGGGGATGGCCATAGCGAGGTGTTCGTCATCATTGATGACATGTTGAAGGCTGCGGAGAACATGGCGTAGTTTCTCCGCTCCGGGGAAGTACTGGACGACGAAGGGTACTCTGTTGGTTGCGTCCCGTGTTAGTCTTCTGAGGAGGTCTACGCGATTTTTCGCTGTGGCCCGTCGGAACTGTCGATCGATGAGTCGAGCATCATATCCCGTTCTTACTAGGGCGTCTTTCAGCGTCTGTAGGTGTCCATCGCGTTCCTCCTCGTCTGCAGCTTCAGCAGTCATGGACATTCAGCCACCGACCTTCGGGTAAGCATACTCCAAGGCGGCCTTCGAGACACACGACAACGCAAAATCGTCGAGCAGAAATTGATAGCCAAGTTCCGCACCCATGAGGACGGCCTCAACCGGCATCTTGGGTTCATGTCACACTACACGTAACCCCACCAGCGAACAAATGTTATCTGTTTTTAATATAACGGGTCATTGACTGTCTTCCTTCTCTCTCTCTCTTTTTTTTGGGGGGGTTTGTATATTCGGTGGCCTTTTAGGTGACACCTTTCTGTCTGCTCACTGTGATTGCCTTGGCAACGGGCAGTAATCACCAGGAATTGTTCTGTGATTTTCAAATGCGAAGGATTCGAAAATTTCATTTCCACACCGTTCACCTGAGGAAGGAGGAAGCCTCCGAAAGCTTGTGGAATTTAAAATAAATTTGTTGGACTATAACTTGGTGTTGTAAAATTGTTTACAATCAACAAAGAATTTAAGCAGTGTTTATTATAGAAAAATTCCCTTCTTCAATTAATTGCATTGGGATGATCTGCAGATGAATTAGCAAAACTGAAAACGGGTACTGAGCAAATATCAAAATTACTCTGATAGCTCAGTGGCTAAAAGAAATGTGTTATGGTATTGAGCCATACAGACCAGTAAGGTGCCAAGTTTGATTCCTGATCCGTATTGAGTTAAATGATCTCTGTTGTTGCAGTAGTGAGAGCACGACAACTGGTTTCAGCAAATATGAGCTAAGGAGGCAAAAAATGACTCGGGGCTAGCACTCCTGATCGCTATCCAGTGACTTACTTCTGGCACGTGTGAGGATGTGAGATGAGGACAAGTTCAGGCTAGGCTGTGACGCAACCTGCCAAATCTTCCTGTCTAGGCTCGTCCGTGAATAATGATCAATTAACCAAAGGACCGGAGGGCTGTCAGCCATGGATTTGGAGCCCAGCATTAGTGAGCACCTTCAGGAGGGAGGGAGGAATTCAGGTGAGAAAATATATGAAAATCACCATAAATCAAAATGGTCAGTTTCCCAAACTTAGAAGGGTGCAAAGAGCATGCACCACTAATTGACTGCCAAACTCTTTATGGAGGAACTCAGTATTATAAACCGTTTCTTTCAACAACTTTTCCTCCGTTCTTGGCTCAAACGTTATTACTGACAGGGGAGGAGTTTCATTCTCCATAAGATGAACTCCTGATAACAAGTATTACTTTGTGGACCCCTGTGAGTTTATAATAACAAGGTTTGACTGTACTTTTGAGTTTCTGAGAAAGCAATATCCTTTCCAGCTTTTTAAGTACATCCGTGTTTTATATCGAAATGCAGTAGAAAGGTTATTACAGTCTTTCCCTCAGGTCAGTCAAGACAGCAGGTGTTAATGTGGCATAAAGCCCGCATACTTATGATGACTTTAGCAGATATTAAGTAAGATTTTATTTACAGCTTCCTTGATGCCTCAACTGGTTAAAGGATATAGACTAGGAAGATTTCAGGTTTGATTCCTGATCTGTGCTGAGTTAGCCGATGTCAGCTGGGACGCGCTGTGGGGGGTCTACAATTAGACTCAGCACCCTGGGTTAAAGTCAATTAGTGACGGTTCCCACTCCTGGTCAATATTCAGTGACTCACACTGGAACATATGCACAAGCGGACACCAAAAGAGGACAGAATCAGGTTCAGTTATGATGCTCCACCCCCCACCCAGATAGAACTGACTGATGATTTTCATGGTCTCAACCACGAGGAATGGTCAGTTGGGCGAGGTACCAGAGAGCTCCCCACAACCAGGAAGTCATAGGGGGAATTCCATGATCCTGAGCTCGCAGGAAGTAGCCAAGCCAATATGAAGCATGGGCTAAAGTGTCAGGACTACAAGGTTGTAGCCCTTTCTCTGATCCATGCTCAATATGAACATAGCTTCCAGTTGGGAACGGGGATTGTGGAATTACCAGTCATATTCCTGAAAGAAATTAATGCCTTTATGGAGGGGGGTGGTTAACTGGCAAATAGAGGGAAAAAAAGCAAACAAAAAATAACGTGCTACGACTAACACTGAGCACAGTTTCAAGCAGCACTTACTAAAAATTGACTTTATTCATTGGCACAATGTGAAGGTTGGTGTCACTGAATTCACATTGATCCAATACTGCTGGGATCACGACCAAGCTCCTGGGAGGAGCGGCCTCACATACGGAATTTTAACATCGGACAAATCCTCGGTGTGCGATTTTCAGCCATGCGTTGTGTACCTGAGGCGTCCATTCTTGACAAAAAACTTGACCAAATGCGGCAAGCTGTGCCTGTCAGATGGGCAGCAGGGGATTCCCAGGTGGTATTAGTTGCTTTCCTCTTTCCTTTCTCACAGCCCCCTGGACGTTGGATTTGCGGCGTGTTTTTTACTTGATTTTGCTTGCTTGAGACCACAGAGACAGCTTTGGAGACATGGCTACCTGCATAGAAAGCTTTCACTACTGCACTGAATTCTGGGATAACCCTACTTCCATTGTAATCTCTTCCTTTTTATCTCTTTGCTCCCTCTCTTCCGCTTGGAGATCAAAATGATGAAAGATAGTTAAACTCTGCTTTTCTTCATAGATTGAGCTTTTTTAATTTAACAAAATCAAAAAAAAATGTTTGTTCGTCTCTACAATGAGATTTGCGCCCTGAGCAAAAATATTTAGAAATATATAAACCTAAAACAATCATAATTTTGCTCCCAAACAGGATCGTAGTGTATAACTCGAATTAAATATGGATCACCAAGCATCTCTCATAGTATAATAAAAGCAAAAAAGTGCGGATGCTGGAAATCTAAAATAAAAACAGAAAATGCTGGAAATACTCAGCAAATCAGGCACCATCTGTGGAGAAAGAAACAGAGTTAACGTTTCAGGTCGATGACCTTTCATCAGAACTGGAAGAAGTTAAAGATTTACAGAGCCAGGCAAAGTGGGGGAGAGGAAGGGGAGGGGAGGAAAGAACAAAAGGGAAAGTCTGTGATAAGGTGGAGGGCAGGAGTGATTAAATGACAAAAGGGATGATGGTGCAAGGCAAGGAGGGTGGTAATGGGACAAGTAAAGGAACAAAACTTGGATCTAGAGGAGCTGTAAATGGCAACATCAGAACCATTACCAGCACCTGCTGTCCAAAAAAATGGGACCAGTGGTTATGATCTGAAGTTATTGAAATCAATGTTGAGTCCGGAAGGTTGTAAAGTGCCTAATCGAAAGATGAGTTGCTGTTCCTCGACCTTCCGTTGAGCTTCATTGGAACAATGTAAGAGGCCGAGGACAGAGAGGTCAGAGTGGGAGTGGGACGGGGAATTAAAATGGCAAGCAGCCAGAAGGTCAGGGTCACGCTTGTGGACAGAGCGGAGGTGTTCAGCAAAGCGATCACCCAATCTGCGTTTGGTCCCCCCAATGTAGAGGAGATCACATCATGAACGGAGAATACAGTATAGTAAATTGAAAGAAGTACAAGTAAATCGCTGGTTCACCCGGAAGGAGTGTCACGGTCCCAAACAGTGAAGATATGAATCAAAACAAAACTGAAGCAGGCATGAGTATGGGCTTTGTCTAATCTTTAAAAGAGAATAACCCCTGAGACTACGAGTTACCACGAAACTTTTCCACCGATTGTTAGGTCACTAAACAAGAAACAGTTCAAAAAATAAAGTGCTGCAGATGTTGGAAATCTAAAATAAAATCAGAAAGTGCTGGAAACACTCAGCAGGTCAGACAGCATCTGTGGCGAGAGGAAGGTAGGGTTAACGGTTCAGATCTTCTGACCCTCCATCAGAACCCAAGAAATGTTTCAAGTTACATTTCTGGAAACAACCAAGTTGTTAAAAGGTCAAATCAAGAGGCTATCTTGATGGTTCAAAACAAAACAAAACAAATCCACTTACATTATGAGCATAAACCAATCTGCACACAATGAGATGAATTTTCCCTTTTACTGCCAGGCGAAACAGCCGGTAGCGGATTAGCCGCCCGGTTTATATTCCGCCCGATTTCCGTTTCCATTGGAAACCTCTCCGCCTCTCTACCTCTCTCTCACCCTTTAAGACACTCCTTAAAGCCTACCTCTTTGACCAAGCTTTTGGTCACCTGTCCTAATATCTCCTTATATGGCTCGGTGTCAAATTTTGTCTAATAACATTCCTGTGAAGAGCCTTGGGACGTTTCACTACATTATAGGCGTTGTATTTAAATGCAAGTTGTTGTTGAAATGCGGCTGCGTATAAAACGGGTGGCCGATCCCTCCCGACGGCAGTAAAAGGGAAAAACCACCTCAATATGGCCCAAAACAGCTATAAATCCTTTTTGCGTGTGTGTGCGTTGCATTTTTCTCTCTTCCTTTCCTGAAGCTGCCGGGACATGAATTGTATGGGTGCTGACAGCTCTCTGGCACCTTGCCCAAGTGGCTAGTCTTCGCCTGTAAGCCTCGATAGTGAGCGTCAGCAAACCATTAGGCTAAAGAGGGCATCCCAGCCGAACCCAGTCCTGTCCTCACTTTACATTGACCCATGCCCACTTTTTTGGCGGGGTCATTGGATAGCATTTAGAAGTTAGGACGCTGTTTGATTTCAGTTCTGTTGAAAGGTCATTGACCTGAAACATTAACTCTGTTTCTCTCTACACAGATGCTGCCTGACTTGCTGAGTGTTTCCAGCATTTTCTGCTTTTATGTCAGGTTTGCAGAATCAACGGTATTCTTCTTTTGTTACAGAACCTTCTGGGCTCAGTTCCACATCATGAAGCACAGTTTACCCACTAAGCCACTGGGAGAGCCCAAGTTGAAACTCTAAGCTCAAAATGGTTAAAAATGCCTGTGAATTCCCCACTGAAAAAACAATGACAAATCCTTGAAGTTCTAGGCAAGAAAGAGTTAACACCAATTCTAAAATCCTGGGTCTGCCTCCTAATCTCATGATTGATATTGTGGTTTGGAATGAGGCCACAGGACAGTACATTGTAAATATGGTTTCGCTCCATCAAACCAGCATGGAGCTGTTGGCAGGACATATCTCTCCATTATTGGTTCCACACTTCTTTTTCTGTTGTGGTATTGTATGGTGTCCAGAAAAAGAACTTCAAGACACAAAAAGAACTTTCTAGAAACCTACAATAACTAAAAAAAAATCCTATTACTCTTCCCAGTCACAACAGTTTTATCCCGAATTCTGCGGATCACAACTGTTATGTATTATTCTTTGTTCATAACAGTTTGCCCTATTCGTGTTCTTTAAAAATCACTGGGGCAGGGTTTCCTGGTAGTGCTGCTACAGATGATGAGAACATAGAAGTCCAGCCACACATCGAAGAAAATGTTTAACTTTTTGGAACATTTAACAAGAGTAGTGAAAATAAACAGATGTACTTACTGCCTAGGTGGCATTTCTATCCACTCGCCCTCAACTGTAGCCAAAATAAATGTCTGCCACTGTATTTAAAGTCTGTGCCAGTGCACAGTCCCTGGTCATTAGAAATATTCCACCAGGCACATCAGTGGCAAATACTTTACCAACCAGATTGAGAAAAATAAACAACTGAACAGTGTTTAAATGTAGTTCCTAAAGGGTTACCCCTGATGGCTCAGCTAGTAGTACACTGCCTGGTGTCCAACTCCGTCAAACAGACAAGATAGGTCCTAAATTCAAACCCCAGCCTGTGCTGAGATAGCCAAGTTTGAAGGTTGGGAGTTCTACATCTGGTTTCGTTGAGGGTCATTTTGACCTTGGGCAATAGTGTAAAATAAGAACATAAGAACATAAGAAACAGGAGCAGGAGTAGGCCAATCGGCCCCTCGAGCCTGCTCCGCCATTCAATAAGATCATGGCTGATCTGATCCTAACCTCAAATCTAAATTCATGTCCAATTTCCTGCCCGCTCCCCGTAACCCCTAATTCCCCTTACTTCTAGGAAACTGTCTATTATGGGCAATATTAGATCAGCTGCACATTATACATTGAAGTCAGTGGAAATGAAAATCGGGAGAAATGTATAACGGGCGGCTGATCTGATATCGCCCATTTTTACACTATCACCCAAAGTCAAAATTACCCCCAACGTCTCTTGACTAATTAAACCAGAGTTCCTGCTCCTGATCATTAAGCAGTGTGCCCTGCCAGAAAGTATGTATTTGTGTGGATGTCAGGTGAGGACAGGGCCAGGCTTTGTTGTGATGCCTCAATTCCCATAGCCTGCTGACGATCTGTGTAGATTCACACATGAAGGATGGTCACTTGGGAGAGATATTGGATGGATGCCATCTGTGAAATTGTAATCCAAAGTGAGTCAGTGCCTTCAGGAGAGGAGGGGTAACATGGACTCCAACACAGTGAAACAAGACTTCAGGGAGAGGGAGATATCCCCTGCTTGTTACTTTTAATGAAATTGTAAACATGCTACAAATAGTACACAGATGAAATCTTTCCCCTGGTATGTTTCTGTATCTGATTGTTTTAACTGGTGAGTTTACTCAAAATTTACTGTTTGCCAAATGGACTGGCCATGCTACTCCTGCAACAGGCAGGAAAGTGACTGCCCCAAATGAAGTCTGCGAGGAAGTATTAGCATATCGGTGTCTGTTACCACAGGAAGTGAAATGGGCCATCAGTTAAACTTCCTGTTAGTAATGCATGTGATAAACCTAATGTTTTTAACCGTGGAAAAAAGTCATGCTTTTAAAGAGGATAAATGAATAATTCACCCGATTCAAAATAAGGACAGAATCAGATAAAGGGAAGTCACTAGTTCCATTTGAGTTAAATCTGAATGAAACAGCTCCATGTTGTTGAGGTGCTAAGTTAATGGTTCCCACCCATTCTTGCATCCTTGTAATTTCCCACTATCAGTAATGGGGAATCCCATATATGGGTGGACATATTGAAATGGTATGCAATATACAGAAATACATAATTTGACAATTTGTTTTTCTAGCATTTGCTCCACAGCAATGCCGGGTGCAAGGGATGCTTGTTTGTCACTGGTATCCAGCAGTGCCATGCACAGCAGAGGGGGTGTATTTAAATTTTAACAGCCAAAGTCTAATGCACCTTTTTTTGAAACTCCATTCTCTGTACCTCCTCCAAGTGGACTCACTGGCCTCCACCAAAATTACTCAAGTGACCCTGACTCCTGAAAATCAGCTGGGCTCAGCAGCAAATCCTCTCAATGGCTGGAACTCCTACATCCCCCACACACTTCTGCTGGTGTAATGGCCGAACAGAAAATCTACACCATCACTTCTACCAGAGTGAGCGAAGGAATGAAATTAACACAACTATCCTTTCGTACTCTGTTTGCTATTTGTACCTATTTATGTGAAAATATGTCTCGTTACATGTCGCAATCTTTGGAATTCTCCATCCCAGAGAGCTGTAGATGCTCAGCTGTTGAGCATAATCAAGGTGGAGATCAATAGATTTTTGGACTCTAAGGGAATCACGGGCTACGGGGATCGGGCGGCATAGTGGAGTTGAGGTCAAAGATCAGCCATGATCTTATTGAACGGCGGGGTAGGCTCGAGAGGCCATATGGCCTACTCCTGCTCCTATTTCTTATGTTCTTATTTCTAATTTACAGGAGAGAAAAAACATCTTATCAAGGCATTCTTGATAAGATAAATTCGGGAAAACTAATTGATGAGCTAGTACCTAAAGGATATAAATTAAAGATTATTGAAAAAAGAATGAAAAGAAAGGTTAGGGCCATCTTTATTTTCACGCCAAGACTTGTTATAAATGGAATGTTTTACCAATAACAATGATGGAAGAAGAATCTATAATAGCTTTTGTAAAAAGAAAAATGTAAAGGAGAAGGAGTGGGTGAATAGGACTAAGTAGATAGTTCCCTCAGAGTACCGACTCAGGCATGATGAGCCAAATGGTTTCCTTCTATGCTGCAATATTATATAATGGCAAAATTCAACTTCAGCAGGGGCACTAAATGGGTGGTGGCAGATCAGTGCGGGGCTTTTTTGGTTTATGACCCAATTCATAACCCAAAGAGAAAAAATAAAATTGCGTATACAATCCTTTATAACCCCCAGTATTTCCTTCAACATGGCTGATTGCAAGTTGATTAAAATGAGATTATGAATGACTGATTGGTGCAAGTCGTAAATGTTTCCTGAGATTTACTGTAAAAATTGGACGTGGTGTAAAACAGGCAGCTGATCCGATCCTGTCAACTTCCGGCCGGGCCAGTTAAGTTAAAATTCCCACCCCCTACCCCCCCCAACCCCACTCTCAATTCCTCAGTGTGATGAGCATGGTGAGGTACAATGATAACATTGCATAAAAATGGAGTTTTGACTGCCTTACCATTGTGACTATGTTGCTGGAAAACATGGTCGTCAGAAGACTTAATAAAGCTGTCAAGACTTTTAGTGCCTCATACGTCACAAACAAATGGACTGTATCGGCACAGTAAAAAAAAAAGAGTATTTTACATTTAACTGCTTGACCTGAACAAAATATCACAAAATATATAAATGTGAGAAGACATTTAAGGGGAGAGAAAAAAAATCCCTTTTTAATATATTCAGTCTCAGCCACTGAATAAAATGTACAAAGTACATAAGAATAATGTCAATACATCCCCACCCCTCAGCCAATAACTGTCATGCTGTGGGTCATGGCTCTCTATAATTTATGTCAAACATAATATATGCAAGTCATTTGCATACGACCTATTCTTTTTTATTCACCAAGGGGGCGACTAAGTGCAACCCCAGAGAGCTGTCAGAACAAGCAGATGTTATCAGCCTGTGAAAGGAACATGATGGATTAATACACACCACAGTGAAACCATCAGACCAGCCCTTTGCCTTCATTTGGAATGCCTCTCTGCTCTTAACACCCTTGTATCAGTAATTAGCAGTGGCAGCATTTCATTTATCCATCAGCTTCCTCATGTGGCACTTTCTAATACTGTACCGCAGACAATAGACAATTATTTAGTGAAGTCTCTGGTTAAGTCCACCGACCCTTTAGAGGGAGTGCTGTTAAGACCACAGGAGGCAAAACTATACCGGCATTTTTACTGATGGTCTAACAATGCAAGGAAACTGTCATTACCTTTTTAATGATATGTTACAGCACAAAGGTGCAACAGTGTCAATATTAATGGCACTAGGGAAAACTAGTGCCTAACAGTCAACTACTTGACAACTGGGTTATAGATTTGCACACAGAAAAAGCCCACTTGAAGCTTCATTCTTTAAAGATCTTTAAGGATGATTTTTTACCTGCTGAAGATATGTGCATTCCATTTTTAGGGCACATTTTTGGCATCCAGAAGATAATTAAATATTTGCACAAGGAGCACAAGTCGGGAATATCTGTGCCCATATTTATCGTGCCTCATGGGATGCGTTGGCATCAAAAAGGTAGCGGCTTATAAGAAAACGCTCTAAAAAGCAAACAGGGTGCAAGGGTGGAAGAGAAACAAGAACTTGTTTATTTGTATTTAAGGTGTTAGCCTTGGCTCAGTGGTAGCATTCTCGCCTCTGAGTTGGAAGTTCACGGCTTCCAAGCCCCACACCAGAGACTTGAGCACACAATTTAGGCTGACACTTCATTACAGTACCGAGGGAGAGCTGCACTGTCAGAAGTGTCAAGTTAAGCCAAGGTTATGTCTGCCCTCTCGGGTGCATGTAAAAGATCCCATGGCACTATACGAGGAAGAGCAGCAGCGTTCTCTCGGTTTCTTAGATAATATTCATCCCTCAACCAACAGCATTTAAAAAAAGATGTTTTTGTCAGTTATTTCATTGCTGTTTGTGGGACTTTGCTGTGTGCAAATTGGCTGCCGCATTTCCCTACATTACAAAAGTGACTGTGGAACACTATGGGACATCCTGAGGTTATGAAAAGGCACAATATAAGTGCAAGTTCTTTCTTCCTTTGATATAGGGAAGCCTGTTTGTTGTCATTCTGCTGTGATTATGCAGCAAGACTGTCACATCAAGAAGACGTGTTCAAAAATATCTTGCAAGAATTAAAGTAGGGGGATGGCACTGGTCTTTTTATCTGTACGACTCTGAATATATTACTTTATTTTCTGACAGCTGCTATAATTACTGGAATGGAGCCCATTTATTGCCATCTCTTTTATTGTCACTTGATGCTCACTGTAGCGTTTTTGTTCTAAAGTTCCAGCTCTTAACAATAGAATCTCATTCTCTGCTGATCTGATGCTGCCACCTGCTTTATTATCAACTCTTGCCAACTGCCACTTCTTTACACCAAAGTCTTCATGCACATGTACATTTCATTCTCATTTCCTTGGTGAGGTTATTTCCACATCAAAGACTAAGGTGAAACAACTGAATAAGGGGTACTTTTCTTCACACTATTAATTCTGGTTATTATTATGAAAAGTGCCAGTGTACAGATCACATAATCAATACAACTGGCATAAGAGCTTTGAGCTTTTGTGCTTTGCTTTGTTTATATGCAGTTTGCTCAAATACAATCCTTTGTGCTCCTTGTCATTCAGCACACCTGCAGCGTAGGAGTCACTCAGAGTTCTCCTTCCAAATGGGCAATATATTATAGACTCCAACACGTGTCGTGAGTAATTAGATAACTTTTGCTTTCCTTTGAATTCAAATACAGTCATACTTCAAGGGAGCATAGCAATAATGGGCTATTGTAATACAAGGGAATCTGTTTATATTTAACTCTTCTTTGCCATGATGGTTCAATATGTAAGGAGTTCACTGATAGGACATTACTGATTGACCAATTAATAACATTAAGATACAGGACTCAGCAAATTCACTTATGCAACTCCAATAGAAACTACCATAAACTCAACATTCACTCAAAGAGTAATTCCAAGACTTCCTAGTCTAGAAGACAAGGTGGTTCAGTGAATTAGATACAGGCCTTTTATCTCTGAGATCTGGGTTCAAATCCAGCCTCAACGGATAGGATAAAATTCTCCTATGGATGAGTCTGACAGGAAATGAGTTTGGAGAGTCCCAATCCACTTCCTATTGAGTGTGCTCAGCACCAAACCGCCCCTAATTGATACTAAATTGGCCATATCACTGAGAGAGGCCATGGGATGGCTGATCTGAGAAATAAAAGAATGTCACACTTGTCAGGAAGGGATGGTCTTCTGAGGTTGAGGATGAGATGGTTGTTGGGTAAAGTAAGTGAAGGATTTAGTCTGCATCTGACCACTATACTTGACGCTGACACTGGGTGCCAAGATGGCAAGAGTTCCATATCCCAGCACGAATATCTATCGCTTTGATGAGGCGCACAGAGGTGTAGCGGATATGTTATTGGCCTAGGAATCCAAAGGCCTGGACTAATAATCCAGAGAATGTGAGATCAAATCCCACCATGGCAGCTTGAGAATTTGATTCAGTTCAAATGAAAAGCAGGTAAAAGTGACCATGAAGCTGTCAAGATTGTTGTAAATGCCCAACTGGCTCACTAATGTCCTTTATGGAAGGAAACCTGCCGTCCTTATCTGAGCTGCTCTATATGTGACTCCAGTCCCACGTCAATGTGGTTGACTCTTAACTGCCCTCTGCAGTGGCCTAGCAAGCCACTCTGTTGTATCAAATCAGGTGCAACGAGGGATGAACAATAAATGCTGTCTTTGCCAATGCTACCCACATCCTGAAAATGAATTGAAAAAATTAAGTCTTTAAAAAAGTATCTTCTACTCCAAAGCAAAATGTTGCATCCTTTGCATTTTCAACAACAAGCACCTTTAACGTAGTAAAATGTCCCAAGGTGCTTTACAGGAGTGATCATCAAACAATATTTGACACAGAGCCACATAAGGAGGTATTAGGACAGATGACCAAAAGCTTGGTCAAAAAGGTAGGTTTTAAGGAGCATCTTAAAGGAAGAGAATGAGGCAGAGAGGTGGAGAGGTTTAGGGAGGGAATTCCAGAGTTTAGGGCCTGGGCAGCTGAAGGCACGGCCGCCAATGGTGGAGCGAAGAAAATCGGGGATGCGCAAGAGGCCGGAATTGGAGGAGTGCAGAGATCTCGGAGGGTTGTAGGGCTGGAGGAGGTTACAGTGATAGGGAAGGGCGAGGCCATGAAGGGATTTGAAAACAAGGATGAGAATTTTAAAATCAAGGCGTTGCCTGACCAGGTGCCAAACACATTTTCAAGCATAAAATTAACTACATATATTATAAAAAGCATAGACTGCATCCTAAGACTGTTTCCCATTCCTCAGCTGGAGCAAACGTTTTCAATAAGTGGAATAAAAAGTTTTATAACATAACCATGCAGAGCTTGAACTCAAACTGACTCAGGTGCTGCAGGGTTTATACTGCAGCTCCTCTTCATGGAGCAGGAGGTATTACATTACTCACCTCGGTTAAAACCAATTGGAGATTTGCATTATGATCACTTAATGCTAACCTCATGAGAATCTCTGACTTCACAGCTCGCATCTACATCAAGGCCAAGCACTGAGAGTTCTCACCTTGATGTAAATAATTCCTTGTCGTATATACTTGGCTCTCTTGAGGTGAAAAATTTAAACCTGCAGCTTTTGCGTCAACCAGTCTTGTCCACCAGTACTCATGTGCTAGGCATTGGAAGATTAATGGTCATTCATTTTTACTATCAGTAAGTAATATAGCTACAAAAAGGTGAATTGTTTCATTCAGTACCATGGTACCGGGTAGGAAGAGAGACACAAATCTTGCACCGTAAGTGGAAATTTCCTGTATTGGCGGTCTTAGGTGGCACACCAGCATAGCCCATTATTTTTCTTTTATTCATCTATGGGATGTGGGCATCACTGGCAATGCCAGCATTTATTGCCCTTGAGAAGGTGGTGGTGAGCCACTGTTCTTGAACTGAGTGGCTCACCACCACCATTTCAGAGGGCAGTTAAGAATCAACCACATTGCTGTGGATCTGGAGTCACACAAAGGCGAGACTGAGTAAGGACAGCAGGTTTCCTTCCCTGAAGGACATTAGTAAACCAGATGGGTTTTTATGACAATCGTCACTATTACTGATACTAGCATTTTAGTCCATATTTTTAAAATTTAATTAACTGAATTTAAATTCCCCCACTGTCATGGTGGGATTTGAACTCATATCTCCATGATTATTAATGCAGGCCTACTGGATTACTAGCCCTGTAACATAACCACTGTCCTACCGTACCCATGATGGTCCTACAATATGCTGCACCATAAGTTTGATAAGATATGGCTGTACGCCCTCACTTCTCCACATGCTGAGTTCCCAAGTTCAACGCACCTGTTGCCTGGAAGCCACATTCCCAGCAAATGGAAGATAAAGAAAAGTCAGAAGACAATTCACCCTGGACATTGGAAGAGGCCTGGGAGCGGGTTAGGAATAGATTACCGAGACTGGGCAGATCCAAACAAGAAAAAGAAAGAAAATTTGTCAAATGAAATACAAAAATAACACATTGAAAATGTCAGCAGTCAATCAAACTTAGCAGCAGAAGGAAGCATTCTGACTTTGTTCTTAAAATATAAGGAGAGCTGAATCAAAGGGGTGACATTCTTACTTCAGAGGTATTCAGACTCTATTGTATAGAGTGGGCTTATCTGAAAAGCAGAATTCTTATTTTTACATCTTCCTATTCATTTTATGGCTGGCACATAGTAAGTGACAATCAGAGGGCTGTGCTTTTACTCTCGGGATCAGCATACATCGATCTGGCAAAATTCACCTTCGCGTATCACAAAATGTTCACGAGTAAGTACCAGACGCCTCACTGCACCCCATTTTCCTTCATAAAATTTTATTAGAAACTCTGTTATTGAAAAGATTTTGCTACAAGTACCTGGCCTTGAGAAAGACTCAATGGGCTGAATCTCTGATACGAACATTAATTTTATTGGGTCCCCTCCCCCCGTTCGTGGCTGGAGAGGAGCCCTCATGTTCTGTTGCATATTTGATCATCTCAGTCTATACTCCTACATATAATTTTCAGTGCTGTTCCCAAACAAGGTATTTTGTTTGAGCCTAGACAGTGGTTTATGCATAATAGGGACCCAGTTTTGTTGTTTATTAATCCAGCTTGCTCTGCTAGGAGCTTTTATTGTCGATAAAAGGGTACTGGGAATGGGAAGAAATTGATGTCACTTATCATAATATTTAATTGCCACACATTTTAGATATTTAAAAACTAATATGTAGAGTCAAAGAAAAAAAATTGATTCTTCACAGTGTCATTATGGAAGAAATTTTAAGGAGGTGATTCAGGTAATAAATGACATAGATAAACAATTAAATGGAAGAGATTTAGGACAAAATGCAAACTTCTTAACACGGAAAGTTGTGAGCCTGTGGAAATTCATTAGTAGAGTCAGTGATTGAAGCTGAGACAATGTCAACATGTAAGAGAATAGGTTAGATAGGTGGTTGAAGAAAACAACAACAACTTGCATTTATATAGCGCCTTTCATGTAGTAAAACAGCCCAAGGCACTTTACAGGAGCGTTATCAAACAAAATTTGACAGCGAGCCACATAAAGAGATATTAGGACAGGTGACCAAAAGCTTGGCCAAAGAGTTGGGTTTTAAGGAGTGTCTTAAAGGAGGGGGGAGAGGTAGAGAGACATGGAGGTTTAGGGAGGGAATTCCAGAGCTTAGGGCCTAGGGAGCTGAAGGCACGGCTGCCAGTGGTGGAGCGATTAAAATCAGGGATGTGCAAGAGGCAAGAATTGAAGAAGCGCAGAGATCTCGGAGGGTTGTAGGGCTGGAGGAGGTTACAGAGAGAGGGAGGGGCGAGGCCATGGAGGGATTTGAAAACAAGAATGAGAATTTTAAAATTGAGGCGTTTTTAGGCCAGGAACCAATGTAGGTCAGCGAGCACAGGGGTGATGGGTGAACGGGACATGGCTTTGGGCTACTTCTTCTGTAAAGGATAAACATCAACATGGACTGATTGGGCCCATTTCCATGTTATAATTTCTATGTAATTCTTTGTAATCGCTGGACAATTTTATTCAGAATAGGGAATCACCTCTTTGGAAAGAAGAGGGGAAATTTTATCTATTTTGAAATAATTTTGACTGTTGATGTTGCTTTTGTTGGTTTGTAACTGGTTATTGTGTATTGGTTCAATTTTGTAGTTGGGTAAGTGTGTATTGATTTGGTTGTGTGGATTTTTTTTGTTAAAAATCATTCTGACCCAATTATTCTCAGGCCACTGAGGCTACACCAGTTCTCAAAAGATAACCCAGTTTGGAACTTGTCCTGCTAATAGTTTTGGTGAATTTAAAAAATGATCCACTAATATTATAAGAATGTTTCGTCTGCTTGCAGATCTTGTGCACCACATCACAATTCCTGTCTCACACTTCTATAAAAATTCTTTGTCATTCTTAAAGGCCTTTTTTTTCTCATATGCAAATATATCTATTTTCATAAAGCAGCATTTGATGTCCAGCATGCATTTTTTCTGGCACGCTCATGGGGCATAATTTTATTGGGGAGCCGGGAAGGGGGCAGGGAGGTGGAATTCCTGACAGAAAACACAGAAGTACGGATTTCCCAGATGTCCTTACGATTTTGATGTAAGGACGTCTTTTATTTTATTTTGACCATTTCCCGCCCAACAGATCTGCCTGATTGACAGGCTGGTCTCAGTCGGACAGGAGAAGAGGAAGGAAGAGGATGCAAGCAGGTAAGTCTTAGATTGGGGGGGTCGTCTGAGGGGGGGTTGAGGGCCACCGGAGGGGGGTAAGTCATCGGGAAGGCCTCAGTCATCGTGGGGTGGGGCTCAGTCATCGGGGGGTGCTCAGTCATCGGGGGGGGGGGGGGGGGGCTCAGTCATCAGGGCGGGTCATTCATCCAGGGGGGGGTCAGTCATCGGGGGAGTCGGGATCGGGGGTCATCGTGGGGGTCGGAGATCATGCGGGGGAGTCGGAGATCATGGGGGGCCGGAGATCCTGAGGGGGGATCGGAGATCGTTGGGGGAGGGTCGCTGCAGGTAGGTTTTTTGGGCCTTGGGGAAGCACTTCTGCTCCTCCGGGCCCACAAGCTGTGCCAGAAAGGCACAAACCTGCTGTTTCAGGCCTTCTCGCTTCCTCTCACGTGGCGTGAAGTAGAAGGCCCGGGAATCCCAACCCGCAAGGGTTAAAAACAAAAATGCTGTTAAAATGGAGGCCCACATTGAAAGCGTTTCGTGACCGAACCGCCTCCTGAGAGCGGGTTGGTCGCCCGCCCCTCGACCCGCCTCCGTTAAAACCAGAAATGGGCGGGTTGGAGCAGGGTTGGGGGTGGGTTTTAGATTTTTTAAATTTTTACCGCCCACCACGCCCCCAACCCACCTGTTTATCCGAGTTAAAATCATGCCCATGGCGTTATCCCATGGGTGTCATCCCTGTGTATATGCAAATATCTGTGTTACACTGGCCTTTGGCTGAAATTTCATATTAACAGACCTGCAACACATCACCTGAACAGGTCGGAATGTCCCAATCAGCAAGTAGCAAGCAGGAATGAAAATCACCCATCATAATGTTCAAAAAAACTACAAATCTAAAATGGGCATTCAGCAGCAGTTCGAATTAAAAAAAGACAAACCAATCAAATCGCTCAAAGTATTTTTTTGCAAATCATGGGTTGCCCACTAAGCTGAGTGATTATTAAGACTTGTAATATATTAAAAACACAAGGAGAAAATGGTTAAACAATACCATTTTCTGTGTTTGAAATGCTTGGAGCAATATTTTCCTCTAGTGGCCCATGCTTATCTCAGAAGTCTTAGGCTGGAGTTCCCAATCATTCTCAACTGAAGGGACTCACCAGGTTGCAGACTATGGCCGAGAAATTTGACATCCCGCCCACCCCCACACAAAAAAAACACAGGCAAGCAGGAGGCACAGGGAACTATCCCCGTGCCTAAATGGATAGGCCTGAGCCGCACATGGTATTTGGCTCCTTATCATCAAGCCGGTGAAGAGGACTCAAAGGTCAGGCCGTGACGATACCAGCAGCGGTCCTCAGGTTAAAGGGGACCAGGAAAGGGAGCGACCAGGAAAGAGAGTGACCCGATAAGGGGAACGATTGGGTCAGGAAGGAGGGTGACTGGGAGGGGGAGTAGAGGTGGCTTGGAGGGGAGGGTAGCGGTGGCAGGGATGAGGGTAGTGATGATCAGGAGGGTAGGTAGCGATGATCGGGGGGAGGGGTAGCGGTGATCAGAAAGGGTGGGCAGCAGTTGGAGACTTCGGGGATGGCAGAGGTCGGGATCGGGGGCGGGGAGGGTTAGTGATGGTGATCAGGGATGGCAGAGGTCAGGATCAGGCTCCACATTCAGGTAATTATATTTGAAACACTTACCTTGTTGGTTGCGGCCTGCAGCTGTCACTGTTAGGCCGGATGTAAACCTGGTTTTCCTGAGTTGCAGCCAGCCCGGGGCAAAGGGGGCTTCAAACAGGCATTAGGTGCCTTATTTGAACATGCAATGAATTTCAATATAGATAAGTGTGAGGTGGTACATTTTGGCAGGAAGAATAAGGGGGCCACATACTCCTTGGATAATAAGAGTCTAAATGGGATAGATGTAAGGAGTCTTACAACACCAGGTTATAGTCCAATAGTTGGACTATAACCTGGTGTTGTAAGACTCCTTACATTTGTCCACCCCAGTCCATCACCGGCATCTCCACATCATAAATGGGATAGAGGAGCAAAGCATCTGGGGGCACTGATACACAAATCACTAAAAGTAGTGACACACTTTTAATAAGGGCATAAAAAAGCAAACCAAGCACTGGGGTTCATTTCTGGAGGGAGAGAACTGAAAACAGAGAGGTTATGTTAAACTTGTATAGAATCTTAGTTGGACCATACTTGGAGTACGGTGAACAGTTCATATTATAAAAAGCATATACAGGCACTGGAAAAGGTATAATAACAATTTACTAGAATGATACCAGAACTGAGAGATTATACCTATCAGGAAAGATTGAACAGGCTGGGGCTCTTTTCTCTAGAAAAGAGAAGACTGAGGAGTGACCTGATAGAGGTCTTTAAGATTATGAAAGGGTTCCATAAGACCATAAGAAATAGGAGCAGGAGTAGGCCATTCGGCCCCTCGAGCCTGCTCCGCCATTTAATGAGATCATGGCTGATCTGATTTTTACCTCAACTCCACTTTCCCGCCCTTTCCTCATATCCTTTGACTCCCTTGCTGATCAAAAGTTTGTCTAACTCAGCCTTGAATGTATTCAATGACTCAGCCTCCACAGCTTTTTGGGGTAAATAATTCCGAAGATTCATGACCCTCTGGGAGAAGAAATTCCTCCTCATTTCCGTCTTAAACGGGCAACCCCTTATTCTGAGACTATGCCCCCGAGGTTTAGATTCCCCCATGAGGGGTAACATCCTCTCAGCATCTACCCTATCGGGTTCGATAGGGTAGACATAGAGAAGATGTTTCCACTTGCAGGGGAGACCAGAACTAGGAGCCTATATAAGATAGTCACTAATAAATCCAATAGGGAATTCAGGAGAAATTTCTTTACCTAGAGGCTAGAATGTGAAACTCGCTACCACAAGGAGTAATTGAGGCGACTAGCTGAGATGCATTCAAGGAGAAGCTAGATAAACACATGAGGGACAAAGGACTATAAGAATATGTTGATGGGGTTAGATGAAGAAGGGAGGGAGGAGGCTCGTGTGGAGCATAAACACCGGCATGGACCTGTTGGGCTGAATGGACAGTTTCTGTGCTGTATGTTCTATGTAATTCTATGTAATGCAAAGGGCCAGTTTTATTGACAGGCTTGCTGGTGAATCGTTACACAGAGCAGGACAAATTCCCAGCCATCCCCTGGCTGGAAACACACAAAAGGACAGGGGGCAGTCAGATTTTGAACAGAGGACTATGAGACACAACTAGGGTTGACAATTCTGGTTGGATGCAATCCTGGAGGTTTCATCACATGACCTCCTGCCTCCAACCGCCCACCCTAGTCAAACAGCCTCTTTTTCCCATCTCCAATACTTTTATAACTAATAAGCAAAAGCGTTCAAAGAAAATTTTTTAAAACACCGTTTTTTTAATGCCCCAATGATTTTTCTCCTGTGTTGCTCACACTAGCGTCCAGGACATTGATCAGTAATTCTTAGACAATCCAGGGCACTCCTGGAGGGTTGGCAACCTTAGACACAAGCCTTGGCCCAGATCTGGAATCTAAAAGCACGGGAGTTTTTTACAGTTAGAAGTAGTCATAGAGTCATAGAGTCATAGAGTTATACAGCACGGATAGAGGCCCTTCGGCCCATCGTGTCCGCGCCGGCCATCAGCCCTGTCTACTCTAATCCCATATTCCAGCATTTGGTCCGTAGCCTTGTATGCTATGGCATTTCAAGTGCTCATCCAAATGCTTCTTGAATGTTGTGAGGGTTCCTGCCTCCACAACCCTTTCAGACAGTGAGTTCCAGACTCCAACCACCCTCTGGGTGAAAAAGTTCTTTCTCAAATCCCCTCTAAACCTCCCGCCTTTTACCTTGAATCTATGTCCCCTTGTTATAGAACCCTCAACGAAGGGAAAAAGCTCCTTAGTATCCATCCTATCTGTGCCCCTCATAATTTTGTACACCTCAATCATGTCCCCCCTCAGCCTCCTCTGCTCCAAGGAAAACAAACCCAATCTTCCCAGTCTCTCTTCATAGCTGAAGCGCTCCAGCCCTGGTAACATCCTGGTGAATCTCCTCTGCACCCTCTCCAAAGCGATCACATCCTTCCTGTAGTGTGGCGACCAGAACTGCACACAGTACTCCAGCTGTGGCCTAACCAGTGTTTTATACAGCTCCATCATAACCTCCTTGCTCTTATATTCTATGCCTCGGCTAATAAAGGCAAGTATCCCATATGCCTTCTTTACCACCTTATCTACCTGTTCCGCCGCCTTCAGGGATCTGTGAACTTGCACACCAAGATCCCTCTGACCCTCTGTCTTGCCTAGGGTCCTCCCATTCATTGTGTATTCCCTTGCCTTGTTAGTCCCTCCAAAGTGCATCACCTCGCACTTTTCCGGGTTAAATTCCATTTGCCACTGTTCCGCCCATCTGACCAACCCACCTATATCGTCCTGCAGACTGAGGCTATCCTCCTCGCTATTTACCACCCTACCAATCTTTGTATCATCAGCGAACTTACTGATCATACCTTTTACATTCATATCCAAGTCATTAATGTAGACCACAAACAGCAAGGGACCCAGCACCGATCCCTGTGGTACCCCACTGGCCACAGGCTTCCAGTCACAAAAACAACCTTCGACCATCACCCTCTGCCTTCTGCCACTAAGCCAGTTTTGTATCCAAAGTGCCAAGGCACCCTGGATTCCATGGGCTCGTACCTTCTTGACCAGTCTCCTGTGGGGGACTTTATCGAAGGCCTTACTGAAATCCATGTATACCACATCCACTGCGTTACCCTCATCCACACGCCTAGTCACCCCCTCAAAAAATTCAATCAAATTAGTCAGACATGATCTTCCCTTGACAAAGCCATGTTGACTATCCCTGATTAATCCTTGCTTCTCCAAGTGGAGACTAATTTTGTCCTTCAGAATTTTTTCCAATAATTTTCCTACCACTGATGTTAGGCTCACTGGCCTGTAGTTCCCCGGTTTTTCCCTACTCCCCTTCTTGAATAATGGTATTACATTTGCGGTTCTCCAGTCCTCTGGCACATCCCCTGTGGCCAGAGAGGTTCTGAATATATGTGTCAGAGCCCCCGCAATCTCCTCCTTTGCCTCACACAGTAGCCTGGGATACATTTCGTCCGGGCCTGGGGATTTATCCATTTTTAGGCCTGCTAAAACCGCCAATACCTCCTCCCGCTCGATGTTAATATGTTCGAGTATATCAAGTAGTCTGAAACAGAGGTAATGTCAAAAACAAGTAAGTCAGCCCATGAAAGGACAGGGCTCGCAGTTCATTATTTTCCTCACATTCATTTGCTGACTGTGAAATAAAGCAGCTTAACGGTTCGTATCTGGCCTCGTCTTGCCAAATGTTTAGCAATTGTAAACAATTTTACAACACCAAGTTATAGTCCAGCAATTTTATTTTAAATTCACAAGCTTTCGGAGGCTACCTCCTTCCTCAGGTGAACGATGTGGAAATGTTTAACAGTCTGCCTTTGAAACAATCGGAGAAGCACACGAGGGCACATATAAAAGACACGTGCCAGGAATGTCCTGGGGGTTCTCCTAATCAGCCACCCGTAACTTCACCGGAAGACTGGTGGAAACCCTGGATAGATGCGTAAATGGGAATTCAGCCAATCCTCCGCCAAAGTTATGGCGCTCGATTGGGAGAATCCCCCAGAATTTAACAGCAACAATACCAACTTAGATTCATAGAATCATAGAAAGGTTACAGCATGGATGGAGGCCATTCAGCCCATCAAGTCCGCGCCGGCTCCATGCAAGGGCAATCCAGCTAGTCCGGCTCCCCTATCCCTGTAGCCCTGCAAATTTTTTCCTTTCAAGTACTTATCCAGTTCCCTTTTGAAGGCCTTGATTGAATCTGCCTCCACCACCCCCTCGGGCAGTGCATTCCAGATCCTAACCACTCGCTGTGTAAAAAAGTTTTTCCTCATGTCACCTTTGGTTCTTCTGCCAATCATCTTAAATCTATATTCTCTGGTTCTTGACCCTTCCACCAATGGGAACCGTTTCTCTCTATCTATTAGGACAACAACCCCAGCTTCTCCAGTCTATCCACGTAACTAAAGTCCCTCATCCCTGGAATCAGTCTCGTAAATCTCTTCTGCACCCTCTCTAAGGCCTTCACATCTTTCCTAAAGTGCGGTGCCCAGAACGGGACACAATACTCCAGTTGTGGCCGAACCAGTTTTTTATAAAGGTTCATCATAACGTCCATACTTTTGTACTCTATGCCTCTATTTAAAAAGCCTAGGATCCCGTATTTTTTAACTACTTTCTCAACCTGCCCTGCCACCTTCAACGATTTGTGCACATATACCCCCAGATCTCTCTGTTCCTGTACCCCTATTAGAGTTGTGCCCTCTAGTTTATATTACCTCTCCTCGTTCTTCCTACCGAAATGTATTACTTCACATTTTTCTGCGTTAAATTTTATCTGCCACGTGTCCGCCCATGCCACCAGCCTGTCTATATCCTCTTGAAGTCTATCACTATCCTCTTCACTGTTTACTACCCTTCCAAGTTTTGTGTCATCTGCAAATTTTGAAATTGTGCCCTGAACACCCAAGTCCAAGTCATTAATATATATCAAGAAAAGCAGTGGTCCCAGCACTGACCCCTGGGGAACACCACTGTACACCTCCCTCCAGTCCGAAAAACAATTGTTCACCACTACTCTCTGTTTCCTGTCACTTAGCCAATTCTGCATCCATGTTGCTACTGCCCCCTTTATTCCATGGGCCGCAATCTTGATGATAAGCCTACCGTGCGGCACTTTATCAAACACCTTTTGAAAGTCCATATACACCACATCAACTGCTTTGCCCTCATCTACCCTCCCTGTTACCTCATCAAAAAACTCTATCAGGTTAATTAAACTCGATTTGCCTTTAACAAATCCATGCTGTCCTTCCCTAAACAATCCACACTCATCAAAGAGACTGTTAATTCTGTCCTGGATTATTGCTTCTAAAAGTTTCCCCACAACTGAGGTTCAACTGACTGGCTAGGTTTATCCTTACAACCTTTTTTGAACAAGGGTGTATTATTTGCAATTCTCTAGTCCTCTGGCACCACCTCCATATCTACGAATATTTGGAAGATTATGGCCAATACCTCCGCAAATTCCACCCTTACTTCACTCAGCAACCTAGGCTGCATCCCATTCGGACCAGGTGACTTATCTACTTTAAGTACAGCTAGCCTTTCTAGTACCTCTTCTTTATCAATTTTTAGCCCAACTATCTCAACTATATTTTCCTTTACTGAGACTCTGGCAGCATCTTCTTCCTTGGAAAAGACAGATGCAAAGTACTCATTTAGTACCTCGGCCATCCCCTCTGCCTTCGTGAGTAGATCTCCTTTATGGTCACTAATCGAGCCCACCCCTCCTCTTACTACCCTTTTACTGTTTACATGCCTGTAGAAGACTTTTGGATTCCCTTTTATGTTGGCCGCCAGTGTATTCTCATACTCTCTCATTGCCCCTCGTATTTCCTTTTTCACTTCCCCTCTGAACTTTCTATATTCTGCATGGTTCTCACTTGTGTTATCAATCTGACATCTGTCATACGCCCCTTTTTTCCATTTCATCTTACTCACTATCTCACTTGAGATCAAAAGAAGGTGCTATCATTACACCCCTGAGTTAGGCTGTCGCATAGTTAGATAAGCGTAGTATTGGAATAAAATAAACATAAGACCCATAGACCATTTACAGTGTGACCCGTATCGGTGTACCTGACAGAATATCTAAGGCAGACCCTAAATTGTAACATAAGAACATAAGAAATAGGAGCAGGAGTCGGCCATACGGCCCCTCGAGCCTACTCCACTATTCAATAAGATCATGGTTGATCTTTGACCTCAACTCCACTTTCCCGCCCGATCCCCATATCACTTCATTCCCTTATGTCCAAAAATCTATCGATCTCAGCCTTGAATATACTCAACGACTGAGCATCCACAGCCTCTGGGTTACACAATTCCAAAGATTCACAACCCTCTAACTGAAGAAATTCTTCCTCATCTCAGTCTTAAATAGACAACCCCTTATCCTGAGACTATGCTCTCTAGTCCTAGACTCTCCAGCCAGAGGAAACAACCTCTCAGCATCTACTCTGTCAAGCCCCCTTAGAATTTTATACATTTCAATGAGATCACCCCTCATTCTTCTAAACTCCAGAGAATATAGGCCCATTCTACTCAATCTCTCCTCATAGGGCAACTCTCTCATCCCAGGAATCAATCTAATGAACCTTCGTTGCACCACCTCTTAGGCAAGTGTATCCTTCCTTAGATAAGGAGACCAAAACTGTACACAGTACTCCAAGTGAGGTCTCACTAAAGCCCTGTGCAGTTGTAAAATCCAAGAAGATTCAGTGCCCACAGGAGAGAAGGGGAGAGGATCACAAAAATAAATAAAAAGTTGAAGGCAACATTTTAATGTTTTCAAAATCAATACCCTCCAAATTTATCACTTTCCTTTGGTTGTCAATATAACTCTCATGTGAAAGAAGTTGTTAGGATTTTAGTGTAATCCCTGTGGGATACGATTCTGCATATGTAGTAAATTCCCTCTAAAGCCAGATAGGTTTTATTATTTAATAATCTGAAAATATCCCAAGCATTGCAGCCCAGCAGTTCCCTTTGTGGGTTACACTGTCAGATACTTGTCACATCCTTACAGCTCTGAATTATTTATTCCCCAATCTTTATGCAAGTCCCTTAGCAGCAATATAGGCTGCAAGGATTTTAGCTGTTTGATGTTACATCTACTCAAGTGACTAAAGACAGTGCAAACCAGCCAATGGCTTAACTGCACTGCGCCCAGTTCTATTAGTACCCATTCGAACTGCTAAGTAAATCCTCTAAGAGCCTAGAGACAATTCAGGCATGAAAGCAACTGTTAAGAACTTGACAACGTCCAAACTGTTCCCATTTAATCCAGCTCCCAAGGTGGAGAATAATTATAAGTAAACATATGCCTTCATTATTTGCTTTGCTGATCTCTAATACCCAATCTCACATACACACACACAAAAAAAATTGCCAGCCAAGGATTAAATGCATTCACTGCTGGATTTTAAATGTATTGAGTTTTGAAATAGAAAAATATATTCACCATGGAGACCGCTGCATATATTGCCTTTCATTCCCATTTCCTTACACGCAGAATTTTGCTCTATTGAAATTTTTAGTGACAATTAAATATAGTATATAATAGTTGAAAAAAGCAATTGACTGCCTTTCTAAGACTGCCTTTCTCCTTTGAGAGAACTCGAGAGATTTTCTTAATATATTACCAGAAGAGCACAGCTAAACAGAAACACCTGGAAGTACAACAGAGCTGCAGGCATTCTTGTGATAAATAGGATTACAAACCTATTCTCAAAAACATGGAAAGGGAGATTTACTCAAAGCTACAGTATCCAATATCAAATCATCACTTAAAGCTATAATGTCCCTTTTCCAATATTTATATATATACACCAATTTCAAATTAATTTTCTACATTTATAGTTAACTAATACGTGATCGAGTTGATTCAAAAATGAGGATATGACTAAGTCAACTCTTGTAATAGAATTTAAACAACTTTTAACAGATAAAGAGGGTAATTTTGACTTTGGATGATAGTGTAAAATGGAAGTTATCGGATCAGCCACCCGTTATCTCATTTCCATGATCCGATATCGCCCGTTTTACACTATTGTCCAAAGTCAAAATTACCCCCAATATACTTTCGTTGTAAACAGGGCGATTAATTATTCCTTTCTTCTTGATAAACTGATGGTGCATATCTCAAATCTGATGATATTTAAAAATTCATCAAACCATCATTCTATTAATTTAAGACGCACAAACTCTAAAATGATCTATGACAAATTTGTTTGCAGCTCAAAAGGTAAAGGATCATTTCTGCTTGTCGTTAATTAGCTATTTAAAACCAATCAGGTTGACGTAATCTGTTTCCAGTCCTGGTACCAGTATATGGATCCCTGCTCATTTCTTGACAAACAGACAGATCCCTTTTTTCCCATATCCCAGCATTTTACAAATGCTTTAATCAGGCCACCCACTGCAGAGACTATTTGAAGGCACACCCCTGAATTTAGTATCATTTAAAAACACTAGCATTTATGTTTATTTTTTCTCTACCTTAGGAAATAGTTTTATCTAGGTGCCTCTGTGAAGGGTGCATGGGGCTCAGCATACTGACTGCACTTACAATGTTCACAATTTCACACAGCATTCAGCTATTGTTTTCTTGGAAAGGGGCATTCTGTTTAGATCTTGTAGCTCATTCCTATTTGTTTTGTTTTCTTTTCTATCCTTTTTTATTTAACTAATTTTCTTCTTCTTCTTACCCTCACTGCTGTCTCCGCACCCCCCCCCCCCCCACCCTCCCTGGCCACTGTCTCAGGCTGAACCAAACATTTTACAACCTTGGTGTCCCATTTGATCCTGAGCTAAGCTTCCATTTCCATAATCTCTCCATCACAAAGATGGTCTACTTCCACTGCCGTAACATCACCCTACCTCAGCCCATCTGCTTAAAACTCTAACTCGTGTCTTTGTGACTCCCAGTCTCAATTACGCCAATGGTCTTCTGGCCAGTTCCCATCCTCCACCCGCTCTAAGCCTCAGCTCATTCAAAACTCTGCTGCCCACGTTCTATCCTGCACCAATCCCACTCACCCATTACCCCTGCCCTCGTTGACCTACATTGGCTCCTGGTCCCCCAATGCCTCAAATTTTAAAATCTCATCCTCCTATTTAAACCATTCCTGGACCTCACCCTTCCTTATCCCTGTAACTTCCTCCAGCCCTACACCCCCACTGAACTCTCCATTCCCCTTACTCTGGGCTGCCTGATATTGCGACGGTCCAGAGCGCACAGTTTGTGGCTGGCAGTCGGCCAGCCCGATGTAAATCAGACCTGGGCCTACCCGAGTGGCCGGCCGTATTGGGGGAAAATCCACCCCATCATTTTTTAAAAGTACTGCAGTGTAATGTTAACTCTCCTTTTGCTATTGCAGCGACAATGGTCCAAATTTCCCTCCCAACCCCAACACTTGGAGCCGTTAGAGTACGAGAGGAATTTCAACCCCTAGCTTCCTTTAAGTAGAGTCGTACCGAGTGAAACTGCTGCGAGAGGATTAAATGTGGTATGATGGAGGGAAATAAATCAAAGGCTTTTTTTTAAAGAAGTGATCTTAAGAACCTTATTGATGGACACTTTAGAAGTTAAGCTGAGCCGCTGTTGTGCGTCAGCTTGCTTGCAGCATGACACCATCTTGTGTCACAATACAAGCACGCTGATACATTAAGCCAGAGGACGATGTTGTTGGTCTGACAGCAAATTGAGAGCCCCACTGGAAAATGGGTTTCCACTGGCATCAAAGCAAAGTAGCTTGTGACACTCATATTCACAAGTACAGACAATGGTGGCAGAACAATTGGTTTGCTGTCAGCTGCAATCTTGAAATGTAAATACCCCTTTATAAATCATTCCCTTGATGCTGCCCAGAATTCACAAGATAACTATCTCCCTTATGTAGCGAGGGGAGGAGCTTACTTATCAATGATTGGCAAGGCCACTGGTTTGTGGTTTTTGTGATAAGTTGATGGAATCGCAGAATGCAATCCCCAAAATATTGGTAAAAAATCCCAGAAAATCCTGTAATCCCATGTAATAAAAACGGAATTTGACTTATTCAGTCACCATAAACCCTAGCTATAAATTGACAAAAGTTGAGGCATGCGATCCCTAAAACACTGGTAAACATCCCAGAATTTCCATTAATAAAATCGAAATGTGGCTTATCCAGGCACTGTAAACCAGAGGCCCACGTCACTGGGGTCAAGGTGAAGGGCTTCCAATGCAGAAATGTAGCTTTTTGCTCTTCCTTTCTTCTGCTGGACCCTCCAGCCAAAGAAGAATACAAATCAATGGAATGGACCAAGTGCTAATGCATTAATGACTGGCAACTGGCAGTGACACCGAGGCAGGCAGATGCAGTTTGACATTAATGGAGAGATTTGCCCGTGGTCATGCACAAGGGAAAAAATGGACTCGCCTGCCTCTTGCCCTCAACCTGGTAATCAGATGTCAGATAAGATTAATTAGCAGCCTGCAGTTTTTCTGTTTTCCATTGATAGGTAAGATGCATCTCCATAATGTGAGGAAACATTAATGCTGGGTGCAAATCAGGTCGACATTGAGGGAAGCATTTCTTTATTGCTGGTGCTAGCTGTGCTCTGCTTGCCTGTGCAATTTCTTTCTACTCAAATGCTTCACGTTTTGAAAATTTAAATACTCTGACAATGGAAGTACTCAAAGCACTTAATTGCTCATTGTGTCAACCTCTGGCTTTCTCCCATAACAGCACGAATTGGCTGGAACTTTTAGAACATCCCTTCAGGCTCCCAATGACCTGATCAATAAAAGCTCCCCTCACTCCAGCATAGTAATAAACCATGTTCAGGCTTGATTCCTGGCCTATACTGAGTTAGCTGATATCATAACAAGTAGCAGCTGGGGGTTACAATAGGTCTTAGCGTTCGGGTTAGGGAGGGGAAAAGCAGCTCGGATTCCCACTCCTGAATGCTAATCTGACCCTTGCTGGGAATGTGGATTGGGCCTGGCTGCTCGGCCATCCCTCCCCACAGTCAAATCACCTGCCAGCACTCACTTTCTAGGCTTAGACATGAAGACTGGCCACTTGAGCAAGGTACCAGAGGGATGCTGGTACCATAGGCTCGTACTGCACTAAGAATCAGCACCTTCAGGAAACGAAGGGAGGGGAAGAAAGGGAAAAAAATTGGAACAAAATGCCCTTACTTTTCCGAAAAAATTAGAAGTGTACACATTGGGGCGAGTAAGGTGCGTTGAAGTGCCATAGTGATAGGGGACCAGGAGTCCCAAAGGCCCACTGTGGACCTGCTCTAGTCAGTGCTTAACTATGAGGTCCACCAATACGTAGCAAGCTATGGGTCTGCACACTAACAGAACTAGGCTTATTGTGACCCTTGACTTCAATTCAATTTAATGAGGCTGCAACGTCTGACACCAAGCACCCAATTGGAATGGGGAGCGTTTAGGAAAGAATAATTGCTCTTGGGTGACTTTCTGCTTTGTATAAATCCAGCTTTCCTTTCTGCCCCTGATTTTTTTTGGCCTCCTATTGTCCAAATCCTGGAAGAGACTGGGGTCCCTAGTACCTTTATATGGCCGGGTTGGGGGCGGGGGGAAATGGAGGTGCTGGGTGCTGTAAGGGTAGCTGGCAACCCTTTAACTGCTGTTGGTGCTCCACTGCAAGTGTTGCTCTCAGCACATCATGACCTGTGTGCTGGAAGTGCCACAAAAATATTTAAATGAATTTATCGTGAATTATCATGCAAAATCATGTCATTTGGGTATATCAATGTTCCTGGACTAAGGAAAATCGGTCAGGATTTTCTCTCCTGATCATTATCAAATAATGTCTGCCAGAAGTATAGGTGTGTGAATATTTGATGGGGGACAGTCTTTGCTTCGATGCCTCCCAGAGTTGAATAGCCTGCCAACACGCACAGTCCTGGTTCACACGTGGCCAATTGGATGAGATACCAGAAGGTGACTGGAGCCTGTGGAAGCAAAGCCCAACAAGGAATCTGGGCCTTCAAGACGGAGGTGAGGGCACAAAATTGGCAATGTTGGAAAAGATCAACCATGTAAAAATTCCTGGAAGTATATGTAGATGATTTGGAATTAAGCATCTTAAAATCTGATGACATATAACAGCAAGTAGGACTATAAAAAATTTCAGGAATGCAGGTGAATAAAGCCATAAAAAAGGCCACCAGCATTTTGGGTTTTATAAATAGATGCATAGAATAGAAGCAATAATTATAAAATTTGTACAAAACATTGGTTAAGCAACAGTTAAAGTATTATGTGCAGTTTTGGGCATCCCATTATAGAAAGAAACATTAAAGCCATAGAGATTGTAAAGTGTGGATTCACCAGGATGATGCCAGGGATGGAAAATTATAGTTATGAGGAGAGACTTGAGATACTAGGGCTATTTCCACTGGAGCAGAGAAGGTTGAGACATTCTGATAGAGAAAATAATATTTTGGGACACAGTTTTATGAGTAATTTGAGACATGACATATGGCAAGTATAGCATGCTTGGGAGGAACAGGTGACTTGGGACTTATAGTTCCCAAAGCTTTCCACCACTGTGGATATTCCTCGCCTCATGTCTGGGTCTGTTGTAGACTAATTGATAGAGATTGATTGTCATAATTAGTCAACAATTCAACAATTATTGTTGTTTCATACGACGACCAGGGTGATAGAAGGCAAACTAGATGGACCTTGGTCTTTTTACGTCTAGCAATTCCTATGTTCCTACGAGTAGGGAAAGACTATTTCCTCTGCTTAGGGAGTCACTAACGAGGAGTCACCGATCTAAAGTTCCGACTAAGAGAGTGAGGAGAGAGGCTAAGAGATATTTCTTTATGTCGAGGGTTGTTGGAGCATGGAATGCTTTGCCACTGGGTATGGTTGAGGCAGAAACCATTTAATCTTTTAAAAGAAAATTGGATAAATATTTGAAGCAGAGGAAGATATGGGGCTATGGAAAGAACGCAGGGCAGCGGGATTAGTATCGGATTGCACCAGCAAAGAGCCAGCACAGGCACGATGGGCCGAATGTCTTCCTTCAGAGCTGTAAATGTCTATGGTTCTATAAATGGCAGAGAGCAGTGCACAGAGGTCACAACCTCTTTGCCATATAAAACATCATGGGGGAGATTTTCAGGCTGCCTGTTGGGTGGAAATGGGACTGTATAGCGCCCCGAAAATGGTGGGGTGTGACTTACCGCCCCATTCCCACCACCAGTGTGGCCCAACGCTGTCTTCACAAGAGCCTACCACTAGGGCAGTCGGGTCACCTGCCTCCAGCGATCTCTATTGGAAAGAATGCATGTTTGTGCATTGGGTGGGGGCGGGATCAAGTTTGGTTGCGATGCCTCCTGTTGTTGAATATCAGCCAAAACTCGCTGTCTAGACTCAGGAGTGCAGAATGGCCATGGGGCCATGGTGAAACTGTACCCCAGCATGTGTAGGCAAGCTTCAGAGGAGGGGAGAAAACTTGAAGAACAAAAATCATTCTAAACCTTTCGTGATGTTGGTGCACTGCCTTCATCATTGGCTTCTCCCGTACAATGTTTACTGATAGACAGGAAGGGTATGCTTTCTTTGAGAGCGTAGGTGACAGACATCACTCAAGGATCTGATGACACTTTCTCATGCAGCGAACACTTGATCCCAATCAATTGGGATTCATGCAATGATTTATTTACAAAGAAGATAAATATAGAATAGAATCTGGCTAGTGGAGGGAGGGGGCTATTACAAGACTGTAACACAATCTGATGAAGTCGTAAACCACAAGAGTGATGTTCAACCAGTTAATAAAGTCATCAGATCGCCCCCGATTGTGTTATAGCTTGGTCCTTGCCAGATGTTTCATATATAAACAACTGTGTTCTTTTGTAAGGGTTTTAAAAATCATGCTGGTAAACTAGACAATGGCCTTTTACCTCAGGGATCTCAGCATGAATCCGGCCCAGATTGATGGGATAAAAGTCTCGTCCGTCTGCTGCTGTAAGTATCCTACTAAAATTAGTTTTGGCAGTCTTAATCCAGCTCCTAGTAGACATGGGTTTACAGCACAAAACCTCCTCCAATAAAGCATTAATTAGCACTAACGTGGAAATTTTGCTCAGAAAGGCTACTAATGGTTTGTGTGGGAAATGGAAAAATGTCACACTAGTACAGTACTGTATGGGGATCTCTAATAAGACTAGGCTGAGACATATTGTCGGGGCAGAGTGGAGGGAGCTTTGCTTTGCATCTAACCTGACCTGGTTGAAACTGCTTGATGTTGTGAATGAGTGTCTGATGTAGAACATGTTCCGTTTCTCAGTATTAAGATTCTGAGTACAAAGTTCACACACAAAAAAAAATCATGCTTGAACTTTATATGGCTGCATTTCAATTGATGTACTTGTCAATACAGTCTCTGCTGGCTGGAAGTGGCTCAGTGAGGATCTCTTCACAATGTTCCTGTTCTGCAGTTGAACATCTCATTTTTTTCCGTTAACAGTGAGGAGCTGAGGTTGGAGATACATTTGACATTTTTAAGGAATTCTTAAATCATTTTAATTCTCGTTGTGTGGATACAGAATGTTCAGTTGTGAACGTTAGGAAGAAATTGTAACGCCGCTTGTAATTATGCAAAGAAAAGTTCACTGGGGAGAGAAGCTTGCATATTCACAGGAACCTTAAAACCGGGCTATACCCTCCATCACAATGAGTTCCTTACAGGCCCACATTATTTTTGATAGGAATATTTCTGTGGGTCAAATCCCCTGCAAAAAGTGCAAATATATTTATACTGCTAATATAAGCAATTTTACAATCATATTAAAAATCCATCTTTGCATATTTCCACACAAAGTATTTCACCGAATAATAATGTTACGCAAAAGTAATATTTTAAAGTAGGCACATTTATTCAATTGAACTTTAGTACTGTGGGACACCGTTAGTCAGTAAGTAAAGGCACCACTACTCGAGTACTGATCAGGAAGTTCCCAGGTTCAGTCCCTAGTCTGTGCTGAGGTAGCTGATCTCAAATCGGGTGGTAGCGGAGGGCAGTACAAATGCTCTCAGTATCCTTGATCGAGGGAAGGGAATAAATAAGCCATTCCTTATCACTATCCAATAACCCCCTGCTGAAAAAAAGGACAGAATCAGGATCAGTTGTGATGCCCTCCACAGTCAAATAGCCTGCCAAAATTCATACATTAAGGTACCAGAGGGCGGTCAACACCTACAAAATCATACCTCAGCATGCGTCAGGAATCATAGAATCATACAGCACAGAAGAAGCCCATTCGGCCCATCGTGCCTGTGACAGTTCTTTGAACGAGCTATCCAACTAGTCCCATTCCCCTGCTCTTTCCTCATAGCCCTGCAAATTATTCCTTTTAAAATATATATTCAGGGAGAAAGGGTGAAAAAATATAAAAAGAAAGAAACTTTAGCCATGTTGCTCCCAGAATATAAAATATAAATTAAGTATAAATAAATGTCAGTCCATTTTCCTTTTTTAAAAAACAAATTGGTGAAAATACGAAATGCTTCACATATCTTGGGTTCTTTTTCATACTTTCAAACACAGGTGTCTTTGTCAGCAGGGCTTGCTGAGCTCAAGTGCAGACTGCTTTCCAAAATGTTGCAATGCAGAGTGCCAAAATAATATTGGGCCACAGTCTGCACAGTGCAGTATTGATAAGGAGCCTTAATATACTACTGTGCTGCCAGGTTTCTTCCAACTTTTTATAAATGTTCAGTATATTGGATATGCCTGACGATTTAAATCATCCCCTATTAAACAAATAGATGCATGTGGTAATGATGACAAATGGTGAGACACACTATTTATTGCCCAGACAGATATTTGACCATGGCTGGCATTAAAGCCAAGTCCAATCCTAGCCTTTAATGTAGGGTCGCCAACTCTGGTTGGACGTATACCTGGGGGTTTCATCATATGACCTCCCACCTCCAACCGCACCGCAACCACCCTCCCGCTATTGGTCACCTGACATGTCCCATCCCCATGAGACACCGTCTTCCCGCAAAGTTGGAAAGTGGACAGACTCTTCATTACCTGATTGAACGATTCTTCACAGTCAGTCAAACCGCCTTTACTCCCATCTCTAATATTTTTATTACTAATAAACACAAGTGTTCAAACTAAATTTGAATAAAAAGCACAACTTTTTAACGCCCTATGATTTTTCTCCCGGGTTGCTCCCAGCAGTGTTCAGGAAATTGATCTTTAATTCTTGGAGACTCCAGACAATCCGGCAGAGTTGGCTACCCTACCCGTGTGACTTACACACATGCACTTTCCAGAGGTTGCCAGATAGATAACAGGAGCAGAGCTTCTGACTGATTTTCCCACTCCCTATCCGAGACGTGCTGAGGCCATTAGTAGTGCCCCTAGTGACACTGCTGCTCAGATCAGCTAATGCCTCAGTGCACACTGGGGACCGAATCTGCCCTGCAGGGCTCAGTACTACACTGGGCAATGCATTTTCCAACTGAACCATCAGAGAAATTAGTTTTTTTTTCAAACAAGGATAAAATGCCAAGCAAGATACGAAGGAAGCAACAACACCAATTACATCACTGTACACTACCCGCATACAGTGAAAAATGGCTTGAAAGCCACTTTACCATGCCCCTTTCAAAACTCTTGCCACTCACAGAGGTATGGCTATCCTCAAAATAGCTGTGTTTGAAAACATCCTGTTTTCACAAAGGTGGTTATGAATACTGCCTGTGTTCTTTTTTCTTCCATTTACACATTTAGTGGGAAATGTAAACACTCTCCTAGTTTTCTGCCGGTTAAATGTTTAAATATTGACAGAACGCCATTGCTTAGCAGTGCAGAAGAGGATGTACAAGCATAACATCTGTCCTGATAATAACACCGTGTGTGAGTCATCTCACATCCTAGTTGTACCAACAAACAGTGCACCTGAACATGCAACTGCAAATATACTTTACTCCACACCCAGTTTTATAATAATTCCTAATGTTGCATTTCGATAGGGCAGTTATGCTACTGTTTGTGTTGATGTAAAGCAGTTTTGGCTTTGTATAGATGTAAACTGAGTATTGTAATTTAGATGTGAAATCATACAACTTGAGGCAAATGTTCTGAAGTCAAACACTAGCACATAAGGCTAGTAACCCTCCTCCAATGTCCAGCTCATTGGGACTGCCCTTACATGGTTCCACTCCTACCTATCCAAACATTATCAGAGTATCTATAGTGGCCTCTCTTTCATGCCCTCTGAAGTCCCCCAAAGATCTATCCTTGGCTCCTCATATTTAAATCTGTTCATTGCCTTGCCCCTCTCTTATCTCCTCCAGCATTACATTTCTCCCACACCCCCTCCAAGCTCTCTATTTCTGACTCCGCCTTCTTGTGCATCCCCCTTCCCTTTGCCCCAGTTCTGGTGGCAGATCCTTCAGCCTCCAGGGTATCACTCTCTGGAACTCCCTCCTTAAATGTCTCCACCTCTCTCTCTCTCCTCCTGCTGTTTCAGCATTGGCTCAGTGGTAGCACTCTTGCCTCTCAGTCAAACTGTTGTGGGGTTCAAGTCTCACTCCAGAGACTTGAGCACATAATCTAGGCTGAAACTAAGGCTTTGTCTGCCCTCTCAGGTGGACGTAAAAGATCCCATAGCACTATAGTGAAGAAGATCTGGGCATTCTACTGATGTCCCGGCCAATGTTTATCCCTCAACCAATATCACTAAGAAACAGAATATCAATTCATTATCTGATTGCTCTTTGTGGGACTTTGCTGTGCGCAAATTGGCTGCTGTGTTTCCTACATTACGACAATGACTACAATTCAAAAGTACTTCATTGGTTGTAAAGCGCTTTGGGACGTCCTGAGGACATGAAAGGCGCAATATAAAAACGAGTTCTTTCTTTCTTTAAGAACCTCAAAAATCACTTCTTCAACAAGTTTTTGGTCACCTTTCTAATCTCTCCCTTGTTAGCTGCCTTTCCTTTGCATACCTGCGAAGCACCAATTCTGCTTATACTGCATTGTGTATGAAATACTTTGAGACTTTTCTCAGAGACATGATAAGGCACCATATAAGTACAAGTTTAAAAAAAATTAAATTAAAAGAGTTGATGGGCAGATTGCAGGGTGGTTCTGCTAATACCACTGTGAACAATTTTATGCTCACGGTACTCAGGGTCTGGTTCATAATGGCATAAAAAAGATTTCCTAAAGATGACGGGACCATTGAAGTCAATGAAAAGGAAAATCAGAGAGGGGTCTACAACAAACGGGGACCCACTACCTCTCGTTTTACACCCCCAGTGAAGTTGAAAGTCCCGCCCGATGTCGTTGTGGTTTTATATTTTGTAAGGGTGATTCCGCAATTCCACTCCGCCAGCGGAGAGGCCAGGCTCACAGCAAATACAGCTCAGAATAGAGTCTAAACGATTTGGACTCGGGAAACTTCAAAAGTTGCAGATGACACCAAATTGGGGAGTATAATTAAAACCAAGGAGGACGGCGACAAAATACAGGAAGGCATTAATAAGCTTGCAGAATGGGCGTGTAATTGGCAAAAGAATTTCAATATCGATAAGTGTGAGGTGATACATTTTGGTAAGAAGAATAAGGAGGCCACATACTGCTTGGATAATAAGAGTTTAAATGGGGTACAGGAGCAGAGGGATCTGGAGCTACAGATACACAAATCGCTAAAAGTAGCGACGCAGGTTAATGAGGCCATAAAAAAAGTAAACAAAACACTGGGGTTCATTTCTAGTGGGATAGAATTGAAAAGCAGAGAAGTTGTGTTAAACTTGTATAGAACCTTGGTTAGAACATATTGGAATGCTGTGAACAGTTCTGGTCTCCATATTATAAAAAGCATATAGAGGCACTGGAAAAGGTGCAAAAAAGATTCACAAGGACGATATCAGAACTGAGAGGTTATACCTATCAGGAATGATTGAACAGTCTGGCGCACTTTTCTCTAGAAAAGGGAAGACTGAGGGGTAACCTTATAAAGGTCTTTAAGATTATGAAAGGTTTTGCTATAGTAGACGTAGAGAAAATGGGGCGGGGGGGGGGAAACCAGAACTAGGAGCCATAAATATAAGATAGTCACTAATAAATTCATTAGGGAATTCAGGAGAAACTTCTTTACCCAGAGTGTGGTTAGAATGTGGAACTCGCTACCACAAGGAATAGTTGAGGCGACTTGCATAGATGCATTTAAGGGGAAGCGAGATAAACACGAGGGAGAAAGGAATAGAAGGATATGTTGATGGGGTTAGATGAAGAAGGGAGGAAAGAGACTCGTGTAGAGCATAAACACTGGCATGGACCTGTTGGGCCGAATGGCCTGTTTCTGTGCTGTACATGTAATTCTATGTCTATGTACATGTAATTCTATACATATACATGTATTTCTATGTCTATGTGATACAAGATTGGAGCCCAGATTCTACTCCACGCTGGCATGGCTCCCCTGCTGGGAGTGCGGAATCACTCAGGTTGCCAACTCTGGTTGGACATATTTCATCACATGACCTCCTGCCTCCAACTGCCCCGCCCCCACACTATCGCCATTGGTCGCTCGGCAGGTCCAACTTCATGGTGCACCCCCTCCCTACGCTAATCAGAAAGTGAATAGACTCTTTGTTACCCGATTGCACAATTCTTGACTGTCGGTCAAACAGCCTTTTCTCCCATGTCCAATATTTTTTATAACTAACAAACAAACGTGCTCACAGAATTTTTTTTAAAACACCATCTTTTATTGCCCCTATGCTCTCAGCAGTGTCCTGGAGAACAGTCTTCAATTCCTGGAGGGTTGACAAGTCTCGGAATTCCCCCTTCTAAACCAACTTGAAAAACAAATTAAAATTAAATAATAGGAGACATGCTCAACTTGAGCAAAGAAACCGTGCAGAAAAATGTTTGTTTTCTGTTGCAATGCACTGTAACGCTTAGAGAGTCACAGTTGTTGGAAGATTATTTTTTCCTATAGGCAGGAGCTAAAAAAAAAAGCCCATCTGTTAAAGGACATCACCACTGGTGGAAAGGACACGGGAATAGCATTCCAACGGTGTTTATATACAAAAGAAGGCACCGAAATGGTTTGCAATAAGATGATGCAATTTGCTTTGGAAAGTGTTGGTATTTTGCAACAACGGTGGCAAGTCGTTTGCACAGGAGATAAAGGTTCCCTTTTCAAATATTTTCTTGCTACCGTAATGTCGCCCTTACAAAGGCATTTAAGTTTTCTCAGTGAAGGAAAATCTCAGAAGTACATGTGCATGCTTCAGACCCTCGATGGATTCCTGGCTTTGGGGGACTCTGGGGCAAAGAGCAGTGGGTCAGACGTGGGTGCAAACAAACTGCAACTTCCTGAAATTGACCCCACCGTGCAAACAAAAAAACCTGGATAGCTTCATTAAAATAGAGAAAGGGAGGCGGATTGGTGAGCAGGTAAATACCCTCAGCTCCTAGTTACATAGCGAGAGAAAATAAAACTATTTAGTGACAACTGTGGGACGTTGCAGATTTAACTGGAATTTAATTTAATCAAAGAGAAAAGCTGGATTATAAATAATAGAGTGAAGGATTAAAGAAGATTAATTAACAGGAAATCAATCTTAACACAATAAACACCAGGAATGCAACATTGCGTCTGTTTTTTTTTATTAGTGGTGCCCTCCTGCTAGAGTGGGTGCTTGTAGTTGTTCTGGTGGGCCAAGCTGAAGCAGGACACTGGGTCGATTTTAATTGTTCCCACTGGGCGGGAAACGGATAACAGTTCCCTTCTAAAATATTTCACCCATTACAAAGACATTTAGCCTTCCACTGAAGTCAATGGAAAGGGAGATCGGACGGGGTGTAAAACAGGCGATCGGCCCATTGCCCTCCCATTTCCTGCCCAACGGGGAACAGTTAAAATCGGACATGTGATGATGCAACCGCTGGAGATGGTGCTTCTGTCAGAAGTACAGGTCGAAGCCATCCAGTCTGGTGGTGAGCACTGTCTCCGTTGGCACAAGCTCTTTGTCCATATTCAGAGGTCGCATCGGTGGCAAACTCAGAATATAAATACGCTATTAGAGAACTCAGAAAAAGCACTCTTACACTTGTTAGACTCTAGTTTGTGAAAAATGAAGTCTTACTGGCCTGGCCTGTTAGGATGAAGAATTAAATTATTAGCATAATTGTGAAGATAAGAATGGGACAATTAACATGCAGTTCAGGTGTCCATTGTGATTGGATTGCAAAATAATCAATTGAACCAAAAGCGTCCTGATTATCAAGTGTCTTCTGACAAACGTGTTTCCATAGAATTGAAAGGTGGTGCTTTGGCCTAAAGGAAAAAAAATTATAGGGATGAAATTCAATCTTCGGCGGGGGCACAAAACGGGCAGTAGCAGATTGACTGTCCATTAAAACTACTGAAGTCAATTGAAAGGGAAATTGTGTGAATGTATTACAGGGGCCAATCCGCTACCACCCGTTTTGTGCCCCTGCCAAAGTTGAATCTCATCCCTTATGTATTTAAAAGCAATGTTCACTTAATGAGTCACTGTTATGGGTGCTGGGAATTTACCAGCTATCAACGCTTTCTGGGACACTTAAAAACAGCCTTTCCCAAGCTGCCCCAATAGTTCAATGCGGCTTCTGGATTGATACCAAATCATATGGACCAGGAAGATCGCTGGCTCAATCTCCAGTCTATGCTGAGATTGCTGATCGCAGCTGGAGCCATGGTGGGTCATTACGGTCATCCTTCTGAAAAATGCACGCATTGGATAAGGGCAGGGCTGTGTTTGATGATGCTCCCATGGTTGAGCAGCCTGCCAATATTCACCGTGCTTGGCTTACAAATGAAGAATGGTCACTTGGGCATGAGACCAAGTGGGCTGCCAGCACCTATTACATAGTATTACATGGAATTTACAGCACAGAGCAGGCCATTCAACCCAACCGGTACCGTTATGCCTGTGTTTATACTCCACACGAGCCTCTTCCCACTCTACTTCATCTAACTCTATCAGCATATCCTTCTATTCATTTCTCCCTCATGTGTTTATCTAGCTTCCCCTTAAATACATCTATGCTATTCGCCTCAATTACTCCTTGTGGTAGCAAGTTCCTTACATTCTCACCACTCTCTGGGTAAAGAAGTGTCTCCTGAATTATTTATTGGATTTATTAGTGACTATCTTGTATTTATGACCCTTAGTTTTGGACTAGCCCATAAGTGGACACATCTTCTCTACGTCTACTCTATCAAACCCCTTCATAATTTTAAAGACCTCTATTAGGTCACCCCTCAGCCTTCTCCTATTTAGAGAAAAGAGCCCCAGCCTGTTCAGTCCTTCCTTATAGTTTATAACCTTTCAGTTCTGTTGGACTGTACTGAGGTGTATATCAGTGTCTTGAGGAGTTTGCCTTTACTGCACAATTTTTACTCATATGACCCAGCGGCATAACAATGAAGCCCCTTTGTTACATGAACTGGTTACTATAAACTTGCACGTGCCTCCATATGCACTGCTCCAATCCTCCAAAAAGTAGAACCGATTCACACCCTGGTGAGGCTAATGACAAACCAGGAAGCTGATTTAGGGTTCACAGAGCAGTAAATCCAGAATATTAACATTTCATAAAGCTTCCCATAACATATAAAACAACAAAAATGCCACATTATTCCTGTCAGTGGGCTTACTTAATTTTTTCTAGTCAGCCTCTTTTCTGAATCTGACTGATTCTACCATAATCATAGACGGTTCTGTTCCATCTTGGTTTCCCTTTTCCACAACTGACCGCTGACCATGTGTTTATTTTGTTCCCTTCCAGGCAGAAGGTCGGCAGTTTGACCTCTGACACCTTCCCTCTCCAGGAGTTGACCAGTAATGCTGCAAATAAAACTGGCTACAAGCTTCTCAGGAGTGGATTTCTGACAGAACACACACCCCCCACCCCACAACCACCACCCCGGAAAACTTGCAAGCAAGACAGTTATTTCAACATACAAGGTGTGAGTGAATGCTGGAATGGTCTGAATGTATAGTGACTGATAAAGATAACAGTTTTGATGGGTGGCTCCTTATTTTTTGGGAGAGCTCATTAACATACCAACCCTCTCTTTTTCCCAGTGGCTCCAGCTACCTTCCTCTGTCAAGATATCAGAAAGCGCGCTGGACGTTTGAGAATTAACCCTTAGAATTCTGAATCAGACTCTATATCAAAACCACATTATAGCTTAAACCAATCCCTCCTAGGTCAAATAGTCAGGAATCCCAAAACATTACCATTATACAATATAAAAGCAAGAACCTATGAACACACTATAGAAGGAGGCCATTCAGCCCACTGTGCCTGTGCCAGCTCTTTGCTACAGCAATCTAAAACTAAACCCATTATCCTGCTCTCTCCCCGTAGCCTTGTACCTTCCTTTGCTTCTAATATTTATTCACTTTTCCCTTAAAAGATGCAATGATCTCTGCCTTGACTATTCCCTGTGGCAAAACACTCCATGCTCCAAGAAGCCTTTTAAATTGATAATCCATCGTCACTGACTTTCTAAACAGAGGAAATAATTTTTCCCTATTCACCCTATCAAAACCTTTCATAATTTTAAAAATCTCTATTAAATATCCTCTTAACCTTATGTTTCCCAATGGAAATTGTACCAGTATCTCAAGTCTTTTCTTGCAACTATAGTTTCCTATCTCTGCTATCAACCCAGTAGAATCTACACTGTGCACTCTCTATGGCTTTAATGTTCTTTCTATTATGGACCAACTAAAACTGCACACAGTGCTCTAACTGTGGCCTAACCATTGATTTGTACAAATTTATTGTTACTTTTTTACTCTTGTACTTTATGTCCTGACTTATAAAACCCAAAATGCTATTGGTATTTTTATAGCTTTGTATCTACCTTCACTCTCACTTTCAGGAAATTAAGTATTTGAGTCCCTAGGCTTCTCTGTTCATCCACACTTTTCAGTATCTTTCCATTGAGTGCACACTCCAAATGGATTGAAACTGTGCTGCACATATTAACACATTCATATCAAATCCTTGCACCCAATATTTTATAAAGGTATTTACTCATTTTTTAATGTTAAAATACAGAGGAATTTACAACTAGTAACAGCACAATTTGAACCCATAAGCATGTACAAACAATCTATAAGACAGCAAATCACACTGCTGCCAAGCAGCTGCACAGTAATACTTACAGTACTACAGTAACTGACTTGTGGTAGTTATCCTACAAGCCAAATGCCACAATTAGGAATAAAATCCACAGTCCTACGCCACACTGCCAAATCAAACTCGGAACCTGCCAGCTTTTGCCAAAGTTGGAAAGGAAACAAATATATAGTTAAAATTAATTAGTATTATATGTATAGTATATGAGAGCTAAAGGCTATATTTCAATTTTGATATTTAGATAATATTTGCAGACTACTTGTGCTGTGTGTTTGATCATTGTTAATGACATCGGCTGAACCCATAAATTAGATTATACCCTCATAATCAATCCCTTGCTGTCTATTTTTCTATTGTAAACAATTTTACAACACCAAGTTATAGTCCAGCAATTTTATTTTAAATTCACAAGCTTTCGGAGGCTTCCTCCTTCGTCAGGTGAACGATGTGAAAGACAGTTATTTCAACATACAAGGTGTGAGTGAATGCTGGAATGGTCTGAATGTATAGTGACTGATAAAGTGACTTTTCACATCGTTCACCTGACGAAGGAGGAAGCCTCCGAAAGCTTGTGAATTTAAAATAAAATTGCTGGACTATAACTTGGTGTTGTAAAATTGTTTACAATTGTCAACCCCAGTCCATCACCGGCATCTCCACATCATGTCTATTTTTCTATAATGGTAACTTAAGTAATAACCTTCAGAAGAACTTAAACCCCTATCACTCAGCTGGATGTGAAAATCGGTGGCTTCAAAAAATGCTCTTACTGTAAATTCAGAATGAGCTGAAGTAGGTTGGAAGCAGCATAGAGGAAAATACAGGAACAGGTGAATGTATTGAGACTGCCCTTGAAGTGAGCTCTCATCCTTAACCTGGAACGCCAGCTGTGAGCAACACAAATGTCTTTGTTTAAAGAGAGCTGCTGGAGCAGGACTCCTCACCAAGCAGTGGATACAAATTAATTAGCTACCTATTCCACCAGTACAGGCTAACTGTCATATTTTTGCACAACACATAAGAACATGATCCCGATTCAAAGACTTGAGAAAATAACAGCGTGCATCTCCCCCGCAACTAGACGTGCACACCATCATATCACCTCTGACTAATCTGCTTACAAGTAAATATAAGTTCAGCAATTAGGGTGAGAGACAGTAACAAACAGTAATGGTTCATTCTCCTCCCACACATGCCCTTACTCAGCCTTAGTCATTTAAAAATCTCTGAATCTTTTGCACAGTCAAAAAAAAAATCAGAAAAAAAAAAATCACTTCTAGTCTGCAATGAGTAGCAACATTGTCAAAAAATGCGGGAAGATTTCCTTTGGTCAATATTTCTACTGAAATCGTAAATGCATTCAAAAGGAGTACATTTATGATTTTTCTCGAAATACAACACCTGAGGAAATCAGCCCGCATGTGTTTATCGTCCCCACTGATGTTACTTTCTATTGCGTTTTGTGTTCCAGGACAAAAAACTGAAAGTACAGCTTAACGTTCTGGAGGGAGATCCTTCCGGATATTCTCTGGATTTATTTCCTTTCAGCATTTACTGTTTCGATTTCAGATTTCCAATATTTATAGCTTTTTTAAAAAAAAATGTTGTTCTCATCAAGCAGATGTTAGGGGAATGGATTCAGATACCCACAGTCAGCATCAAGCACTCCCAGTTCAGGTAAAACACAACCAGCTGCAGAGCGAAATAACCTCACTTTTGCCCCAACTCCACCCTAAGGAAAGCATCCCCTACTGCCACAAAGGCATTTTCCCAATTCCACACCAACCATCCCGAGGCATTGCCAATTAGGGGTGCCGTTTTGTGCTGTCTGCCCATGACCAATAGGAACTGGATTAAGACTACCCAAGCTTATCTCACATAGGACCATTACCGCTCGTAGACAAAGCAGACTTTTTAGTCCATTGGTTTGGGCTATATCTCAATCCAAGGACCAGAAGCCCAGATGTGAAAGACCAATGTCTAATCTACTGCATCAACCAATTTCGGACTGGCCTTGGGCGCTCGCAGCTTGCTCAGTGCCGATCCTGGGCCCAAAAACGGGCCCAGATGAATTTCTACTCCCTCATTCCAAGTTCACGTGTAATTTAGCACAGGCAGATTCAAAGTCCCATCCACACTGTCCAAAAAGATATTCCCCAGCCCCAACTTCAGAACAACACCCCCTTCTGTACTGATGTGAAATTTCCATTCCCCACACCAGCCATTCTCTCCAAGAGACATTTCCAATTTAGTGCCTATTCATGTCAACAGCTTTTTTTTAACAGGAAAAATATATACAGATATAAAATATATAAAAATAAATAAATGGTTTTCCACAGTTTTTAGTCTAGCTTGAAAAGACTCCTTGCTACATTAATCCTGTGCATTTGTTACTGCTTTACTGTGTCTCTAATAATGTTAACTAACTCAAGAAAAGGTTGATGAACAGGGAACATATTTTATCAAATCTAAAATAATAGCAATTATCAAAGTTAGTGTTTATTATATTCATCGTCAAGTAAACAGACAAAGACATTAAAATGCTTGAGGATTATAAACCTCTAGGAATGCATCCAACCAGAGTTGTCAACCCATGCTCCTCTGGGCTCTACAAAACCAGCCTTGACCATTGCCTCTCCATGTTTCCACCCCCAACCCTCCCAAGACCACCTCCTTCCCGGGAATCACTTTCTTCCGGCCAGGAGGCCAACCGGGTGCCTGATCTTGTGACAGCCTGGGGCCAGTGGGCTACTCTGGGGCTACTCGTTTTCACCCCACAGGCCATTGGCCAAAAGCAAATGAGGCCCGATCCTCAAATTGGACCAGGCCTCCCGCCGGGACTAACAGGCGGCCGACTGGCTCACTCCACCAGCTTGCCGCCCGAAGTCCGCTCAGAGTGAAAATCTATCCCAGTGTGTTTAGTGTAACAATGAAGAAGGTTTATGATTTGCCTGAGAGTGTAGGGAGACAGCCAGCTCCTTCTGACTGTTGGAAATAGAAAGATGGTGCAATAGACTGCCTAAGATTTCTTTTAATTTTTTGCCCCAAAGGGGGTTGAATTGTTGCCAGAGTGAAGTTTAAGGAGCGCAGGCCATCCTCTGGTGTCTCACCCAAGTGGCCATTCCTCATGGGTGAGCCTAGATAGCGATTGTTAGCAAGATATTCAACCAAGTGGAGCATCACAGCTGAGCCTAACCCCAACATCCATACACGTACTCTTTCTGGCATGGGTCGCTGAATATTGATCAGGAGCAGAATCCTGGCTGATTTTTTTACCCTGTCCATAGCCCAGCGATGCTGAGGCCAATTACAGCATCCCAGCTAAGATCAGCTAGATTGGCACAGGCCAGGGATCCAATCTAAGATACCCATGGTTCATATAGCTGTGTTCCACACTGGACAGTGTGTTTACCAACTGAGTCACAGGAAAACTCTTCTGTTCTAATTTCCAACTGAGCTTTACACGATAAACTTTAAAAATAATTACTGGCAGATGTGACTGGCACCACACTAACATGGTTTCACTGGTCACACATCATTGTTTACAGTCCTCACAAAATATCTTGCAAAGAGACTCTGCCAGATGCCAAAACGCCTTTAAATCTTTTGAGAACAGCAGTGTTAATTCCTCCCAAAATGAAGGTGTTTTTGAAAAGCTTGCCTGATCCTGATTTACTCCATGAATACCATACAAATATTCTGCTTCTGGTAGTTGCTTTAACTCCACTATATAACATCATAAGAATCTCATAACTTAGCAGATGTTAAATTGGAAGAAAGACAAGAGGATTTTAAAAGACTGAAAGAGCCTTTCGGTACTCAAAGGGTTTGAACTGCCTGGGGAATAGAAGCATACAGCATTGTGCCAAAAAACAGGAAAGCACTCAGCTGCTGACTCAAACTTTGCAAACTGTAAAACAATGCAAGGCCCTAACCAACACTGATTGACATTGTATCACGAAAGGAAGTCGAGCTAGGGACATAATGAGAGATACAATAAAAGGGAATAGCTGATTCCAGTGCAGTGGTATATTTTAGGTTGCTGTCTGCGACAGGGTTTATTGTGGTGGAAGTACTGGGTGGGGTGGCTGGGCCTCCAGTGCTTGAACTGAAGCCATAAACTGCCATGCTGGTCAATATGGTACCTCTTAACGGGAGCTCAGTTTTAAATAATGCTTGACTGTCTCAAATAGATATTTGCTATTTAATCTGAATTAAATACATGGGCGAAGAGAGCTAATTGTTGCTGGAATCCAATCTCAGCCTGCAAGATAACGGTAGAAAGAGGTAGACAGACAATAAAATGTTTTCAAATCTGTTGAGCAATTTTCCTACAGTGTGTGTTATACAAAAGACATGTGTAGACATTGAACATTCACTTATACTGAAAGCCATACCTTCCAGTGTACCAACTGTAACTTCTTAACTATCCTGTGATTGTTGAGACACTCGCTGTAATGCATGTATCAACAATGCAACAATTTCTCTCAGCTGTATTTGGTAATGCCTTAAAGGAGAAGGAGAGTCCACTGTGAATGCTAAAGAGGAAGGCAAGTATACAAAACAGATACTTTTCTACATAGCCATCCCCTTATTGTTAGTCTTTAAAAAATTATAGATATTTATCGAATAAAAATTATTTTTAATAATAATCTGTTATGTTATGATCTGTCGCTGGATTCCATCAGTTAACTTGGTGACATCATGGGGATGATATCTATTATGGAGAAATGAGTTTAAAGCTGTTTTTCAAGGGACCTAAAATCGTGCCGGCCATCAGTTTCCCACTGCCATTTAAAAAATTAAAGCCACAAGACTAACAATCAAAGGCATTTATATACGGAAAGTGCCTGTTTCCTATGTGTTCCTTGCCCTTACTCCTAGATCTGTCCCATGTATATTTTGCTTTTTTATACAAAAGGTTGAAACACTTTGTGTGGGTCCTTGTTAGTTTCCATTTGTGGAATAAAATAATGGTCAATTGGGCGCACTCTATTGATGTGAAACAACGGGATCCTCTTGAATTGGGCCCATGTCATAGCACTATTATCAGTGTGTGTTCAGGCTGTTTTCATACTTTTTTCGGCCAATCTTCACTCAGTTCTTCTCCTTTAAAATTATTCAGTCAAGTGCTGGGAATTTTCTGGAGATGCGTGTACTTTATATCACTGGTACAAATCAAGTAGAAATGTAGCTAGCAGTTCGATGGCACTGAGCACCACTACCTCTCAGTTTTAGCTTCAATTCTCCCCAAACAACCCCCCCCCCCCAATCCAATCATTTCCTAATCTGAGCCATGCTAAATGGACTCTCATGTTATTCCTGCAGGAGTGAGGGAAAATCATACAGGATAATACGTACTGGGTAATACTGGGTACTGTCAGCAACCGGTCAAAAGGCTCAAGGCCACAGACAGAGGTCTATGAGCAAGCTTTCTCTTGTCCTCTCAGGTCCTCTCAGCAACACGGGGAGAGAGACCAAAGTGACGCCCACAGAGGCTTTTGAAGGAAGGGGCAGGGTAGCAAGGTAAAGTCATTTAGAGGGTTATTCAGCCTGCCCTGGTCAAAGACACTAACTACCCATACTTTGTGACGACAAATCTGGTACACTGTCCCACCTTAATCTCTTGTGGCATTCTATCGCCAACCACTCCATCCTCCCTTGACTCTTCTTTGTGGTCCACCTCTGTGGCACTCTGTGGTTGAACAAATGCAGCCAAGAGATCTCCTGCAATGGCTTCACCTCCTATCATTGTAAAGTTATGCTGGGTGTGTCCCAAGGTTCCATCCTTGCCAACCCCCCACCCCCACTTCTTCTCCTTCTCCACATACTGTCTGTGGCCTAGAGCCCTTTGACCGGTTGCTGAGGGAAGTAAGGGTGGAAATTGCAGAGGTGCTGGCCATAAACTTCCAATCCTTCTTAGATATGGGGGTGGTGACAGAGGACTAGAGAATTGCAAATGTTATACCCTCTATCATATTTGATTTGCTGGCCACCAATCTGCTATCCAGCTGCTTATTCAGTATCAAGTTGTAAATGAGCAATAACTTTCAAAAACTTAACATGCTCAAGTACAAAGCCATCATGTTTCGCTCCTGCCAAAAACCTTAACCCAGCCCCTGATTACATACTCCATCCCAGCTGCTCACCCAGGCTAAATACAATTGTGCACAACCCTTAGTGTCCTGTTTCACTGGTCTAGGATAAAATATTTTTGATTTGATCCTTTTTGGGGCCTTTACTGGTCTTTGAATAGAACTCACATCAGCTCTCAGCTAGCAAGAGTTCTACTGCACATAATGTGGACATCAGTGGAGAAATTCCTGGGGCTGACCAGGAACTCCCCCAGCCACGACCTCTTGGTCCAGGGGATGTGGACAGATGACTCATTCATAGGCTTCCAACTAGAATTTACAATGATTTTTGCATGGGGTTGAAACCTGGCATGTACAGGTTCCACCCCAAATTATGGCTCCCTGACCCCAGAAATTTTGTTTCCACTCAGAATTTTTCAGTTCCAGGGACTAATCCCCGCAGTGCCATTAGATTCCATCAAATAAGTGTCAGGCCCAAATCCATTTGTCTTAGTGGATTTATTCATAGAATAAAATATCCATTTATTCATAGAATAAAATAAGAAGCTTCCAGAAATTGCTTTTGGGAGTGGACACATTGGCCCAATGATATCCTAGACTTAACCCCAAAAGTACCATAACGAAAAGACAGAACAAAAATATACCATGGACAAAGTACAAAATTTTGTCCCAGATTTCACAGCCCATTCATTTCATTGGATGTTTATGATTTCAATTGCATTGGCTAATTTTGAGTCAGCAATGGATGGGTGTGGAAGTGACAGTAGAACTCAAGAGTCTGGTCTCATTCTGACTCCCCAGCAAACCAAACCACGCAGAATTAGACTCCCTCTAGGATTCCATCTCAAGCTGCTTGGGTGAAAAATAAATCTAATCTGGTGTAAAACTGGGCTTAAAAAGTGCCCAGGCTTTGCATCTCTTGGGCACTTGGTAAATTTAATATTCAGTCTGTTTAATGTTATAAGGAAGCAGGTGCTGCCGCCTGTATTCTCTTAACATTAAAAAATAGTCACCGGGAGCAAAGCTCTGAACATGCATGTATGTATCAGGATAGGAATAGGGCCATTAAAGGATGTACATGAAAAACTCACAACTAATGACAGTGAAATGGCAGAAATATTAAATAATTACTTTGTCTCAGTATTTACTAGAGAGACTAACATGGTGGGCATGACATTAGAATGTTCTTCTATGTTCTTATTAAAACAGAAATAGACAGTTTCCTAGAAGTAAAGGGAATTAGGGGTTACGGGGAGCAGGCAGGAAATTGGACATGAAGCTGAGTTCGGATCAGTCAAGGCCCTGTGTGTGGTGGAGCGGGCCCAGGGGCTGAGCGGCCGGGTCCTGTTCCTACTTCTTGTGTTCTTTAGATTTGAGGTTAGGATCAGGTCAGCCATGATCTTATTGAATGGCGGAGCAGGTTCGAGGGGCCGATTGGCCTACTCCTGCTCCTATTTCTTATGTTCTTATGTAGAAGAAGAGATCATAAAAGATATAAAGACATTTAAGATAGAAAGGGAGGGGATAATTGATAAACTAATCATCAGACAGGATAAAACCCTGGACCAGTTGGATTCCATCCACGCATATGAGAAGAAGTTAGGGAACAGATAGCAGAGGCACTATTCCATATATATAAAAATTCATTAGAGAAGGGAATAGTGCCAGAGGACTGGCGAACAGCTAATGTTATTCCTATTTAAAAAGGGAGATAGAACCAGTCCAGGGAACTATAGAATAATTAGTCTAATGTCGGTGGTAGGAAAGATAATGGAATCCTTACTCAAAGATGTAATAGAAAAACATCTAGAAACCAAAAATATAATAAAGAATTATCACCACAGATTTCAAAAGAGAAGGTCATGCTTGACCAACCTCATTGAATTATTTGAAGAAGTAACAGAAAGGGTAGACAAGGGTAATGCAGTAAATGTAATATATTTGGATTTTCAAATGGCCTTCGTTAAGGTACTGCATAGTCGACTCATAACTAAGGTCAGAGCATATGGAGTCAGGGGACAAGTAGCAGAGTGGATAGCAAGCTGGCTACAAAACAGAAAACAGAGAGTAGGGGTTAAGGGTAGCTACACAGACTAGCAAAAGGTGGGAAGTGATGTTCCACAAGGATCTGTGCTCGAACCACTGTTGTTCACCATTTACATAAACAATTTGGACTCAGGAACGGGGGGTACAATTTCAAGATTTGCAGACGACACCAAATTGGGGGGGTATAGTTAATGCCGAGGAGGACTATGACAAAATACAGGAAGGCATTAACAAACTTGCAGAATGGGCGTGTAATGGGCAAATTAATTTCAATATAGATAAGTGTGAGGTATTACATTTTGGTAGGAAGAATAAGGCCACATATTGCTTGGGTAATAAGAGTCTAAATGGGGTAGAGGAGCAGAGGGATCTGGGGGTACAGATACACAAATCACTAAAAGTAACGACGCAGGTTATTAAGGCCATAAAATAAGCAAACCAAGCACTGGGGTTCATTGCAAGAGGAATCGAATCGAAAAGCAGAGCAATTATGCTAAATTTGTATAGAATCTTGGTTAGATCACACTTGGAGTATTGTGAACAGTTCTGGTCTCCATATTATAAAAAGCATGTAGAGGCACTGGAAAAGGTGCAAAAAAGATTTACTAGGATGATACCAGAACTGAGAGGTTATAACTATCAGGAAAGATTGAGCAGGCTGGGGCTCTTTTCTCTATAAAAGAGAAGACTGAGGGGTGACCTGATAGAGGTCTTTAAGATTATGAAAGGGTTTGATTGGGTAGACGTAGAGAAGATGTTTCCTCTTGCGGGGGAGGCCAGAACTAGAGGCCATAAATATAAGATCTTAGAATCATACAAAGTAACAACGCAAAAGGAGGCCATTCGGCCCATTGTGTCCATGCCAGCTGAAAAAGAGCTATCCAGCTTCATCCCACTTTCAAATAGTCACTAATAAATCCAATAGGAAATTCAGGAGAAACTTCTTTACCCAGAGAGTGGTTAGAATGTGGAACTCGTTATCACAAGGAGTAGTTGAGGCGACTAGCAGAGATGCATTTAAGGGGAAGCTAGATAAATACATGAGGGAGAAAGGAATAGAAGTGTATGCTGATAGGGTTCGATAAAGTAGGGAGGGAGGAGGCTCATGTGGAGCATAAACACCGACATGGACCTGTTGGGTCGAATCGCCTGTATCTGTGCTGTACATTCTATGTAATTCCATGTAAGTACAGTATGTATGCACAGAACTATCTCCCGGCAGCAAGACTGTGGTTGGTAATTTGCAGTATACAGCTCCCAGTCTCAGACCAATAGCAGTAAACTGCAGCCTTAGTCCCTATGAATCATATACAGCTCTTGACAATTGCTAGTAAATTGAGGGAATTGGTTTCTTTGATTTTGCTGCACTGACCCTGAATTCGGTACAGCAGCGATAAACCAGCGGCTCTTTCTGACCAAATTCTAACTGTCAGAGAGCTCTGTTTCATGGTGGAATAAGAATAGTAGATGTGAAGTTTCCTGCACTTTAGTGCGTCAGAATGAAATCACCAAATCCTCGTCAAGATAGTTAAAGAAAACGTCACACTTTTTCGAACTAGAACGAAATTAACTGTATTGGGATTTTTTTCTGAGCTACTGATGGTTCTTATGTCTCTGTCTGTCTCACTCTCTGTAATCGCTCTCTGGTCAGATATATCCACCTTAACACTCTAGTCCTGTTGAACTCATTCACAGAGGGGTGGAGGTAAGATATCGCATTATTAACACTGTTTTTTCCGGACTTCAGAACACAAATAATTAATTTTACAATTATTTACAATTTTACAATTGTTTACAATTGTCAACCCCAGTCCATCACCGGCATCTCCACATCACAAATAATTAAAACAGCAGAATATAATGTTTGTTTAAGTTAAGTTCCCCCAGTTTAGTTCACGGTTATAACCTCTAGGACATGGCATCACCGCTTTATAAAGCCATTATTCAGAAGCATTACATCAAAATTAACAGCTTTTGACACGTTAACCGGTTGCAGCTGTGGGAAGTGATGTATAGTGAGGGAAAATGCGGAAGTAAGGATGGTATCCCGCTATTCCATTGCATTATACACAGTGCGTTAGGGACTCCATGCGTACAGCAGTAGCACAGCGTCGCTTTCACCAGCTCCTCGTTGCAACTGCACAGAAAACTCCCGTCAGTGATATGGTCCGATTCGGCATTAAAGACACTGCCTCAGCCCCCGCTCTGGTCCGCTCCCGGGGTTTTAGCCCCAAGTGCCCAGCAGCTCAACCCAGTAAACGCTCCATCTCCTCCACTTGACAGCAACGTCAAGCACTTGGAGGAAAATCCGAGGCGTCAGACAAACTAAACTGGAGCAAGTTGTGCTCGAGTTTAATTTCTCTATTTAATGTTCTTTTTTTTTCGCCACTTTTTCTTCGAGTTTTAATTTTTTTTTGCATCCTTTCTTAAGGTTTGACTGGAAGTGATTTCTGCTCTTTCCCCTGAATGTCAAATCCCCAATCTATCGTGGAGTTTTAGATCCCAGATTTTCCCACTTTTGGACCTATTCTTTCTGAGAGTTTCAGATCCCCAGGTTTCACCAAAGTTTCGGATTTCCCACCTGTCCGGGTCTTCCGGATCCTCACTATTGTAAGGCCACAAGACGGGTACAGGTGAGATGGGCTTAGCTCATCCATCCTCATCTCGGACCATCTGTTAAATGATTCCACCTTTTGGCCCCCACCACCCTGGTCCTAAATCCTTACGGTGGGATTGTGTTAACAAGTTCTTGACTTCAGTCCTTCCTCAAAGTTCCTTTGGCCTATTCTTGTCCTAATGTTATTGTTTAGTTGGAAGTTTTTTTTTAAATTTCATACCGTTCACCTCTTAATCGCCTCCTTTCAACGCTGAAAAGCCTAAGTTACTCCTTATAACCCTGTCCTCTCACTATAGGGATCAGCCTCCCTCTTTATCTAAAGATTTCCAAGGCTGGAATATTTCCTTTGTATCTTGAAGGAATTGGATGCAGTACTCAATATCCGATCTGACAAACCATTATATAGTTTGAGGGTAACTTGTAGCTCAACCACTGGTTTTGCCTACATGTTGAGCCGCCTATACTAATACTAATCTCTCTATCAGAGTCATCCTTAGCTATTTCCACAAATTCATGAAGCGTTTGTGTCACGTTTTTTTTTTGCAAACGTTCAGTACTTTCCCGAAATCGCCAGTCTTTCCCGGAGTTTCAGATCTCCATTTTTTTCCTGGAATTTTATGCTTCCTCGGGTCCCTTCACCTCTCGCATCCCAAAGTCGATCCTAACCCATTGCCTCATTCCGTTCAGCTGTAAACGATCAGAAAGGGGCTGAGCTTGCCGGGCACGGTGAAATCGGGTTATGTTTAAGGAGCTGTGAAAAGTTTACTGTTATATTTTGTGAAGCTCCATCCCTCGCCGAGCCTGTGCGGATCCCACAGTGGCTGCGGCTGGGAGAGACCTCGGGGGCCGCCGGCTACTGAGCTCTCAGAAGCTGCAAGTGGCAATTTTGTTTTACCCAAAAAAGAAAAACATTTTGGTGGATGACGCATCACAACTTTACAGTTTGTGAAACCGCTGAATGCTAAAACGCCTTTCACCGCCCGAGACTAAACTTTGCTGCAGCACTATCTAAAAGTCCTAACTGGAGACGGCAGCGAGCTAGTGAATGCGGCGCTAAGTCTGAGCCATAAGTTTGGAAATGTTCTCCTCAGTCACTAAGAGAGCTAAACAGTGTCAGACACCAAACCGGGCAACACGCCCTCTGCTCAGCCGTCACTTTACACAAACAGGGGGGAGAAGGAGCTGGAAACGGTCACAATGCAAAAACAAAAACCCCTCACCAGGAATAAATATAACTGACAACTAAAACAGAAATCAAAAAATAAAGCTGTAACCAGACTACCAGAGTTAAGGGTACCACGATCAGGGGGAACAGGACCCGGGGTTGCCAGGGTTTGGGAGGGGGGGGGTGGTCACCTGAAGTTTCCAAAAAGGTGGAGATGGTTTCAGGGATCAGGGAGGGTGTTATGGGCTGGGGTTCCGAGCTGAAGACCCCAGGGCTGGTGGGGTCCCAGGGCTGAAGACCCCAGGGCTGGTGGGGTCCCAGGGCTGAAGCTGACAGGGCTGGGTGGGGTCCCAGGGCTGAAGACCCCAGGGCTGGTGGGGTCCCAGGGCTGAAGCTGACAGGGCTGGGTGGGGTCCCAGGGCTGAAGACCCCAGGGCTGGTGGGGTCCCAGGGCTGAAGACCCCAGGGCTGGTGGGGTCCCAGGGCTGAAGACCCCAGGGCTGGTGGGGTCCCAGGGCTGAAGCTGACAGGGCTGGTGGGGTCCCAGGGCTGAAGACCCCAGGGCTGGTGGGGTCCCAGGGCTGAAGCTGACAGGGCTGGGAGGGACGGGGGTGGGTGCAGAACTGAAGCTGCTTGGTCTGAAGGTTCAAGGCTGAGGCACCCAGAAGTGTGTGCGTGTGTGTGGGATATGGGGGGGGGTCTCAAAACGAGGTCCCGGAGTTGGGGGAGGGATGGAGGAGGAGGGGGGGTGGGCACAGGTCTGGGAGAGTCAGGACTGAGTGCTCCAGGGCTGGGGTTTCAGGACTGGGGGGGGGTCCCAAGCCTGGGAGAAGGGTCCCAAGACTGGCTGGCTGGATAAAATCACTTTGCCCACATTAAGGTTCCTCTTACCTGCGAACGTCTGTCCTCTGACTCTCAGGAAAAGACTCAGCCCCACCAAAACGTAACTTAGAAAGCGCTTCATCCCTCTTGGCGCTGCTCTGCCGGTGAAATGATTTCCACCCAGATCCCAGTTGGGCGGGGGTCCCAGGGCTTGCCTGGTCCTCGGGAACTTTGGCTTTTTTTTTCCCTTTTTTTTCCCCCAAGTTAAATTCCTCCCGCGTTGAGCTTTTTCCACTACTTCTGGTTACTTGGCTCTGACAGACTGGGCAGGAAAGAGCTGACGTCGGGAGAAGCGCGTTCCCGTCCTGTCTCTCTCCCCCCACCCCCCCTCCCTCTGTGAAGCGCGTTCCCGTGTCATTAGTTCGGGACGCGCATGGCCGTGGCTCCCGGGGACGCGCGTCTCTCTTTCTCTCTCTCTCCCTACTACTGGAGGGGTGGGAGATCCGCCAGCGCCGCTCTCTGCCTCCACCCACCACTCCACCCAGAACAAATGGGACTGTCGGCTACCGGGAAGAAACCGAGAGGCGACGGCGGTTCGACCACCGGGGTGAAGAGGGGAGGAGAGGAGAGAGAGAGAGGAGGTGAACTGAAAGTGTGGGGAGGAGCAGGAGCAGAGCCGCTTACACTGGAGCCCTAAAAAAACAACCCAGAGGGGGACGGCAGCCCCATCCCATCCCAAGCCTGCAGTCACTTTCCACTGAGTGTTGGTGAGATTAAAGGGCTGTCCACTGACACTAGACTAAAATTACACACTCTCAGCCAAAGTATAATATACACTTGTAGGCAACAGATGTCTATTTTCACAAGGGTTATAGATAGCTGTTTGTGTGTCTATGGTGAAGATTAGCAACACCGGGCAACAGATCTGACTCTCAAATAATAGTGTATGGAGAGTGGACATTATTTTGAATGGGTCGTTCAATGTGTTTATTTCATTTCATTTAAAGTTTTCTCTTTATATATTTTTTTTTGGGGGGGGGGGGGTGTCTTAACTTTTGCCCGCTCTATGTGCCAGCGACTAGCACTCTTACACCTGGTACAGTTTGGTTCTGGAGTGAGCGAGGCTTTGCTTCAATTCGACTCGGGCAGCCCGAGCCAGGAGACACATTTTATATCCGCGCCGAGGGGAGAGAAATCAGAGGCATTTGGCAGGTGGGGCTGCCGTCTGAGCAAAGTCTGTTTCGTGTCTGTATTACTCCACCTTTTGCTCGACTCAAAGTTTATCTGAGAGCCTCGACAAGCCAACAGGACTTTTCTTTTGAATTACGCAGGCGACCGTTCACCATAACTTGAAATGTATACAAAAGTTGATATTTAGAAAACAAACGCGGAGCATAAACAAATTGACCATTGGCATGGCTGCTTGCTTCAAGGCAGCCGAGCTAGTTATTAGGATTTGGGTCAGCAGAGAGGAAATGCTGAACACATTCTGCCATGTAACTGAAAAGGGTACAATCTCTTCACCGACTCGAAATCTCCAGGAATTAAAGATTAATCTCCTGGACACTGCTTTTGGCAAACTCAGAGAAAAATTATTGGGGCATTAAAAAAATATCTTTCTTTGAACATTTTAGTTTATTATATTAAAAATTATTGGACAAAAAAGAATATTTGACTGACAGTCAAGAATCATCCAATCGGGTAATGAAGAGCCTGTTCACTTTCCAATTGGTGTGGGAAGATGATGTGCCATGGGAATGGTTGTGTCCGGCGACAAATGGCGGGAGCCTGGGGACGGGGTGGTTGGAGGCAGGAGGGTCATGTGATGATACCTTCAGGAATACATCCAACAAAGTTGGCACCCTATCACCGACCCAAGCACAACTTTGATTCCCGTCTTCTCCCAGGTAAATAAAACATAGTCAGAGAAAATTCTGAATTTCAATTAAATGTAATTTATTTGGAAATGTCCAGCAACTGTCGATCTTAAACTATTTACTGCACCTACTGCCTGGGAGTATTGGCAATAATATCAACAGCATTTATATAGCGCCTTTAACATAAAAAGTCCCACCGCACTACACGAATCTAGAGATAAAAATAGCATGCCGAACCTGGAAGGGGGAAATTAAGAGGGGTGACTGAAAGCTTGGGCGAAAACATAGGTTTTGAGGAGGTTTTTAAAGGTGGAGAGAGATGTGGAAAGGTTTGGAAGATGGATTTAAAGAGACAAGGCCAGTGTTTCCCAAACTCATCTGAATCTCAAAGAAAGGCAAATGTTTCCACTGACCCTAATCCTAAAACAATGCCACTATCTCGACCAATCCTAATCCTAAAATTCAAATATCATTTTACCCTGGCCCTAAAGCAAAAATGGTGCTTATCATTACCCTATCCCCAAATAAAGTATTGTCTATATATACACTAATCCTAAAATGAGGTTTGTGTTTTTTGCTAACTGTAACCCTAATGTTAAAACAAGATCGTGTTGCTGCTAAATTTAATACATAGATGCATACTTTGGAGGCAGGGTTAGTCATGAACTTCCCTCCCCTACTCCCCAAAAATGTAGTAAAGCAAATCAGCTTTATCTCAGAGAGAAAAGATTCAAGAAAAACATACAACTAAGTCCTGAGCAAAAGGCAGTAGCAACATCAATCACCTGCGCATAATGTTTTTCTCAATGTCCTGTCATACCAAGTTTACTTTTAAGCTGCTTTCACATTATACATAGAATCATACAGCACAGAAGGAGGCCATTTGGCCCGTCGTGCCTCTGCCGGCTCTTTGAAAGGCATATCCAATTAGTTGGACTCCCCTGCTCTTACCCCATAGCCCTGCATAATGTTTTCCTATTCAAGTATATATCCAATTCCCTTTTGAAAGTTAGTATTGAATCTGCTTCCACCATCCTTTCAGGCACTGCATTTGAAGGATTTGACTTTTCAATATGAACTTCTAATACTTGTTTTTAAAGAAGACTAAACGAATGGACTTGAAACCCTCAATTAGTTGGTAAAAGAACACAGAACTGTCAGCTTGAGCAGAATACAATATTGACAGGATGCTGTTTTGCTGTGTCAGTAGGTGGGATGTGTTTACAACAAGACTTTCTTTGGTGAACTAGATATGGAAGCAAGGCCTGCGGACCTGATAAGAGATTCTTTAGTGTTAGAATTCAAAAATAACCTATTAGATGATTAACTAGCAATTTTGAAGAGAAGTACATATAAAACAGCCCATTCTACAAGAGTTTTCAGGAGAACCACATGCAAAGTCAGGACAAGATGTTCTTCTCCCAAGAACAAAGAACTTGATCAATTTCTTGTCTTGAGTTGCACTTGCTAGAAAAAGGTTGTATGAAAAGCTATTACCTTCTGGTTAAAACTGTTGCCTGAATGTCAAATGAAATTCTTTGAAGGCAGAAAATAACAACAGTGTCTTGCTTGATCCTTGGCTTTTTGTATTCTGAACAAGACAGAAAAGAAATCCTACACATTCCAGATCATACTGAATCATTGCATAGAACAATTTCTTCTCATCTCCCCTCTGGTTCTTTTGACAGCCTTTTAGAGTGGACTAAGAGCACCACTCTCCCAAATTTACTTTTAAATCATGCCACTGGTCTCCCTGTGAACCAGCAGCAAAAAAAATGCAGGCACAGAGCGTCGGTGCCAAATTGGGCACAGTGCACGCACAATGTATTTGCATCCATATGTCACAGATGAATGACATCACAACAAGCCACATGATATCATGACATAATGTCATAAAATGCATGCGCCTCCATCATGCTGCTACCAATGCAATATTTTATTATACAGTTAGACCAGTGGATAGATGCTAAGAGGCCAGGAAAAATGGCCATCTTGGTTGGCTGTAACATGTCCGGCATGTTTAGCTTTAACTGACCACCTGCAATGGGAGACCCGGTCTACAGATGCTGGTGGCCAAAGATCAATATAAAAGCAAGTAATAGGAGTCCAGGTGGAGGCAGAAACTGGGTTCTACTTCTGTTGGGCTGCAAGCCTAAGTGTAAATGAGCCAGGATGTATGGAGCCAACAACCTTGCAGGGTATATAAAGATGCTGTTGGATTAAACTTAACATTTTGAAGGACATAAACAAAGGGAGACAGTCCCACCTTACAAAGCAAACGCTATTGTACCTACAGAGACTCCCTCCAAACATATAGAGTAAAAGCTGGAGAGTGGAACTTGCAGGTCAGTCTCCCAAAACAGGATCCTAGGACTCGATACTGAAGTGTAAATTAAACAGTTATATTCACCTATCCTATGGCTCATTTGCCAAAGGCAATATATACCTGAGCCATACAGACCAGAAGATCCCAGGTCTGGTTCTCGCTCTGTGCTGAGTTAGACGATTGAGGTGTTTTTACTTTCCTGGATGGGTCCTGAGAGAGCAGCAATTAAATGGATACCCAAAGCTTTTTTGTGCTCTCTTGCCCTCTGCTTACTTTACCTGGTCCTAATGCCCCAATCAGACCTGCCTGAAGCCATGATTCCAACTGGCAGACAGGAACGAATCCAACTTGATGGTTTTATATTTAAGTGGAGACTTGGAGGCAGCTTGTGAAAGCTACGACAAATGTGGGTGTTCAGCGCCACCAGGTCTGCAGAGTTCTCCTGCTTTACAGTGCACAGTGTTGTCAGATGGAGAAATACCAGATGTCTCTAGCCAAGGAGACTCACCTAACTTAAAAGTAGTTTCAGTTGGGGTTCTACAATTGGCCTTGGTGTCCCTGGGCTATGAAGAAGGAAATCAGCCAGGATTCCCATTCCTGATTACTTTGAATTGACCTTTATTGGAAAGTGTGGATGTCAGGTGACAACAGGATTCAGAAGAACTACGATTTTCCCGTGGATGCAGGGCTATGGGGAAAGAGCAGGTGTGTGGGGCTAATTGGATAGCTGTTCCAAAGAGCCAGCACAGGCATGATGGGCCGAATGATTCCCTTCCATGCTGTATCATTCTACGATTCTATGACTCTATGTGATGCTTATTGAGATTGATTGTGTTTTTAAAAAATGTATGATTAAAATGAATTGTGTGCCTCATTACAAAAAGTGATGATTCACACCTGAAGAATGACCATTTGGGTAATGGCCTGGTGGGATGATGATGCCCCTGAAATCATACCTTGCCAGAGTTAATGCCTTTAAAAGAGGAAGGGGGGGAAATTTGTGACTGGGGAAGGGGAATTTGATGTATTTTTTGTTATAGCTAATCCATAAACTTCTTTAAAACAAACATTATTTGATCCATTTCACTCGAAACAAGCTCCTGGGACACACCCAAACCTGGAATAAAATGACAGAAACAGTGGTCTCACATCTTTTAAGGAAATCAGTTTGTTTGCCCTCCACAGCTTTAAGGCAAATGTTATTATTTTGTGAGACAGACCTGCCAACGCTTTTTTTGATGGAGCTGTTCAAAATCATGAAGGGTTTTGATAGAGTAAATAAGGAGAAACTGTTTCCAGTGGCAGAAGGGTCGGTAACCAGAGGACACAGATTTACGGTAATTGGCACAAGAGCCAGACGCCACATGAGGAAAAATGTTTTTACGCAGTGAGTTGTAATGATCTGGAATGCACTGCCTGAAAAGGTGGTGGAAGCAGATTCAATAGTAACTTTCAAAAGGCAATTGGATATGTACTTGAAGGGGAAAAATTTGCAGGGCTATGGGGAAAGAGCCGGGGAGTGGGACTAATTGGATAGCTGTTTCAAAGAGCCAGCACAGGCATGATGGGCCAAATGATCTCCTTCTGTGCTGTATCATTCTATGATTCTATGTGATGCTTATTGAGATTGATTGTGTTTTTTTTTAAAAAGTATGATTAAAATTAATTGTGTGCCTCATTACAAAAAGTAGGTCCCTCTTCATTTTGATAGTTTTTTTTAATGTATTTTTTGCCTTCCTTACCCCTGTAAAGTTTCATCTGTTGTCACAATTTCAGCCTGTCAACTTTGGGAAGGGTATTTTCCATTTCAAGAGATTTTTCCCTCGTCTCACAGATCACCTGAATAAAGAGATCTCGTCCTGACTGCATTGGTTCGCCAGCAGCTTAAAAATCCCTGTCTAGGCGAATATTAGGAAGCCAACTGTTTGTAAAGACTCCCTTGGACTCAGTCCCAGTGGTGGTCCTTATAGACAGGTTTTTTTTTGTGTGTAATTGATTTCAAAGTCGAATCTTTGAAGCTGGACTGGGACCTAGATCCGAGCTGTGGTTATTTACCGTGAAATTCTTTTTTTGACTCATTTGGAAAGGAATGTTTTGGCCGGCTTTTCTCAGTAAACTTCTTGATGTAAAGCAAATAAAAACCGATTCAAGCTAAACAGCGCGGCAAAGCGAATCAGAATAAATCAGTCTGCCAGAGACCGTTTGGGTTCTTTACCGTGCGTGGGTTTAATCTGGGAGATTGACTGGAAGCAAATAGGCGACGAGCTACAGGTACATCAGTAAAAAAAAGAGTAAAAATCTGTACAAACACCAACTGCTAATGAGAGTCAACGTAAGAGTTTAAAACCCCCAGTTAATAACACGGAGGAACGAATGTAAAATTAAAAACTTCCCACCGTGGAGATTTTTTCTGGTTTGTTTCTCTATTCTGTGCGGTTTGTTATCTGTTTCTCTGTGTATTGGTCTCTTCGAGTTTTATTTGTGTGTGTTACCCGTGTGCACATCTGGATGTCTGTCGTATCTACGTCAATGTATGTGTGCGCCCACGCTTCTGTCTGTGTCAGTGTATGTATATATTGGATAGATATCCGTGTTTATGGCTGTGTGAGTTTTTTGCGTGTATGTGTGTATTGGATGGATGGCTGTGGGCATGTCTGTGTTTATGTCTGTGTGTGTTTCTTTTCTCTGTGTGTTGGATGAATGGCTGTGTCCGTGTCTATGTCTGTGTATATTGGATGGATGGCTCTGTCTGTGTGTGTATTTTGGATCGATGGCTGTGTCCGTCTCTGTATTTATGTCTGTGTGTATTGGATGGATGGCTGTGTCCCTGTCTATGTCTGTGTATATTGGATGGATGGCTGTGTCTGTGTTTATGTCTGTGTATATTGGATGGATGGCTGTGTCTGAGTCTGTGTTTATGTCTGTGTGTATTGGATGAATGGCTGTGTCCGTGTCTGTGTTTCTGTCTGTCTGTGTATTGGATGGATGGCTGTGTCTGAGTCTGTGTTTATGTCTGTGTGTATTGGATGGATGGCTGTGTCCGTGTCTGTGTTATGTCTGTGTGTATTGGATGGATGGCTGTGTCCGTGTCTGTGTTATGTCTGTGTGTATTGGATGGATGGCTGTGTCTGAGTCTGTGATTATGTCTGTGTGTGTATTGGATGGATGGCTGTGTCCGTGTCTGTGTTATGTCTGTGTGTATTGGATGGATGGCTGTGTCTGTGTTATGTCTGTGTGTATTGGATGGATGGCTGTGTCTGAGTCTGTGATTATGTCTGTGTGTGTATTGGATGGATGGCTGTGTCTGTGTCTGTGTTATGTCTGTGTGTATTGGATGGATGGCTGTGTCTGTGTCTGTGTTATGTCTGTGTGTATTGGATGGATGGCTGTGTCCGTGTCTGTGTTATGTCTGTGTGTATTGGATGGATGGCTGTGTCTGAGTCTGTGTTTATGTCTGTGTGTGTATTGGATGGATGGCTGTGTCCGTGTCTGTGTTATGTCTGTGTGTATTGGATCGATGTCTGTGTCTGTGTTTATGTCTGTGTGTGTATTGGATCGATGGCTGTGTCCGTGTCTGTTTTATGTCTGTGTGTATTGGATGGATGTGTCCGTGTCTGTGTTTATGTCTGTGTGTGTTTTAGCAAATTAGTTCATTTTTTGCCTGCTCCACTTTGACAGGTCCTCCCGGCTGATGGAGTATTTTCGAGCTAAATATTCCCATTTCTCATCCTCTGTACGAAAGCCACAAATAGATTCCCACATAAAGGATGGAGCGGCTCGAATCTGGTAATGTCATTGAGACTCGCTTTATGACTCCAACTAATAGGCGCAAGCCTGGGTTATATTACAAAATACTTACAATAATTATTAGACAAAAGACAAATGCAAAGATGCAGGTATGGTTGCTGTATGTACTAGACATTATTATATGCTCGTGTGGAGCGTAAACAGACAGACACCAGTTGGTCCGAACGGCCTGTTTCTCTACTGTACATTCCTATGTAATTCTATGTATTTCTTAGAACTGGTTGAAGGATAATTATTGGCCAAATTGGATAAATATGCCACGCGATCGAGATATTTAGTTTTAGTTTGTAATGAAGGCACAAATACGTGGGAGTTAATTTCCTAAGGCCGACCTGTGGAAAACTTTCGTGTTGATTTCCTGCACTGGTCTGAACCTGTATTGAACCGATAGTAACATCGCCTTCCCCCAAACAAAAGTTGTGGTGTAACCTCAGTAAATTAATCAACTAACCTGTTATCATTCACATCGTTTACAGAAAGACATGAACACACAAAAAAAAACACTGCGTTTAAAAATTATGTTTAAGCACGCACACTGACCCGAACTAGTGGCTGGGACTGAGAGGTGCGGTGTTGGGAACAGCTTATCTCTGTACAGCAGCACTCTGTATGTCTGGAATCTGAACTCTTTCTGGTGATTTACATTGTTCCATGGTTGCAATGGAAGCGAGTGCCCGCGGGCGAACAGCGCTCTCTACTGATGAGATTTAAGAATACACAGTAAACCAATTAACCAACCAGCACATAACTAGTGATGGGAATTCACTGAGCATTCTGCTGCTTCGCATTCCTTTTGTGGAGTCTCTATTTTATATAGAAAACATTTCGAGTCGAACAAAAAAAAGATTCCTGTCTCCAAAAGGACAGTTGTCCCCATCAGAGTCCAGGAAGCTGAGTTTAATAATGTTTTGTTTTACCATTACAACAACATCATATAGCGCCTTTAACATAGTAAAACATCCCAAGGCACTTCACAGGAGCGTTATCAGACAAAAATTGACACCGAGCCACATAAGGAAATATCAGGACAGGTAACCAAAAGCTTGGTCGAAGAGGTAGGTTTTATGGACGAGGAAGATGGAGAGGTTTATGGAGGGAATTCCAGAGCTTATGCCCTAGACAGCTGAAGGCATTACTGCCAAATGAGGGGCAAAGGAAGTGGGGGATGCTCAAGAGGCCAGAGTTGGAGTAACGCATGGTTCTCGAAGGGTTGTAGGGCTGGAGGAGGTTACAGAGATAGGGAGGGGCGAGACCATGGAGAGATTTGGACACAAGGATGAGAATTTTAAATTCGAGGTATTGCTGAACTGGGAGCCAATCTAGGTCAGCGAGCACAGGGTGATGGGTGAATGGGACTGAGAATCCCTACGTGGTCAGTTTTCGGTAAAATATTAAGATGCCTACGTGGCAAAGAAGCAGAATGCAAAATGGTTAGAAAGGGTTAATTAGTTAGTAACTGAGATTGGTACAGGTGGCCTGGCCCTCCTGCTGGGCCATATGTTTGCATAGTCAGCAGGTTTGCATGGTCTTATCAATGTAGAGTCTTTGATGTGATTCAAGGACTGGTCTGAATGTCTCCATGTTTATGGCAGATCAATATAGGTAACGAGCTTAGCCAAAGTTGAAAGACATTCCAGGTTGGGAGATAAGGAACAGAAGGAACAGGGAAGAACATTCCAAGTTGGAAAGTGAGGAAGTATCCCCTTTGATGTCTAACAGCAGCATGATCAGCACATGATTATTTATGATTGGCCGGAAATAATGTAACCTCGCATGGCAACCTATGCCCGGCTTATGATTGGTGTTGACCCTCGTTAAGTATGTTCCAACCCTATTGATTTGTATAAAAACGTGTGGATTTCTGTATGTTTTTGTTCTTGCTCTGCCAGCATAGAGGGACTCTATCAGGAGTCCAAATCAATGCTGCAGACTAAGAACCCTGCTATTAAAGTTGTGAACTTTAAAATGTATTCGACTTCAGTTATTACTGAACCAGACTGAGGGGAAAGAATCCGGATCGTCATTTGGTGGCAGTGGTGGGATCTTAACGGTCGTTCACCGAGAGTTCGCGGAGTAAGAGGCGGATTGTCTCAGACACGGAGGAAGGAAATGGCGCCCCGATGACTGAATCCTACAGGACATATGATGTGTGCCATGGAAAATGTTCGGAAATACCATGAGGAAGAAGAGACTGGCCAGCAGAAAGTTAATATCCAAGAACACTAAGCTCATTCCTATGAGATGCTGCTAGTATGCGGAGATACATGAAGAAGATACATTGAAGAATGAGTCTCAGACAGGCTCAGTTACTTGAAAACAGCACAACAGGAAAATGGTTAATGTGGTCCAGGCGAGTGAGAAATCCTTTTAAACAAGGCACTGACACATGGTCCATAGAGAAACCAACTAATTAATGAAACAGTCAGGAAACACTGGTATCAATCAAAAGGACTGAAATTAAAGTAAAGTGGGACACAGTAATTTGGATTTCCAAAATTCAGGGTTAGGTTCCCATCAGTTAACAATAAAATTGGGAGAAACAATATTTAGAAGATATCCGCACGATGGATACAAAATTACAAGATTATGAGGGGCCCAGATAAAGTACACAGGAAGTATCTGTTTCCCCTAGCAGAGGGTTCAAGAACTAGAGGACGTAGATTTAAGCTGATTGGCTGGAACAAAATTAAAGGGATGTGTTACTCGACATGTTGTCACTGTGTGTCCACATAGTGTTGGACACAGCCTAGAAGCACAGTGTGGGTTTAATAATACCGGTACCAATCGGGATATTAACTGTACCATGGAGGCCCTAGAGGCGGATCTAAAACCCACTTAAGTGGTATATGCCGGAGAGGGCGAATACTGTGTTACAACTAATTTGAAAACGTTTAAATATGCCAATCTAACTTGTGATATTTTAAGTCCAGAATTCTACTCCATTTCTGAAGTCCTGGTTCGGATTGGACCCGAGGAACTGGTAGAGATACACCGGCATAACCTCACCACCTTACAAGTTTCTGAGAATGTCAGAAAGGACTTAAAAGCATATCAGGACACATTTGGGTATCTGACACCCCTGTTGCCTAAATACTTGAAAGCATTGCGAATGGAGATACGGCTCTCCCAGAAGGTTTATTATAACCTACAACAGGACAATAACAACATTAAGCATGACATTGACCAAATTAAAGTCACCACCTGGTGAAATGACCTCTGGAATTTGGGACTGAATATACAGATCCATCCTTGGATTAGATTAATTTCATATGTATTAGTCATAGTGCAGTTTGTTGTAATGTGCTTCTTGATTTTCATTGCATGTAATAAATGTAAGCAGAGGATGAAGGGTTTGGCAAAGATAGTAAAACAGAGCCTGGGTGAGAATGTCCCCATTGTCTCTGTGGTTTCAACTAAGAACACATCTTAATGGTACCGGGAGTAGCACCCGCTGGGGTAAGGTGCATGTAAAAGGGAAGACAATTATAGTTTGATAGGATTATCAGATGCTCTGCCTCTCTTCCACCCGGACTGGTGGCCAACACGAAGGGAACCTGGTTAAGATGAGGTACAGCATCTAACGGGATATTGTAGGGAGAATTTGGATTAAGGGATATAATGGGGAGGGCACCAATTCACAGGTGTAAAATGGTCTGAAAGGTACCATTCAGTCTAGTTAGGCTGGAAACAAAATATAAAGCACCATAGGATATTTGACTGTGTTAGCCTTTTCAAACTAACATGAATAGGTTTAGCTGACCAAGGACATTCGCAGCTTACTTGAGAGATGTTTAGAAGGAGTCTGTTCTTGAGAACAGATAAGAGTACAAAGGCGTATTGATGAAACATGTCTGTGTTCTATTGGGACTTCTCTAGTTCAAGGGCTAGTCATATTCATTGTTATAATTCTTATAGTTTATTGCTTACTTAAATGTTGCTGCACTGCAGAACCTGCAGAACCAGTGAGCACCGTAATAATTGGTTATCATAAAATGATAAAAGGGGGGAATGAGAATCCCTACGTGGTCAGTTTTCGGTAAAATATTAAGATGCCTACGTGGCAAAGAAGCAGAATGCAAAATGGTTAGAAAGGGTTAATTAGTTAGTAACTGAGATTGGTACAGGTGGCCTGGCCCTCCTGCTGGGCCATATGTTTGCATAGTCAGCAGGTTTGCATGGTCTTATCAATGTAGAGTCTTTGATGTGATTCAAGGACTGGTCTGAATGTCTCCATGTTTATGGCAGATCAATATAGGTAACGAGCTTAGCCAAAGTTGAAAGACATTCCAGGTTGGGAGATAAGGAACAGAAGGAACAGGGAAGAACATTCCAAGTTGGAAAGTGAGGAAGTATCCCCTTTGATGTCTAACAGCAGCATGATCAGCACATGATTATTTATGATTGGCCGGAAATAATGTAACCTCGCATGGCAACCTATGCCCGGCTTATGATTGGTGTTGACCCTCGTTAAGTATGTTCCAACCCTATTGATTTGTATAAAAACGTGTGGATTTCTGTATGTTTTTGTTCTTGCTCTGCCAGCATAGAGGGACTCTATCAGGAGTCCAAATCAATGCTGCAGACTAAGAACCCTGCTATTAAAGTTGTGAACTTTAAAATGTATTCGACTTCAGTTATTACTGAACCAGACTGAGGGGAAAGAATCCGGATCGTCAGGACTTGGTGCAAGTTAGGATACAGGCAGCAGATAAAAGTCTCAAATAAGAGAAGTAGGGGCTTGCCTTTATGGATATATTTTTTCTTCAATGTCCCACACACACACACATACACATTTAAGGAATTGAATTCTTGTGGAGGTAAGGTTCCTTGGGCACCCAGTGTTATCCAGCAATACATCCAAGTAGCCATTGTTCACGTCAGAGCCTTGACAATGAGTCCTAGTGGGTATCACAGCCAAGCCTGATCCTCTCCTCACCCAATATTTGCAAACACATACATTCAACCAGAATGGTTGGATGGCAGTCAGTCGCAGCAACCCTATCTGACATTCCTCTCCAAATCCAGGAGCACAGAAGTTAATTATACCTTAGGTGTCAGCCTTGGCTCAGTGGTAGCACTCTCATCACTGAGTCAGAAGGTTGTAGGCTCAAGTCCGCTCCAGAGACACTTCAGTGCAATACTGAGGGAGTGCAGCACTGTCAGAGGTGCTGTCTTTTGGAAGAGATGTTAAACTGAGGTCCTGCCTGCTCTCTTGGGTGGACATGAAAGATCCCATGGCACTATTTCGAAGAAGAACAGGAGAGCTCTCCCCGGTGTTCTGGCCAATATTTATTCCTCAATCAACATAACTTAAAACATTATCTGGTCATTATCTCATTACTTTGTGGGACCTAGCTGTGCGCAAATTGGCTACCGCGTTTCCTTACATTACAACAGGGACTGTACTGCAAAAGTATGTCATTGGCTGTAAAGTGCTTTGGGACATCCTGAGCTTGTGAAAGGCGAATGCAAGTTCTTTCTTTATGACTAACTCAGCACAGACTGGGGAATTGAACCTGGGACCTTTGTACAGCTATATACATGCTGAGATATTGGGGAGCTTTATGGGGTTTATTTTTCTAATTTTTATGTATTATAGAACATGAGTATAAAATTTGAGATAAGCAATTAATCTAATTGCATTTATTCCTGAGCACAGATTATATGACCAATCATCAAAAATACCATAATTACCCAATTTTCTTAGATACAAAGCAATATTTATGATACAATAATTGATGGTGCAAATACACTACAGTTACTACTCTCAGACTAGAACCCATGCAGAGCCAACACACTTGAATTATGCTGTCAGTGATGTGTTGTACTGTGTCTAATGATGATAGGTTCAATTTTAATTTAGGAAAGAAGGAATTTTCATTTATATAGCACCTTTCATGACCTTAAGATGTCCCACAGTGCTCTACAATTCAATATTTTGAAGACTAGTCACTATTGTAATGTAGACAGCAGCCAATTTGAACACAGCAAAATCCAACAAACAGCAATGAGATAAATGACCAAATAATGTGTTATTCGTGTGTTGGTTGAGGCTAAATGGTGGCCAGGACGCTTGGAGACTCCCCTACACTTCTTCAAATAGTGCCATGCAATCTTTTATATCTACTTAAGAGGGCAGACATGACCTCGGTTTAACATCTCATTTGAAAGACAGCACCTCTAACAATGCAGCACTAAACTGAACTGTCAGCCAAGATCATATGTTCAATTCTCTGAAGTGGCACTTGAACTGACAATCTTCTGACTCAGAGGTGAGAGTACTACTACTGAGCCAAGGCTGATTAAGACCAAGCATGATATTGTTCTAACCAGATATCTATTTGCACACTTTCCAGTAAGGATCACTGAAAAGCATTCATGAGTGCGAACCGTGGCTCATTTCTCTCAGGTCGGCAAGGGGTACTGAGATAAATTGTCACGATGAGATCAGCCAACACAGCAGAGTCTAAGACCTCCCTGGTCCCTGTGGTTCAGTTTTATACACTATTTACCAACTGATACAAAAATTGGCCGTGTGATTGATAGTGAGGAGGAAAGCTGTGGACTTCAGGAAGATATTAATGGACTGGTCAGGCGGGCAGAAAAGTGGCAAATGGAATTCAATCTGGAGAAGCGAGGTAATGCATTTGGGGAGCTCAAACAAGGCAGGGGAGTACACAATAAATGGGAGGATACTGAGAGGTGTAGAGGAATAGAGGGAACTTGGAGTTCATGTCCACAGATCCCTGAAGGTAGCAGAACAGGTAGATAAGGTGGTTAAGGCGGCATACTTTCCTTTATTAGTTGAGGCATAGAATATAAGAACAGGGAGGTTATGCTAGAACTGTATAAAATCCTTGTTAGGCGACAGCTTGAGTACTGCGTACAGTTCTGGTCACCACATTAGAGGAAAGATGTGATTGCACTAGAGATTTACGAGGATGTTGCCAGGACTGGAGGGATTTTAGCTATGAGGAAAGATTGGATAGGCTGGGGTTGTTTTCTTTGGAACCGAGGAGGCAAAGGGGTGATTTAATTGAGGTGTATAATATGAGAGGCCTAGATAGAATGGATAGGAAGGAACTATTTCCCTTAGCAGAGAGGTTAATAACCAGGGGGCATAGATTTAAAGTAATTGGTAGATGGATTAGAGGGGAGCTGAGGAAAAATTTTTTCACCCAGAGAGTGGTAGGGGTCTGGAACTCACTGCCTGAAAGGGTGGTAGAGGCAGAAACTCTCAACTCATTTAAAAAGTACTTGATGTGCATTTGAAGTGCCGTGACTTACAAGGCTAAGGACCAAGTGCTGGAAAGTGGGATTAGGCTGGGTAGCTCTATTTCTACTGGCACAGACATGATGGGCCGAATGGCCTCCTTCTGTGCCATAAATTTTCTATGTTTCTATGTTTCTATGAACCTTCAGAGCACCTTCAATATTCTAATATATGTCCTTGTAATTATTATGCAAACAAGAATATATCATCTAAAATTTTCACAACAAAATGTAAACTGTTTTGTGACTTGGTGGAGGCCCAGAACTGAGGTAGCTCACAAATTACGTAGAATCGGTTTAAAATCTGTCCAAAAATGTATTTTCAAGTGATTATCATTAAAATAAATGGACACCACTTCTCCAGCATGCTTCATCTCATTTGCACAATGCGTCAAACATTTAACTGCAGATTACATTAGTAATTTGTACTCTATTTTGTTACCTCCAGTTCTGCAGCAAGTGCAATTCAGCAAACCTGAGCAAGACACAGAATATTACACCACAATAACCATTCTGGTGAACAATATACATTTTATGAGTTTTTTTCATCTTAAATGTTCTGTCGTTCTCCCCTGATGGCACTGTCTCAAACTGGGATTCAGTTCTATGAGTGTCAGCGGCCCTAGTTTACCTCGGTCAATTAGCAGTTGTTCAGGAGTGGGCCTGGAGAATGTGCATTTGCAGACCATTTATCCATGGGAAGCATCACAACTAACTCCAATCGTGTTCTCGCCTGGATGACAAAAGAGGTAAAGGACACCATCAAAACTAAAAGAAAAAGCATACAAAAATGCAAAAAAACTTTTTTTTATTATTCGTTCATGGGATATGGGCGTCGCTGGCAAGGCCGGCATTTATTGCCTATCCCTAATTGCCCTTGAGAAGGTGGTGGTCAGCCGCCTTCATGAACTGCTGCAGTCCATGTGGTGAAGGTTCTCCCACAGTGCTGTTAGGAAGGGAGTTCCAGGATTTTGACCCAGCGACAATGAAGGAACGGCAATATATTTCCAAGTCGGGATGGTGTGTGACTTGAAGGGGAACGTGCAGGTGGTGTTGTTCCCATATGCCTGCTGACCTTGTCCTTCTAGGTGGTAGACGTCGTGGGTTTGGGAGGTGCTGTCGAAGAAGCCTTGGTGAATTGCTGCAGAGCATCCTGTGGATGGTTCACACTGCAGCCACGGTGCGCCGGTGGTGAAGGGAGTGAACGTTTAGGATGGTGGATGGGGTGCCAATCAAGCGGGCTGCTTTGTCCTGGATGGTATCGAGCTTCTTGAGTGTTGTTGGAACTGCACTCATACAGGCAAGTGGAGAGTATTCCATCACACTCCTGACTTGTGCCTTGTAGATGGTGGAAAGGCTTTGGGGAGTCAGGAGGTGAGTCACTCGCCACAGAATGCTCAGCCTCTGATCTGCTCTTGTAGCCACAGTATTTATGTGGCTGGTCCAGTTAAGTTTCTGGTCAATGGTGACCCCCAGGATGTTGATGGTGGAGGATTCGGCGATGGTAATGCCATTGAATGTCAAGGGGAGGTGGTTAGACTCTCTCTTGTTAGAGATGGTCATTGCCTGGCACTTGTCTGGTGCGAATGTTACTTGCCACTTATGAGCTCAAGCCTGGATGTTGTCCAAGTCTTGCTGCATGTGGGCACGGACTGCTTCATTATCTGAGGGGTTGCGAATGGAACTGAACTCTGTGCAATCATCAGCGAACATCCCCATTTCTGACCTTATGATGGAGCATAGGTCCTGGTGACTGGGAGAACAGCAAAGGGTGACAAAACAGATAGTAAGAGTTACAAAAAAGGTGCATGAAAAGAAACTTGCAAGGGGTATCGACAGCACCTCCCAAACCCGCGACCTCTACCACCTAGAAGGACAAGGGCAGCAGGCGCATGGGAACAACACCACCTGCACGTTCCCCTCCAAGTCACACACCATCCCGACTTGGAAATATATCGCCGTTCCTTCATTGTCGCTGGGTCAAAATCCTGGAACTCCCTTCCTAACAGCACTGTGGGAGAACCGTCACCACACGGACTGCAGCGGTTCAAGAAGGCGGCTCACCACCACCTTCTCGAGGGCAATTAGGGATGGGCAATAAATGCCGGCCTTGCCAGCGACGCCCACATCCCGTGAACGAATAAAAAAAAAATCAACACAAAAAAATTTTACTATTCTATTAGGAAAAAGAAGGTTGTCAAGAGTAATATGGGCCCCTTAAAAACTGATAATGGTGATACTGTAAATAAAATTAAGGAAATGGCAGACATGTTAAATAATTATTTTGCATCAGTATTTACAGTAGAGGAAGAGAGTAGCATGCCGATCACCCCAAGGAAACTAATTTTGAATCAGGGACAGGGACTCACAATGATTAACGTAAGCAAATTAACAGTAATGAAGAAAATAATGGCACATAGGATTGACAAATCCCCAGGACCAGATAGTTTCCATCCCACGGTTTTAAAGGAAATAGATGAGAACATTGCAGATGACCTAACTATAATCTTCCAAAGTTCTCTTGATTCAGGAACCGTTTCTTTAGATTGGAAAATTGCTCATATCGCTCCGCTATTTAAGAAAGGTGAAAGGGGGAAACCAGGGAATTATAGACCAGTTAGCCTAACATCTGTTGTCGGGAAATTACTAGAGTCTATAATTAAGGATGGAGTGACTGAACACCTTGAAAATTTTCAGCTGATCAGAGAGAGCCAGCATGGATTTGTAAAGAGTAAAGCCTGACGAACTTGATTGAATTTTTTGAAGAGGTTTTGGGGCATGTCTATGGATGTTGTTCATATGAGCTTCCAGAAGGCAATTGATAAAGTCCCTCATAAGTGACTGTTAGCTAAAGTTGAAGCTTACGGAATTGAGGGCAAATTATTGACCTGGTTAGGAAATTGGCTGAGCGGCAGGAGACAGAGAGTAGAGATAATGGGCAGGTGCTCAAATTGGCAGGATCTGACTAGTGGTGTCCCACAGGGATCTGTGTTGGTGCCTCAACTATTCACTGTATTTATTGGTGACTTAGATGACGAGACAGAGAGCCATATATCTAAGTTTGCCAATGACACAAAGATAGGCAGCATTGTAAGCAATGTAGATGGAAGCATAAAATTACAGTGAGATGTTAATAGATTAAGTGAATGGGCAAAACTGTGGCAAATGGATTTCATTATAAGCAAGTATGAGGTCATCCACTTTGGACCTGACAAGGATAGATCAGAGTACTTTCTAAACGCTCAAAAAGCTCGAAACAATGGAGGTCCAAAGAGAGTCAGGGGTCCATGTATGTAGATCATTAAAATATCATGGACAGATACAGAAAATAATAAGAACAAAAAAACATAAGAAATAAGAGCATGAGTAGGCCATATGGCCCCTCAAGCCTGCTCCGGCATTCAATCAGATCATGGCTGATCTTCAACCTCAACTCCTCTTTCCTGCCCGATCCCCATATCCCTTGATTCCCCAGAGTCCAAGAATCTGTCTACCTCAGCCTTGAATATACTCAATGACTCAGCTTCCACAGCCCTCTGGGATAGAGAATTCCAAAGATTCACAACCCTCTGAGTGAAGAAATTCCTCCTTATCTCAGTCAAAAATGGCCGATCCCTTATCCTGCAACTATGCCCTCTAATTCTAGCCTCTCCAGCCGGGGGAAACAACCTCTCGGCATCTACCCTGTCAAGCCCCCTCAGAATCTTATGTGTTTCATTGAGATCACCTCTCATTCTTCTAAACTCCAGAGAGTATAGGCCCATTCTACTCAATCTCTCCTCAAAGGACAACCCTCTCATCCCAGGAATTAATCTATTGAACCTTCATTGCACCGCCTCTAAGGCAAGTATATCCTTCCTTAAATAAGGAGACCAAAACTGTAAGCAGTACTCCAGGTGAGGTCTCACCAAAGCCCTGTACAATTGTAGTAAGACTTCCTTACTGTTGTACACCAACCCCCTTGAAATAAAGGCCAAAATGCCATTTGTTTTCCTAATTGCCTGTTGTACTTGCATGCTAACTTTTTGTGTTTCTTGTACCAGGACATCCAAGTCTCTCTGGACACCAACATTTAATCAAAAAGGCTAATTTCATTAAATTAGCCTTTAATTTAAAAGGCTAATTTAAATTAGATATAATGGAATGCTGACCTTTATATCTAGAGGACCAGAATACAAGGGGGTGGAAGCTATGCTACAGCTATACAAAGCCCTGGTTAGACCGCACCAGGAGTACTATGTTCAGTGTGCACCTCCCAAACCCGTGACCTCTACCACCTAGAAGGACCAGGGCAGCAGGCACATGGGAACAACACCACCTGCACGTTCCCCTCCAAGTCACACACCATCCCGACTTGGAAATATATCGCCGTTCCTTCATCGTCGCTGGGTCAAAATCCTGGAACTCCCTACCTAACAGCACTGTGGGAGAACCTTCACCACACTGGCCTGCAGCAGTTCAAGAAGGTGGCTCACCAACACCTTCTGAAGGGCAATTAGGGATGGGCAATAAATGCTGGCCTCGCCAGCGATGCCCACATCCCATGAACGAATATAAAAAAAGGTTCTGGACAACCCCACCTTAGGAAGGATATATTGGCCTTGGAGGGAGTGCAGCGTAGATTTACTAGAATGATACCTGGACTCCAAGGGTTAAATTACGAGGAGAGATTACACAAACTAGGGTTGTATTCCCTGGAATTTAGAAGATCAAGGAGTGATTTGATCGAAGTTTTCAAGATTTTTAGGCTCAAAGGGAATCAAGGGATATGGGGATTGGGCAGGAAAGTGGAGTTGACGTCGAAGTTCAGCCATGATCTGATTGAATGGCGGAGCAGGCCCGAGGGGACGTATGGCCTACTCCTGCTCCTATTTCTTATGTTCTTATGTTCTTACATTAAGGGGGGCAACTGATAGGGTAGATAGAGAGAAACTATTTCCGCTGGTTGGGGAGTCTAGAACCAGAGGACAAAGCCTAAAAATTAGAGCCAGGATTTTCAGGAGTGAAGTTAGGAAACACTTCTACACGGAAAGGGTGGTAGAAGTTTGGAACTCTCTCCGGAAACAGCAGTTGATGCTAACTCAATTGTTAATTTTAAAGCTGAGATTGATAGATTTTTGTTAACCAAAGTTATTGAGGAAACAGGGCCAAGGTGGGTATATGGAGTTAGGTCACAGATCAGCCATGATCTCATCGAATGGCAGACAGGCTCGAGGAGCTAAATAGTCTTCTCCTTTTCCTATGTACCCATGTTCCTATGTCATAGAAACATAAACATAGAAAAATAGAAAATAGGAGCCTGCTCCGTCATTCAATATGATCATGGCTGATCCTTTATCTCAGTACCATATTCCTGCTCTCTCCCCATACCTCTTGATGCCTTTTGTGTCTAGAAATCTCTCTAGCTCCTTCTTAAATATATTCAGTGACTTGTCCTCCACAGCCTTCTGAGGTAGAGAATTCTACACGTTCACCACCCTCTGAGTGAAGAAATTTTTCCTTATCTCAGTCCTAAATGTCCTACTCCATATCCTGACTGTGACCCCTCATTCTGGACCCCTCAGCCAGGGGAAATATCCTCCCTGCATCCAGTCTGTCTAGCCCTGTCAGAATTTTATATGTTTCAATGAGATCCTCTCTCATTCTTCTAAACTCGAGTGAATACAGGCCGAGTCGACCCAATCTCTCCTCATATGACAGTCCTGCCATCCCAGGAATCAGTCTGGTGAACCTTCGCTGCACTCCCTCTATGGCAAGTATATCCTTTCTTAGGTGATGGGGACCAAAACTGCACACAATACTCCGGGTGTGGTCTCACCAAGGCTCTGTATAACTGCAGTAAGACATCCCTGCTCCTGTACTCAAATCCTCTTGCAATGAAGGCCAACATGCCATTTGTCATCCATACTCGCACACTTTACAGATGGGGTCACTGGATAATGATTGAAAGCAGCGGATTCTTCCTTTACCTAAGTCAGTGGAGTGCCTCCTGGTTTCAATTGCCCAACTGTATACTAGGTAGTACATTTATCAACTGAGCCATTGGGACAGCTTTGTTAATAATATTAAATCACTTCAGATTGTACATCTTACAGAATTATATTTGGTATGGTAGTCTAATGGGATGGTAACCCGGAGGCTGTGAGTTTAAACCCCAGTATGGGTAAATTGTGAAATTGAATTCAATAAATCTGGCTGACACCAGAAAGTGACCATGAAAACTGCTGGAATGTTGTAAAAATCCACTTGGTTCACTAATGTCCTTCAGGGAAGGAACTGGCCAGCCCTATCTAGTCTGGCCTACACACGACTCCACTCCCAATGGTTGACTCAATGCCTTCAGTGTAACTAGCAATGGGCAATAAATACTGCCTTGCCAGTGTTGCCCCCATCCCAAGAACAAATCAGATAAAACATCTTCACCTTTTCCCTTTGTTCCAATCACAATCACAAGTATAGATTGTTTCAGAGTACATTAGAATCTTACAGTAGGAATATGTTTACTCGTCATCCCAATGGCTCAGAGGTAGAATCTCCATCTCTGAGCCATACAGAACATGAAGGTCCAAGGTTTAGTCCCTGTTCACTCACCATCTCCCATTTCCATCATTCCCACCCTTATCTGAGGGCTGCACACTTGAACGCACATCCGGTCTTGTTGTCCACTGTCAACTTTCATTGGACCATATTAAGCATTATAGCACTGCCTTGTTTTAGGCAGCTGGCATGAAAGCCTCTACAGCGCCCGAACCAATATGGCGTTGGACATGTTTCCGACACTATTCAGGCTCGGGAGATTGGCCCTCAAAATTAGACCTATTTACACCTATTTTCTGCTTGGAACAAGGTCCAATTTCACCCCCAGTGTCCAAAACCATAAAATTACATCTTTGAATGAGTCAATACCCCAGTGTTCGCCTTTAAAAAAATGTAATCACTATGGAGTATCACACAGAGAAAGTTGCTTCGTGGGTAATGGCCCCTGACATGCAAATTGATGTTTCTGTAATCAGAGATCACATGGACAGTATTTAAGTACAAATGCTTTCGGGCAGAAATTACATATTCTGCATGCGCGAACTGGGTGCAGGGAACAATCTGTGCGTGGTAACAGGTAGGTCCGAGGCCCAATCAAAATTGGAGGAATCTGTGCCCACAAGGGTACCATTTAAAATGCTTTGCACTCGTGGGAAACCAACTATGCAGGGAAAACTGTGCACCCTGTCCTGATCCTGTCTTTTCCGTGGAGAAAGTGATGAGGTAACCCCTTTGCAAACATAGTATTTATCACTTGCTTCATACACGTGTGCACTAGAGACTGCCTAATGTGGCAAGTATCTTCTAGGATTGCTTAGAAGTATCCGGTAACATATTGTGGTCATTTACACATCGACAAAAAGAGCCATCCTGATCCAAATATTGTCTGCAGGTCATTGTGCAGCACTTTTTTTTTATTCGTTCATGGGATGTGGGTGTCGCTGGCAAGGTCAGCATTTATTGCCCATCCCTAATTGCCCTTGAGAAGGAGGTGGTGAGCCGCCTTCTTGAACCGCTGCAGTCCATCTGGTGGAGGTTCTCCCACAGTGCTGTTAGGAAGGGAGTTCCAGGATTTTGACCCAGCGACGATGAAGGAACGGTGATATATATCCAAGTCGGGATGGTGTGTGACTTGGAGGGGAACGTGCAGGTGGTGTTGTTCCCATGTGCCTGCTGCCCTTGTCCTTTTAGGTGGTAGAGGTCACGGGTTTGGGAGGTGCTGTCGAAGAAGCCTTGGCGTGTTGCTGCAGTGCATCCTGTGGATGGTACACACTGCAGCCACAGTGCGCTGGTGGTGAAGGGAGTGAGTGTTTAGGGTAGTGGATGGGGTGCCAATCAAGCGGGCTGCTTTGTCCTGGATGGTGTCGAGCTTCTTGAGAGTTGTTGGAGCTGCACTCATCAAGGCAAGTGGAGAGTATTCCATCACACTCCTGACTTGTGCCGTGTAGATGGTGGAAAGGCTTTCGGGAGTCAGGAGGTGAGTCACTCGCCGCAGAATACCCAGCCTCTGACCTGCTCTTGTAGCCACAGTATTTATATGGCTGATCCAGTTAAGTTTCTGGTCAATGGTGACCCCCAGGATGTTGATGGTGGGGGATTCGGCGATGGTAATGCCGTTGAATGTCAAGGGGAGGTGGTTAGACTCTCTCTTGTTGGAGATGGTCATTGCCTGGCACTTGTCTGGTGCGAATGTTACTTGCCACTTATCAGCCCAAGCCTGGATGTTGTCCAGGTCTTGCTGTATGCGGGCTCGGACTTCTACATTATTTGAGGGGTTGCGAATGGAACTGAACACTGTACAATCATCAGTGAACTTCCCCATTTCTGACCTTGTGATGGAGGGAAGGTCATTGATGAAGCAGCTGAAGATGGTTGGGCCTAGGACACTGCCCTGAGGAACTCCTGCAGCAATGTCCTGGGGCTGAGATGATTGGTCTCCAACAACCACTACCATCTTCCTTTGTGCTAGGTATGACTCCAGCCACTGGAGAGTTTTCCCCCTGATTCCCATTGACTTCAATTTTACTAGGGGTCCTTGGTGCCACACTCGGTCAAATGCTGCCTTGATGTCAAGGGCAGTCACTCTCACCTCTGGAATTCAGCTCTTTTGTCCATGTTTGGACCAAGGCTGTAATGAGGTCTGGAGCCAAGTGGTCCTGGCGGAACCAAACTGAGCATCGGTGATCAGATTATTAGTGAGTAAGTATCGCTTGATAGCACTGTCGACGACACCTTCCATCATTTTGCTGATGGTTGAGAGTAGACTGATGGGGCAGTAATTGGCCGGATTGGATTTGTCCTGCTTTTTGTGGACAGGACATACCTGGGCAATTTTCCACATTGTCGGGTAGATGCCAGTGTTGTAGCTGTACTGGAACAGCTTGGCTCGAGGCGCAGCTAGTTCTGGAGCACAAGTCTTCAGCACTACAGCCGGGATGTTGTCGGGCCCCATAGCCTTTGTTGTATCCAGTGCACTCAGCCGTTTCTTGATATCACGTGGAGTGAATTGAATTGGCTGAAGACTGTGATGGTGGGGATATCAGGAGGAGGTCGAGGTGGATCATCCACTCGGCACTTCCGGCTGAGGATGGTTGCAAACACTTCAGCCTTGTCTTTTGCACTCACGTGCTGTATATGGTACAACTGTATGGTACCTTGTTTTGTGAAGTGGAAGCAGCAAGTCAGGTCAAATCTCTTGTCACGTGTCCAGGTGTATATGGAGAGGTTTATGAAATCAGATCCTAGGGCAGTGATAGATGTGGCCAAATGCCTCAGACGTTGTTGCTTCTGCATTTGTTGGTTCCTTACAAAACTCTTCTTCCTCATCTCAGTTATGCAGCACATTCAAAATCCCCAAATTACTACCCAAACCCTCCTCTCTATATGATGTAATTTAAATGCCAGCAGAAACCAAGACAACTCATGCAAAGTATTGGCGGGGAAAAATGGAGAATTACCTCGCAAAAGCAATGAATGCAGGAAGCAAGATGTATTTGACTCACAACTGAGATCACTGCCTCCCTGCTTGAGCAGACCAAGTCCTGGGACTCTCCGTGCATTCAATTTTTATGGGCGATGTTTGCGCAGTGGGCACAGCCTTGCCCACAATGTTCAGCATATTTCTTCGTATTTACATTAGGCCTGCACAGCAGTTACTGCAGAATCTTCCCATCCCCAAAATCGAGCTGCACCTCGCGTGCTCAGACCCAAGTCCTCACCAACTGCCTGCCAGGACCACCCCCATTCTCACCCCCACCCCCGACAACTGGCAAAGTCTCTCAAAATTTGGTCTGTATTTGTTATTTGCAAGGTTGTCCTGTTTGAATATCGTGGATTTTGAGGTTTGAAAAAGGCTGTTCTCAGCCCTGTTGCCTAATTGGATAAAATCCTACACCAGTACATCTAGATCTGTTATCAACAAACTGAGACATACTGACGGCAATATTGCTTTAAACTTTACAGTTGGCTCCCAAGGCTCCATGATACTTACCCAAGTGGCCCACAAAGACAAAAAGCATGGACACCTTGACTTAAAGTTCCACAGCATCAACTTTCACCCCAAGATGTTGAAATATCGGGCCAGATTTTGCCGTAGCAGGACATCTGCTAATGGCGTCTGCCCTTCAGCTCAAAACAATTTTGCCCGCTAAGTTGCTGAAAGTGTGAGCTGATAATGGCACAGTGAGAGAAACAGGTGCATCTGGGACCTGAGTGACCAGGGCAAGCAACAGGGTATCTCCTTAACCAGTGAGATTTAAGGATTGGAAAATAAACAGCGGCAGGACTGAGAAGGAGGGTGAATTCGATATCAAATCAGGTACAGAAAGAGAAATAACGGGAGGGAAAGAAAGATTGGATTAAGAGAGAGAGAAAAAAGGGACAGAATGGAAAAATAAGAAAAAAGAAATTAAAATTAAAAATTTGACGTTTTTAAAATCTTCTAAAACAATTCACAACCTGTAGGAATGAGACTCCATACTTATAATTGTTAATTTTCGGTGCAAGGGAGGTTGATTGGCAGTCATTAGTACTTATCACATCGTTAAAAGGGTACTTACGCTTGTAATTACTAGCCCTACATATCAACAACGGGCTTCGTTTGAATCTACCGCGCAAATACAGCAACTTTGTGACATTCAATGCCTTTCAATGGTGAGGCAGACAGTGAGATCCCATTTACGTGAAGTCAATGGCGGAGCTGCGCAACTCAGGCCGCAACTTTTGGATATTCCGCGCATATTCCAAATATTTTTGGTATTTAACCGTGCATCCGCCCCTTGTCTGAAGTTGCTGTACCATTTACGCATAAATAATGGCGAGGGCAATTAGCCTCACCGTTATTTTGAGAGCAAAATCTGGCCCAAAGCTTTTTTCTTCAAATGTGACAGTTCTCATGCCATACAACGTGCAAGAAATGTTGACAAAATTGTATTCCATTAACCTGCAGCCATACTTTACAATATGGGTCTATTTTATACTATACTTTCAATTTATCTCGCAAGAAACAATATCTGTTTTGTCCTGTTAAGGCTTGCATTTTAAATTATTGCATTAAAATGGTTACTCTGTAATTGACAATTTCGACAGCACAACCATTTAAAAATTATAGGAAATGCAGGCTGGGCAAGAATGAAAGGTTTTGAATAAAAATAAAACGATAAAACACAGCTGGGTAGATAGTGATGGTAATCGGTAGACTTTAATTATGATACACTATCATTGGTACAAAAAAGGCTTGTGTTCTATATACAGAAATATGAACATTTCTTCATTCTTTCATCCCACAAAATTAAAAATCACCATGTAGCATAATCCTATTATTGCCATCAAAACTAGATTCATTTAAATTTCTGAAAGGCTATAAAAAAAATTTAAAATTATGCTGCTTCAGAGTAAGATCTTTTGCTCAGATTAGTTCATTGGGTAAATTGTCCATTTATAGATATATGTAGCATCTTACAGTCCAAGAACGAATGCAGTAGAACCTAATGTAACGAGTTTCCAAAAGGAACTGACACCCTTGTATGCTGTTTTTAAATCCTACAATAAACTTTGCATTAATGTAGTGTAGAATAGGAAGATAGGCTCTACAAGAGGCTTCCTTTCAAACTCACTTAGGAAGTTTGACCAAGCTTTTATGTGGCTCGGTGCCAAATTTTATTTGATAACATTCCTGTGAAGTGCCTTGGGACGTTTTACTACGTTAATGACGCTATATAAATGCAAGTTGTTGTTGTTAGTTTGTTTTCATTCTTCCTTTGGTGCAGGCCCAGCAGTCTAATGAGGAGTAACGGCACTGGTTACAGTCCCCTTTGTAAGTACCCGCAGCATAATTCTGGCGCACACGCTGTCGTCTGTGAGACTTTGGTAGCACATTCAAAGTAAATTGGTATTTTTTGCAAACTGTGGTATTTTACAAATGGTCAAAATTCACATTTATTTCACCTAAATTCAGAAAAAAATTGAATGTGGACAATATGGGCGCTAAATTGGGCCGTGTAGCGCCCGTTGTTTCGGCGCTATACGGCCTCTCTGACATCCAAGATGGCGTTTTGGATGTGCACGCATGTTTCCAGCGTTTCGTGCGCCAGATGCCATCTTGGTATAGGAGTTAGCGCAGGCGCAGATGACAAATGCTGGAATCTTGTAAAGTAGGGAGAAAATGGCTTCGATCAGTGTGCAACGCTGATTTAAAGTGATAGGCACCATTTTGGGACTTAATGCTCAACTCAACGCACAGTCTCAACCCCGACCATCTGAACGTGTTTTAGAGTGCCTGGAGGACTCCCCACCAGTGCCATTCAAAGGGACGATGCAGGATTTACAGGTTAATGACTGGCTTATTGCTTCTGGCTGCCGAGACATTTGTAACTGTTTTTGGAGGTCTCCTACACTTGAATATTAGGACGCGGGGACATAGCCTAACATTTAGAGCCAGGGCATGCAAGACTGAAGTTAGGAAATGCTTCTACACGCAAAGGTGCTGGAATCTTGTAAAGTAGGGAGAAAATGGCTTCGATCAGTGTGCAACGCTGATTTAAAGTGATAGGCACCATTTTGGGACTTAATGCTCAACTCAACGCACAGTCTCAACCCCGACCATCTGAACGTGTTTTAGAGTGCCTGGAGGACTCCCCACCAGTGCCATTCAAAGGGACGATGCAGAATTTACAGGTTAATGGCTGGCTTATTGCTTCTGGCTGCCGAGACATTTGTAACTGTTTTTGGAGGTCAGGTCCTCCATGATCTCATTGAATGGTGCAATAGGCTCGAGGGGCTAAATGCCACTGCCACTTGCTGCCTCCTGATACGCGCCACCTTCTCCTGCAAGAAAGCAGGACGTGTGTCTGGGTGATGTGCCTGTCATGGTTGAATAGCTAGTGTGTGTGGCCTGTGAGTTGTGGGTGGGCGGCTTGAAACAGTGGTAATGTGTAAAGGTGAGAGGAAGCATCTGGTTGGGAGAGTTAAGTAGTGATGGAAACAGTTTATTGGTATGTGGGTGATGGTGGGTGTAGTGCGTGGTGCAGTTGGTAGGAGATGCCACTTGACAGTTGACCTCACTCACCTTGATCACTCATGTCAAAGCATTGAACTTCTTCCTGCACTGCATCCATGTTCATGATGCTGTGTGCCTGGCATTGACGTCGTCCCCCGCTGCCTCCCACTGCCTTTTGGATATATGTCTGGAGGGCCCCTTGCCCCCTCCCCACCCCCACCTGCGGATTTAGGATGTCGCTCCTTCTGTCCACCCCTTGCACCAAGGTCTCTAGTGCATCAGCAGGGAACCTTGGTGCACGCACTCTCACAGGCCTGGTACCAACTCAGATCGGCAGATTGGTGAGGTCTGGTGTGCAGATTGGAGGATGTGGGATTTAATAGTGCGCAACCTTTAGTCAATGTTTTAACATATCTCATCGGTGTGTAAAAATAGGCATGGGACCTGCATCTGTGTTTTAGGTGTGCAATGTCTGATCTCCATTCAGATTCCGTGCAGACAGTAGACTGTTATTTTCAGCAAATAACAGGTACCAGCTACCTTTAAGAGATTTCTAAGAAACATTCTCCCTTTAAGAGATTGTGCTCCCCCTGGTGGTGGATAGCATGAATTGCATCGATTCCACCTGCAAGGGCCAGATTGGAACGCTGATTGCAAGTGAGTCCTCAGCGGGCCGAAACTTGCGTCCTGCCTGCGCAGGGGTCATTGGGCACGGGGTAATAGCACATCATGCTACCTACGCCTAAAAACGGCCCTTATCCAATTTTTCCCCCCTATATTTTTAGTTTCATGATCTCCAATTCACAATCTGGACATTCCAATGAAAATCCAATTTTCTTGCATCTTTCTCTTGGAGGAAGAAGAGGAGGAGGGAAGGATGTCAGCCAAGTGGGGTTACACCTAAAACAGATTGCCTGCTTCCACAATTATCCGTACCTATCTTAGCATGTCACGGTTTTCACAGGCTGTGGCAGGGTTGTGCCGTCTCCTGGTAGCTGATCTCTATCCAACCTCCACCACAGGGACAGCGCTGCTGGTGGCCATCAAAGCCCCCGCAGCCCTGAACGTTTATGCCACTGGCTCATTCCCAGCTGCCACAGAGGACAACAGCAATATCAGTCAATCTGATTGCAGTATTCTCCAAAGTTCAGGGCATTATAGATCACACCCAATGGGCCCCTGCACACAATTGCTTCACCTTCATGTATCTCAAGGCTTTTCACTCCATCAATGTACAGGTCATCTAGGACCATCAAAATAAGTTAATGCAAATGAATACCTGCTTCCTAGGCAGCAGTTGTGACAACTTCATTTTAAGGCAACTTACGGTGCCAGAACTATTCGAGCCACAAAGAACAGGGCAAGGTTGACTTAAGAGACCAAGGCAACCTTCTTGAACCCTGGCTCATGACATCTCAGAGACACCCCAATCAGCAGCAGAGCACAATACGAGTCCCATACAGCCACTAGGTTCATCATTGAATATCCAATAGACATCTTGTAGCAGCACTTCAGATGGCTGGACAGATCTGGGACATGTAACAGTGCAATTCTGCCAGTCTCCAAGATCATCTTGTGGTGCTAGATTCATTAAAATGATACCAGAGATGAGAGGCTTTGGTTATTAGGAGAGATGAAAGTAGGGCTCATTTCATTAGAACATAGAAGGTTATGAAGAGATCAGATAATTATGTTCAAAATTATGAGGGTTTTCAATGAGGTAACTAGAGGGCATAAATTTAAAAATGTCACCAAAAGAACAAAGGGAGAGGTTAAGGGAAATATTTTTAAAGGGTTTTTACGATGCGGAGTACACTACCAGAAACAGTAGTAGAAGCAAAATCCATAATCTATCTATACATTTGTAATATATTAAAACTCTTACGTCTGCATGCACTTTTTGTCTGTGCCATTTCACTTCTCGTCAAGTTTTTGTCACATTGTGTCTACTTTTATCCATGATAATTTCCTATGTCAACATTTATAATGGAAATTGCCTCATCTCTCTAATTATGTAACCTGGCCACTGGGCTCCCACAGTTTTCTAAAAATGCTTTTTTTAATCTGCCGTTTTTTTCCTCTGTAACTGAAATTTCTAATTTCCAAATAAGAGTTTAACCAAACTTTTAAAATTAAAAATATACATATTTAACAATAGCATGATTCGATTTATCCATTGAATCATCTTTTGTTCTTTTAATGCCTTAATTAAAGTTAATTAAAGTTTTTAACAGGAAGATTTCAGGCTCTCCCAGGAAGATTTCAGGCTCTCCCAAAAGCCTGAGCTTGGAGCTGATATTTTTGCCCAGAGATGTGATGCTTTGAGCTGAATATGAATTGCGCATTCTGAGCATGTGCATCACTACTCTTCAGTCAGCTATACCAAGGAATAGTTTTCCTCTGGCTACAATTGGATAGATAATAGTGAAACCAGATGACCAGTCCCATTCAGTTGGACAACAGAGGAGAGGCGTTGGAGGAGGATGGCGATGGTCGACCATGTCAAAAGCTGCCGAGAAATAGAGAAGGATGAGGAGAGGTAGTGCATCATGATCACAGTCACAGATTATGTCGTTTTTGACTTTGATTAGGGCTATTTCGGTGATGTGGCAGCGGCAGAAACCTGATCGGAGAGGTTCCAACATGGAGTTGCGGGAAATATGGGCATAAATTTGGGAGGTGACAACATGTTCAAAGATTTTGGAGAGGAAAGGAAGGTTGGAGATTGGGCAACTTGACATCTTGTTTTCACCTTTGGTCACACCTTTTGTGTTAAATCTTTAGCATCTTAAATTCCTATGTCCACATTTATCATGGGTTTTGCCCATGTAATCTTGTCATATTCTAATTGCACAACTTGGCCAATAGGCTGCCTGTGGCGTGACCTTATGAACTTTCTCTCATAGCTCGACTGCCATCTTGGTTTTGCTAAAGCGATTTGCCTCCTAATTTTTCTTTCAGATAAGTTCATTTTACGCTTTAAAATTTAACATTTTGTGTTTGTTATTGCTTATGATATTAATATTTTCTTTCTTTCCTTCAGGTTTTCCTGCTGTTTTACTGGAACAGCACCACCTTTTCAGTACCTGTGTAAAAGCTTCTTCAAGAATTTCTCATGATGTTCCCGCAGCTGCACTGCATGTGTTTGTAGTATTACACTGAACAGATTTTGAAGATGTGTGTGTCAAGTACCAATGGTCAAGTGTTTCAGTAATGCATTTTGTGCAAGAAAGCAGTAGTTCCTTTGGAAGATACCAACTGAGACTAACAGAAAAAATCTTTAATATGAAGTGGAAAGACTGTTGTTACATTTAAAATAAAAATAGAAAATAAACCATTTTGCCTAAATTATCTCGAATCATATATTGAAGAGAAATTAATTACTGCAGAACTGTCACCACGAGGGATTTCAATCAATGTAATCACCAGCATCTGTCTGCACTTTCCCATCACTCTTCATTTAATGTCTTATTTACTTCTTGTGGTGTTTTTAATGTGTGTGACTGATAGCATGCTGTGATAGTACTGTCATCACGTTGCCTTAATTGATTGTTTTCTCCCTACTGCTTTCTCCTCTCTTCTGCTGAAGGAACAGACCATGGCCAGGATACGAGGGCGAATTTTCTGATCTCGGCACTGGTAAAGACGGGGCCTAACAGTTGTGACTGTAATACACGCAATGGAAACAGGCTAATCGCACAGGATTTTCTGCAATCAGCCTCATTAAGCATTTAGAAGCAACTCCTCATTCTGATTTAGCCTGACGCAGGGAACTCAGAAGGCAGTGGTGAATAGCTGCTGGCTGATTGTGGGCCAGCATTGCTCTCTGCTCAACCTCCAGCTGGTTGTTGACCCTTTTGATTGCTGTTTGCTTCGTTTGTGGCTCTGGCCTGCCTCCCAGCCTCCCCCACCCTCACCCCTACAAGCTGCTGACCTTTCTGATCAGCGCTGTCTTTGGCCAACATGCTAGCAGCCCCAATCTGCCTGTCAAACCCTCATAAAGAAATGTGGCTCCCGGCCATCAGCTGGGCCAGTGCTAATCCCCCCTCATGTGAGCACTTGCGCTGCTGCCACAACCAATAGGTTGCTATGTTCATCCCTGCTTTAATCTAAGTACATCTCTTCTGCACCCTTTCAGTGGCCTTGACACAAAAGCAGGGTGCTCAAAACTGGACATAAGGGGCTAGAAATTGGGCCATGTAGCGCCTGGAGTTTCGGTGCTACGCGGCCTCCCGAAGTGCCAAGATGGCGTCTTGGCTGTGCGTGCACATTTCCAGCGTAACGTGTGCCAGACGCCATCTTGGTATAAGTATTAACGCAAGCGCAAATACCGAACGCCGGCAGCATGTAAAGTAAGGAGAAAATGGATACAATCAGCGTGCAACACTCATTTAAAGTGATAGACACCATTTTGGGACTTAACGCTCAATTCGACCACAATCATCTGAACATGTCTTAGAGTGCCTGGAGGACCCCCCCACCAGTGCTATTTAAAGGGACCATGCAGGATTTACAGGTTAGTGGCTGGATTATTGCTTCTGGCTGCTAATGTATTTGTAACTGTTTTTGGAGGTCTCCTATTCTTGAATACTAGGACGCGGAGACATAGCCTAACATTTAGAGCCAGGACGTGCAGGAGTGAAGTTAGGAAACGCTTCTACACGCAAAGGGTGGGAGAAGTTTGGAACGCTCTTCTGCAAACTGCAGCTGATGCTAGCTCAATTGTGAATTCTAAATCTGAGATTGATAGATTTCTGTGAGCCAAGGGTATTAAGGGATATGGGGCTATGGTGGGTATATGGAGTTAGATCACAGATCAACCATGATCTCATTGAAAGGCAGAACAGGCTCAAGGGGCTAAATGCCACTGCCACTTACTGCCTCCTGATATGCGCCACCTTCTGCAAGAAAGCAGGACGTGTGTCTGGGCGATGTGCCTGTCATGGTTGAATAGCTGCCAGTGTCAGTAGCCTGTGAGTTCTGGTTGGGCGGCTTGCAACAGTGGTAATGTTTAAGGGTGAGAGGAAGCATCTGATTGGAACAGTTGAGTAGTGATGGAAAGAGTTTGTTGGTATATGGGTGATGGGGGGTGTACAACATGGAGCAGTGGATGCGGCTAGTGGTGCAGTTGGTAGGAGGTGTAACTTTACAGTTGACCTCACTCACCTTGACCACTTGTGTAAAAGCATTGAACTTCTACCTGCACTGCATCCATGTTTGTGGTGCTATGCGCCTGGCATTGACTTCATCCCCCTCTGCCTCCTACTGCCTTTTGAACATATGTCTGGAGGGTCTCTTGCCCCCCCCACCACCCCAGATATAGGATGTCCCTCCTTCTTTTCACCTCTTGCACCAAGGCCTCTAGTGCATCAGCAGAGAACTTTGGTGCACACACTCTCACAGGCCTGGTACAAACTCAGATCAGCAGATTGGTGAGGACCAGTGTGCAGATTGGAGGATGTGGGATTTAGTAGTGCTCAACTACTGTTCAGTTCTGAACACTGGTGAGGGAGAGGGTTCCTCTGCGGAGTGCAGCCAGAGCCAAGACCATAGTGCCATGGGTAGCCCAGCTGTACCGGGAGGAGGAGAAAGGTGAGGAGAGCAATATTGATAGGGGATTCCATAGTTAGGCATTTCTGCGGCCGCAGACGTGATTCCAGGATGGTATGTTGCCTCCCTGGTGCCAGGGTCAAGGATGTCACTGAGCAGCTGCAGATCATTCTGGAGGGGGAGGGTGAACAGCCAGAGGTCATGGTCCATATTGGTACCAACAACATAGGTAGAAAGAGGGATGAGGTCCTGCAAGCAGAGTTTAAGGAGTTAGGAAAGAGATTAACAAGCAGGACCTCAAAGGTAGTAATCCACTGATTACTCCCAGTGCCATGCGCTAGTGAGTATAGAAATAGGAGGATAGAGCAGACAAATGCATGGCTGGAGAGATGGTTCACAAGGGAGGGTTTTAGATTCCTGGGGCATTGGGATCGGTTCTGGGGGAGGTGGGATCTGCACAAGTCAGATGGGTTGCACCTCAACAGGGCCGGGACCAATATCCTTGCGGGGAGGTTTGCTAGTGCTGTTGGGGAGAGTTTAAACTAACTTGGCAGGGGGATGGGAACCTGAGAGGAGATTCAGAAGGGGGAGTAACAAAGCTGGAAGTGGAAGGCAGAAAAGTAGTAAGTGAAATTGGAAGGCAGCGGAAACAAAGGCCAGCAGCAAATAAAGTCAAAATAGGAAAAAATGTTAAAAAGGCAAAATTAAAGGGACCTTATCTGAATGCACGCAGCATTCGCAACAAGGTAGATGAATTGACGGCACAAATAGAAGTAAATGGGTATTACCTAATTGCCATTAAGGAGATGTGGCTGCAGGGTGACCAAGGCTGGGAATTGAATAGTCAAGGATATTCGACATTTAGGAAGGACAGGCAAAAAGGAAAAGAAGGTGGGGTAGCGCTGTTAATAAAGGATGAGGGCAGTACAACAGTGAGAAAGGATCTTGGCTCAGAAGATCAAGATGTAGAATTAGTTACGGTGGAGCTAAGAAACAGCAAGGGGCAGAAAACATTGGTGAGAGTTGTTTATAGGCCACCAAACGGTAGTGGTAATGTAGGGCACGGTATAAAGCAGGAAATTAGTGCATGTGACAAGGGTAATACAGTAATCATGGGGGACTTTAATCTACATATAGATTGGGCAAACTAAATTAACAATAATACTGTGGAGGACGAATTCCTGGAATGTATATGAGATGCTTTTCTAGATCAGTATGTTGAGGAACCAAGTAGGGAACAGGCTATTTTAGATCTAGTATTGTGCAATGAGAAAGGGTTAATTAATAACCTTGTTGTAAAGGAGCCCTTAGGGAAGAGTGACCATAATATGATAGAATTCTTCATTAAGTTTGAAAGTGATGTAGTTCAATCCAAAACTAGGATCTTAAATCTAAAGAAAGGGAACTACGAAGGTATGAGGCGCAAGTTGGCTGTGGTTGATTGGGGAACTACATTAAAAGGTATGACAGTAGACAGGCAATGGCTAGTATTTAAAGAATGAATTCATAACTTGCAACAAATATATATTCCTTTAAGGCACAAAAACCCAACAGGAAAAGTGGTACAACCGTGGCTAACAAGAGAAATTAAAGATAGTAGGAATCAAAAATAGTAAAGATCAAAGGAAGAGGCATATAAAGTTGCTAGAAAAAGCAGTAAGCCTGAGGACTGGGAGCATTTTAGAATTCAGCAAAGGAGGACCAAGAAATTGATAAAGAAAGGGAAAATAGAATATGAGAGTAAACTAGCGAGAAACAGAAAAACGGACTGTTAAAGCTTCTATAGGTATGTAAAAAGGAAAAGACTGGCGAAGGCAAATGTGGGTCCCTTACAGACAGAGATGGGAGAATTTATAATGGGGAATAAGGAAATGGCAGGGAAATTAAATAAATACTTTGGGGGTGATTTTAGGAGGCAAATGCGGGTGCGTGGGGGTTGGGGGGGGGCTCCGAAAATCACGCAAATCCCGTCTGGTGAGAATGAGAAACTGAAAGAAATTAGTATTAGTAAAAAAAACTGTACTAGAGAAAGTAATGGGACTGAAAGTCGATAAATCCCAAGGACCTGTTGACCTACATCCCAGCGGTTTGGAAAGAGGTGGCTATAGATTGGATGCATTGGTTGTCATCTTCCAGAATTCTATAGATTCTGGAATAGTTCCTACAGATTGGAGGATGGCAAATGTAACCCCACTGTTTAAGAAAGGAGAGAGAGAGAAAACAGGGAACTACAGACCTGTGAGCCTGACACCAGTAGTAAGTAAAATGCTAGAATCTATTATAAAGGATGTGATAAAAGCACACTTAGAAAATAATAATTGGATTTGGCAGCGACAACATGGATTTATGAAAAGGAAATCATGTTTGAAAAACCTATTGGAGTTCTTTGAGGATGTAACTAGTAGAATAGATAAGAAGGAACCAGTGGATGTGGTGTATTTGGATTTTCAGAAGGCTTTCGATAAGGTCCCACACAGGAGGTTGGTGAACAAAGTAAGAGCACATGGCAATGGGGGTAATATACTGGCATGGATTGAGAATTGGTTAACAGACAGAAAACAGAGAGTAGGAATAAACGGGTCTTTTTCAGGTTGGCAGACTATGACTACTGGAGTACCGCAGGGATCGGTGCTTGGGCCCCAGCTATTCACAATCTATCTCAATGATTTTAATGAGGGGACCAAATGTAATATTTCCAAGTTTGCTGATGACACAAAACTCGGTGGGAATGTGAGTTGTGAGGAGGATGCAAAGAGGCTTAAAGGGGATATAGACAGGCTAAGTGAGTGGGCAAGAACATGGCAGATGGAATAAAATGTGGGAAAATGTGAAGTTATCCACTTTGGTAGGAGAAACAGAAATGCAGAGTATTTTTTAAATGGTGAGAGATTGGAAAATGTTGATGTTCAAAGGGACCTGGGTGTCCTTGTACGTGAGTCACTGAAAGCTAACACGCAGGTGCAGCAAGCAATTAGGAAGGCAAACGGTGTAGAGGGGCTGCAACAAAGGTTCACCAGACTGATTCCTGGGATGGCGGGATTGTTGTATGAGGAGAGATTAAGCAGACTAGGCCTATATTCTCTAGTGTTTAGAAGAATGAGAGGTGATCTCATTGAAACATACAAAATTCTTACAGGGCTCGTCAGGGCAGATGCAGGGAGGATGTTTCCCCTGGCTGGGGAGTCTAGAACCAGGGATCACAGTGTCAGAATAAAGGGTAGACCATTTAGGACTAAGATGAGGAGAAATTTCTTCACTCAAAGGGTGGTGAATCTTTGGAATTCTCTACCCCAGAGGGTTGTGGAGAGTTAGTCATTGAGTACATTCAAAACAGAGATCGATAGATTTCTAGATAATAAAGGCATCAAGGGATATGGGGATGGTGCAGGAAAATGGTGTGGATGTAGAAGATCTTATTGAATGGCGGAGCAGGCTCGAGGGGCTGGATGGTCTACTCCTGCACCTATTTCTTATGTTCTTACGTTCTTATGCAGCCTTTATTCAATGTTTTAACATAACTCATCAGTTTGTAAACATAGGGATAGGACCTGCATCTGTGTTTTACGTGTGCGATGTCTGATCTCCGTTCAGACTCCGTGCAGACTGCTACTTTTAGTAAATAACAGGTCCTGGCTATCTTTCAGAGATTGTAAGAGACATCCTCCCTTTAAGAAATTGAGGCTCCCCCTGCTGGTGGAAATTGCACATTTACTTCAATCGTCACGTAAGGCCCAGATTTCAATGCTGCCTGAAGGTAAGTCCACAGGCCGGACAAAGTTCTCATCCTGCCTGCGCTGGGGCCATCGGGCACGGGTTAATAGCGGATCACGCTACCCGCGCCAATAATAGGTCTTATCCAATTTTTCCCCCAATATTCTAACTATGATCTAACCAATGCCTCTGTCATTATTCCTATAAATTGTTTGCCCCCCTTGCATGATAGACCCCTCCCCCCTCCACAACTAGGAAGAACAGACAAGCAGTGCAGGAATCCCCTGGGAGTGTGGCATTCAGTGTTGAATACCAGTGAAAGTGATGACACCTCGGGGGAGTGCAGTCAGAAGCAAATCCTCGGCATCGTGGGAGACTCGGCTGCACAGGGTGGCACAAGAAAGTGTAGAAATGCAGTTGTTACAGGGGATTTGATAGTTAGGGGGATAGACAGGCTTTTCTGCAAGCGCAGATGTGAGTCCCAAAGGGCGTGTTGCCTCCCTGATGTCAGGGTAAAGGATATCACTGAGAGGATGAAGAACATTCTGCGAGGGGAAGAGGAACATTTAGAAGTCATGGTCCATGTTCGAACCAATGACATTGATCGGAAAAGGGTTGAGGTCCTACAGGCAAAGATCCAGGAGCTAAGAAAAAGATTAAAGAACAGGACTTCAAAGGTGGTACTCTCTGGATTACTCCCAGTGCTACGTGCTAGTGAGTGCAGAAACAGGAAGATAGTGCAGGTGAATGCGTGGTTGGAGAAGTGGTGCAGGGGGCTTCAGATTCCAGGGGCATTAGGCCCAGTTCCAGGGCAAGAGAGACCTGTACAAGCCGATGGGTTGCACCTGAACAGGGCTGGGCCTAATGTCCTCACGGGAGGTTAATTAGTGCTGTGGGGGAGGGTTTAAACTAATTTGGCAGAGGGAGGGGAACCAGGACGTAGCAGCAGAGAGGAGATACAAGGTGGATAGAAAACTAGGGGGAACAAACGGCAACAGAACAAAGAATAGTTTAGAAAGAGCAGGAATTAGATGGAGGAAAATAGCAAAGCCGACTAGCATGGTGTTGGAATGCATGTGTGTTAATGAGAGGAGTGTTAGGTTGATGAGCTGCAGGCACAAGTTGCCACCTGGGGTTATGATACAGTGGCCATCATGGAGACCTGGTTTAAACATGGGTAGGAATGGGAACTAAACATTCCTGGCTACAATGTATTCAGGAGGGATAGGGAAGGAAAAAGGAAAGAGTGGGGGGGTGCGGTGGTGGCAGTATTGATCAAGGATAATATTACAGTTCTACAGAGGGACGATATACAGTTCAAGGACTGAATCTATTTGTTACATTGCTGGGTGTTTACTACAGACCCTCAAATAGTGAGAAGGAGATAGAGGAGCAAATCTGCAGGCAAATTTCAGGGAAATATAAAAATAATAGAGCAGAATAGTAAAGGACTTCAATTACCCTAATATAGACTGTGAAAAATAGTGTAAAAGTGCAAAGAGGGTGAAAAATTCCAAAAATGTGTACAGGAGAACTTTCTTAATCAGTATGTTACTAGCCCAACGAGGAAAGAAGCAGTGCTGGATCTAGTCCTAGGGAATGAAGTAGGGCAAATGGAGTGTGTTTCAGTGGGAGAACACCTGGGTAATAATGATCATAATATAATTAGGTTTAGAGTAGTTATGGAAAGGGACACAATGATGTCTCATAGCATATTGCAATTTGAATGACATCATCGGATCATGTATTTGCAAACATGCAGGAAAAGGCTTCTGCGACAATTGTTAAGGGGAGGAATGCTGCATTTTTATGATAATAGAAACATAAAAACAGGAGCAGGCATTCAATCCATTGAGCCTGCTCCACCATTTTGTTAACCATGGCTGTTCCATTTTCTTAATCCCAGCTCCCCAACCTTTCTCAATATCCCTTAATACACTTACGACCCAAGCAAGTATCTATCTCCCTTTTCGACACCTCAGCTGATTCTGCACTTATGATCTTCTGGGGCTGCACACCTTATACCACTCGTTATTATATTGAAAACAATATAGTTGTAATTTTTTCCAGTGAACTGACATTGTAAGTATGAGGAGGTGGATTTAAAATTCAACTTTCTGAATGGTGATGAGCAAAAGTGTGGATTAAAATAGCCCATAATCTTTAGTTGCAACAATTAACTAGTTGAATACAACAGTTACACGAGTGAAAAATGTTACTGGTAAGTACATACACAAAAAATATTCCCTTCATGAAAAACTGTTTGCACACTTTTTGAGGAAAGTGAACAAACAGGAAAGTTGTCTGTCATATTGACCCTGATGGTGTCACATGCAAGTGACACAATGATACCTTGTGACATGATTTATATAATTTCATATAATGTTGTAAACAAATGAAAACATTTTTGCAAAATGCTTTTACATGAAATCAACCACCTTTAGTTGATCCAACAACAATTATTGCAATAGCAGTTTTAATAAATTATTACTTGATGTGCAAAGAAAATCAGCATGCCAGCAGAGTTCAACCATCACAAGTGGTTAAATTGAATCCAACCCCATCAGAAAACAACCTCGGAATGGGATCAGCTCCTGGACCCCATGCAGATGAAATCCATTAATTGACATATCTCTATGGAGACGACCTATAAAGGCAGTTGAAATGAAGTTGTTATTGACCATGTTAGACTGAATGTAATTAATACATGGCACAAATGCCACTAATGTAAAAACAATCATTCAGGTAACACCAATAAACACTAAGGAGCTTTATTAATAGGTTTATACGTCCACATGGGAAGTGACTTCCTATTATTATTTGTGTCAGTGACTCACAGCAAAGGGTCTGAAATTTGTGCTTTTGACGAAGTTGCTTTTAATATTAACACTGAAGTCTAAGAACGTAGCAGTGCGGAGCATCCCACTAGCTCAGTGGGTAAATCCAAAAAGTAGTGAGCGATTGATATAAACATAAGGAAGCTTGGATCAAGAAAGGCCATTTAGCCCATCAAACCTGTTCCTTCTACTGACCAAGCACGCTCTCCTTGGTCATGGACTAAGCTTCGCATGTTAAATCTCCATTGAGAGACACCTGCATAAATATGGTGGCATCCCATTCTCCACAATGTTAACGGGAAAACAAACTTGCATTAATGTAGTGCCTTTAATGTCCTCAGGAAGTCTCAAATCATTTCACAGCCAATGAATTACTTTGTGTGGTCGGTGTTGCAAATGGGGCAGCCAGTTTATGTGTAGCAAGGTTCCAGAAACTGTAAATAAGATAAAGTGACCAATTAATCTATTTTGGTGGAGGGATGAATATTGGCCAGGACATGAGGAGAACTTACCAGCTCTTCTTCAATTAGTGGCATGGGATCTTTTATATCCACCCGAACAAGCAGACAGGGCCTCAGCTTAGTACCCATCTGAAAGATGGCATTTCTATCAGCCTAAATGATGTGCTCAAAGTCCTGGAGTGGGGCTCGAACGTACAACCTTCATGATCCATAGGCAAAAGTGCGACCACTGAGCTAAACTGATATTTGGCAAAACTTTCCTGTCCCTGTCCCCAAGGTGCACTACAACAGCACAGGGGCAATTGTACTTTGTGAAGTATTTGATCATCTTAGTCTTTACGTATCTGTATAAGGATCCAGTCCTGTTCCCAATCAAATATTTATCCAGCTCCATTTTGAAGGAGTTAATTAATTCAGCCTCAACTGATTTCTTTTCAGAAATCTGTTCCACATATCTAGTAGCGTATAGGGAAAAAATTGTTTCTTTTAACCTCTATTCTCTCTTGAGGCTGGTTAATTTTAAACTTTGTTCTCTAGCTCTGTGCTTACAGTCTGAGGCACATAGCCTGCTTATATCCATCACCGTAGCATTATAAAGACCTGGCATATACCCCCCTCAATCTCCAATGAAAACAATGTCAGCTCTGCAAATCTCCCTTTGTAATTTCAAGCCCTAGGTCTGGGAATTATCCTTGTTCTCTTCTTTAAACCCTTTCCTATGCATCAATGCCTTGTAACAAAAATAAGTACGGATTAAAGAAGCCTTCTGGTCCATATAACTCATTGGTCCATAGAAAACTATGGTCCCTTAACCAGTTTATGATGCTGCCTCTCTTTCAGTTAGTTCTTTATCTACCTCAAAGTTTTGCCTGGCATACCCACTGCTTTGATCTCTCAGAAATGTTGCGCCCCTGTAACGGCTGAGAGAAAAATCAGCCCAAATATGTTCTTGTGCAGAAGACAATATGAGGTGTTTTGTCACGTTATACAAGGTTGTTCAACAATAACCTATATAGCATGTCAGGTGGAACACAGGAATGGTGTAAACCTGTGGTGAAAGCAATATCGAATATTTGCTTACATCCGGAAAATACTTTGCAAACCAAACAAAAAAACACAACTCCTTAAAATAAACAATCTTTGTTAAATTGATGAAAAGCTGTTTTGCATTTATTCTGAGTTTTTGAAGGTCTATACATGGTATAGTTTCCGAAGACATGACTCTGCAAACTCATTTTCTTCAGTATAGTAGGTGCATACGCCTGATACACACATGTTGTGACTCAAAAGAATGCAGTGTATGTGCACGGGCAGGTTCGACAGCTAACAGGCTCAAATTGAATTCTGTGCCCGGCTCCTCCAGCCCACAACAGTTCAGATGCTCAGAAAGAAAATAGTTCTTATTTATTGTCTCTTTTGGGTTTCAAGTAATCAAAGAGAGGTTCGAGCCCCTCTCCTACAAGCTCCGGCAATGGTTTAGCAAGGGGGTTATATTTGACGTGAAGCCCCGTATCTAGCGAATGGCAGGCTATCCTTTCCAACTCAGTCAGCATGGGGAGGTTTGTGGGAAGATTTTCAATGTCATTATAATTCACATTGAGCAATTTAAGGGGTCTCATCAAACAGATTGATTTGGGCAGGAATCGAAGCCTGTTTTTCTCTGCAATAAATATTCTCATGTTTTCCAGTTGCCCAACACTTTCAGAAATGCTTTCAACTTTGTTGTGGCCTATGTGTAGGAAAGTTAATCTTCTCATTTTGTAGATACATGTGGGCAAGTGCACAAATCGATTGTTGCTTAAATTGAGCTTTTCCAGTTTTCTCAGGTCCTCCAAGTTCTCGGGGAGAGATGAAATCACGTTGTGTGAGAGGCTTAAGACCTGTAGTTTTTTGCAGTGGCTCAATTCTGATGGTACTTCTTTGAGACAATTCCAATCAGCAAATAGAACCTTCAGCTTCCTCAACATTCCAATTTCTTTTGGCAAAGCAGCCAATTGATTCCCCAGCAAATTTAGAACGACCAAATTCTGAAGGTTCTCAATGCCAGGACTAATACTAAGAAGGAAATTATGTGACACATTCAGTTTTTCTACTTCAGTTACCTGCCAAATAATTTTAGGGATTTCTGTTATTTCCATCATTGATAACCCTAGAGAGTTGTAGCCATAAACTGTCTTCAATTGGCTCCTTATCTCAGCAACCAAAAGTGCTTCCTCATCTCCTGAAGGCATTGGTCCTTTCTTTTTTATTGATTTCCTTAGCTCTTCTTTTGATACATTCCTCGACACACAAATTCCCATCCTTAATTGCTAAGTTTCCTATTTGATTTCTTCAAGGTTTACGTATTGGCGACCTGTAAAAGTAAAATTGGCAGTTAATACATCATTGCATGAAGACTAATTAAGTGGTCAACTTATATACCATTTATACTATACAGGTTGCATTGCACTATAGTTTTAGTTTGGCTTTAAGCCAAACTGTGCAATGAAATTCGAGAACAAACACTTGTCACAGGAACATAGGAACAGGAGCAGGCCATTCATCCCCTCGAGCCTGTTCCGTCATTCAATGAGATCATGGCTGATCTGTACCCTAACTCTATTTACCCACATAGAATCATAGAATCATAGAATCATAGAAGTTACAACATGGAAACAGGCCCTTCGGCCCAACATGTCCATGTCGCCCAGTTTATACCACTAAGCTAGTCCCAATTGCCTGCACTTGGCCCATATCCCTCGATACCCATCTTCCCCATGTAACTGTCCAAATGCTTTTTAAAAGACAAAATTGTACCCGCCTCTACTACTGCCTCTGGCAGCTCGTTCCAGACACTCACCACCCTTTGAGTGAAAAAATTGCCCCTCTGGATCCTTTTGTATCTCTCCCCTCTCACCTTAAATCTGTGCCCCCTCGTTATAGACTCCCCTACCTTTGGGAAAAGATTTTGACTATCGACCTTATCTATGCCCCTCATTATTTTATAGACTTCTATAAGATCACCCCTTAACCTCCTACTCTCCAGGGAAAAAAGTCCCAGTCTGTCTAACCTCTCCCTGTAAGTCAAACCATCAAGTCCCGGTAGCATCCTAGTAAATCTTTTCTGCACTCTTTCTAGTTTAATAATATCCTTTCTATAATAGGGTGACCAGAACTGTACACAGTACTCCAAGTGTGGCCTCACCAATGCCCTGTACAACTTCAACAAGACATCCCAACTCCTGCATTCAATGTTCTGACCAATGAAACCAAGCATGCTAAATGCCTTCTTCACCACCCTATCCACCTGTGACTCCACTTTCAAGGAGCTATGAATCTGTACTCCTAGATCTCTTTGTTCTATAACTCTCCCCAACGCCCTACCATTAACGGAGTAGGTCCTGGCCCGATTCGATCTACCAAAATGCATCACCTCACATTTATCTAAATTAAACTCCATCTGCCATTCATCGGCCCACTGGCCCAATTTATCAAGATCCCGTTGCAATCCTAGATAACCTTCTTCACTGTCCACAATGCCACCAATCTTGGTGTCATCTGCAAACTTACTAACCATGCCTCCTAAATTCTCATCCAAATCATTAATATAAATAACAAATAACAGCGGACCCAGCACCGATCCCTGAGGCACACCGCTGGACACAGGCATCCAGTTTGAAAAACAACCCTCGACAACCACCCTCTGTCTTCTGTCGTCAAGCCAATTTTGTATCCAATTGGCTACCTCACCTTGGATCCCATGAGATTTAACCTTATGTGACAACCTACCATGCGGTACCTTGTCAAATGCTTTGCTCCATATCCCTTAATACCCTTGGCTAGCAAAAATATATCGATCTCAGATCTAAAATTGTTAATTGAGCTAGCATCTACTGCTCACAGACAACGGTAGGAAAGGGAGGAGATGGATAAAGATACTGCAGTCTTGAGGGAATGTTTCTGACGTATGACTGCTACAGTAGAGGGATCTGCTAGCTGCATGCGTAGGACTACACTGCAAGGAACACAGGGCTTTCAGATTGCCTTGGAGTGAGTGACAGTCTGTGGTGCAGTCGCCAGCAATCGATGCCATGATGCCAGTCTCAATGAATCTCTAATGAATGCCCAGACTGCTGAAATCCAGGCATTCAGCTTACAGTGTGACGTCCCCTATAGACTGCCTAACGGAAGAGCTGGGGAGAAAGAAGATCACAGACTTCTGGAGTGCGACCAATGCTATTGTGACAATTTTCACACTAATCAGCTCACATTGAAGGCATGACCTAGAGCTGAAATAGGATCTTGGTTGGTGGATGCCACATGCTTTCCAACCTGGACCACCCACAACCAACTCTGTCACCCCCTCCCAACAACTGCTGCTGAGACTGAGAGCACGCAGAGCTGGGCCACTGCCTCCCACTCCCCCCTCCACTCCCCTCAACCCCCGCCGCAAGGAGGAGTCACAGCCTGAGCCATCTTGATCCCGGGAGCCAGCATCAGAGACTCAATTACCAACCCCCCCAGCTCCAGTCCTGTTATAGGGGTCCCACCATATAGAAGCAGAACGATAGAAAGTACAAAATAACAGACACCTACTAATAGGAGGGGTAGGGATGGTGGGAAAAAGGGTTTAGAGGTAGGCAAATAGATAGGCTCACATCTAAATAAAGAGTATTACAGCACTGAAAATAATGGTGTTATTGCTCAGGGTTCTGTTTCGTGTTGTTAGGATAATTGGTGGGAGTTTCTCAATTTTTTTAGGTGAGGTTGATCAATGTTGAATTTGATGATCTGTCTACCTCTTGGAGTAGTGAATCTGTGACCTGTGACTATACATTGATGTACTGTTGACCAGCTGATGTTTGCCATGCCCTCTATTACCCCCTGAAATGTATCCTGATGCATGGAAGTTTTGGGCTGTTATCATTTTTACAGTGACAGGGAAAGCAGAACTAACCTACAACGTCGCTCCACAACTTCCCTCTGAAGATCACAAATTTCTCTGACCTCAGTCTCCAGATGCACTGATGTCTGACAGGTTCAGCTACTCCATCTTGGCAGTCACATGATACAATAGTGGAGTTGTTAACTAATCATAGCAATCGGTCTCCATCAATTAGTCTACAAGAGACCCAGACGTGATGCAAGGAATACACCAGTGGTGGAGAGCTGTGGGAACCAAAGCTCCAAAGTCACCTGTTCCTTCCAAGCATGTAACACTTACCATGTCATGTCTCAAATTGCTCATACACCATATCCCAGAATATTATTTTCTGAAAGGGACTTAAAAAGGCACATCATTAGGTCCAGAATGGTGGCTGGGCTTAAACAAGAAAAATCACTGGTTTTGTGGCAATTCAAAAGAACAGAAATATGTCTCATTATGAACAATTAAACCTAGCCCAAGGCTCCTAAATAGAACATGCTAAATTATTCATAAAATCCTCCTATTAATCATCGTACCACAGTCGTGTTCCTCTTTGATTTTACAACAGGATAACACATTTCAGTTATTGTATCTTTAAATAAGTTAATATTTCAAAACAATGGCCCAGATTTTACTGGAGCGGAGCATCTCACGGCGTGCCCCATTAGTTAGACTTTTTCCCTCATCCTTCAGCTCGAAAATGTTTTGCCCTGCAACTTGCTGGAGGTGTGAGCAGATAACGGCATGCTGAGGGCAACAGGGCATCTGGAAACTGAGTGAACCATGGGACAACAGTCTATCTCCTTAATCAATGAGATTGAAGGATTGAGAAAGAAATTGGGGAACGACAGCAAAGGAAATAGAGTGAATTAGAGTCAAATCAGGTACAGAAAGAGGAATAAGGTGAGGGAAATAAAGATTCGATTAAGAGAGAGAAAAAAGAGACAGAAAGGAAAAGTAAGAAAATAATTTTAAAAATTTAAATTTCAATCTCGATTATTTTTTACGATCGTTGGTGGTTTTGTTCCCCTTTCACCATGTGCGAGCTGCCATTTTCGCGAGGCTTATGACAGAGAGCGATACAAATTGTCCAGCGACTTGTGGTGATTCGCAATTCATGGGGTATCTCTTCCTCGCCACAAGTTGCTGGACATTTTACACATTAATGATGGTGTTTGCATGAAACTCGCCATTATTTTGGCAGCAAAATCTGGGCCATTATTATCTCAATGATATAATGCAGTTTTATACAGAGAATAGTACTTTTTCTTTATGCATTCATGGGATGTGGGTGTCGCTGGCAAGGCCAGCATTTATTGTCCATCCCTAATTGCCCTTGAGAAGGTGGTGGTGAGCCGCCTTCTTGAACCGCTGCAGTCCGTGTAGTGAAGGTTCTCCCACAGTGCTGTTAGGTAGGGAGTTCCAGGATTTTGACCCAGCGACGACGAAGAAACGGCGATATATTTCCAAGTCGGGATGGTGTGTGACTTGGAGGGGAACGTGCAAGTGGTGTTGTTCCCATGTGCCTGCTGCCCTTGTCCTTCTAGGTGGTAGAGGTCGCGGGTTTGGGAGGTGCTGTCGAAGAAGCCTTGGCGAGTTGCTGCAGTGCATCCTGTGGATGGTACACACTGCAGCCACAGTGCGCCGGTGGTGGAGGGAGTGAATGTTTAGGGTGGTGGATGGGGTGCCAATCAAGCGGGCTGCTTTGTCCTGGATGGTGTCGAGTTTCTTGAGTGTTGTTGGAGCTGCACTCATCCAGGCAAGTGGAGAGTATTCCATCACACTCCTGACTTGTGCCTTGTAGATGGTGGAAAGCCTTTGGGGAGTCAGGAGGTGAGTCACTCGCCGCAGAATACCCAGCCTCTGACCCGCTCTCGTAGCCACAGTATTTATATGGCTGGTCCAGTTAAGTTTCTGGTCAATGGCGACCCCAGGATGTTGATGGTGGGGGATTCGGTGATGGTAATGCAGTTGAATGTCAAGGGGAGGTGGTTAGATTCTCTCTTGTTGGAGATGGTCATTGCCTGGCACTTGTCTGGCGCGAATGTTCCTTACCACTTATCAGCCCAAGCCTGGATGTTGTCCAGGTCTTGCTGCATGCGGGCACGGACTGCTTCATTATCTGAGGGGTTGCGAATGGATCTGAACACTGTGCAATCATCAGCAAACATCCCCATTTCTGACCTTATGATGGAGGGAAGGTCATTGATGAAGCAGCTGAAGATGGTTGGGCCTTGGACACTGCCCTGAGGAACTCATGCAGCAATGCCCTGGGGCTGAGATGATTGGCCTCCAACAATCACTACCATCTTCCTTTGTGCTATGTATGACTCCAGCCACTGGAGAGTTTTCCCCCTGATTCCCATTGACTTCAATTTTACTAGGGCTCCTTGGTGCCACACTCGGTCAAATGCTGCCTTGATGTCAAGGGCAGTCACTCTCACCTCACCTCTGGAATTCAGCTCTTTGTCCATGTTTGGACCAAGGCTGTAATGAGGTCTGGAGCCGAGTGGTCCTGGTGGAACCCAAACTGAGCATCGGTGAGCAGGTTATTGGTGAGTAAGTGCCACTTGATAGCACTGTCGACGACACCTTCCATCACTTTGCTGATGATTGAGAGTAGACTGATGGGACAGTAATTGGCCGGTTTGGATTTGTCCTGTTTTTTGTGGGCAATTTTCCACATTGTTGGGTAGATGCCAGTGTTGTAGCTGTACTGGAACAGTTTGGCTGGAGGCACGGCTAGTTCTGGAGCACAAGTCTTCAGCACTACAGCCGGGATGTTGTCGGGGCCCATAGCCTTTGTTGTATCCAGTGCACTCAGCTGTTTCTTGATATCACGTGGAGTGAATCAAATCGGCTGCAGACTGGCTTCTGTGATGGTGGGGATATCGAGAGGAGGCCGAGATGGATCATCCACTCGGCACTTCTGGCTGAAGATGGTTGCAAACGCTTCAGCCTTGTCTTTTGCACTCATATGCTGGACTCCGCCATCATTGAGGATGGGGATGTTTACAGAGCCTCCTCCTCCTGTTAGTTGTTTAACTGTCCACCACATTAATGACGGCGTTCGCATGAAACTTGCCATTATTTTGGCAGCAAATTCTTGGCCATTATTATCTCAATGATATAATGCAGTTTTATACAGACAATAGTACATTCCCGGAGATATACAGCAAAATCTTACCAAGGAAGAATGTAAATTTGAGTAATTGATAACTGTCCTCTGAGTGAGCTCTTTGGTGATATTCGTCTTATAATCACTTCCAGTTTCAATTATTCTTTACGATTGTTGGTAGTTTTGTTCCCCTTTCACCATGTTGTTCTGTCACAGTAGGTGTGACGCAGGAGGCTCTGAATAGTTGGTGTATGATGACTTCCAAACTAAAGGACCAACTGTTCTGATATGATCACGGTAAGGTTACCAAGTGATAATCAATGATTAAAGTGCTCAGTGCCCATTTTCCCTCTCTTTCGTGAAACAGCTTGGAATATCTCATTATGTTAAAGCTGCTATATAATACAAGTTGCTGAAATAATCCAGTCAGTATCTAACATATATAACATAGATCCGAGTTCACATTACTCAATATGTAACCCATAGGAACAACATCACATCACCTTCCTCTTTAATGGTACAAGGCAACAAAAATTAAAATATCTCTTAAGTATTTTATTTTCCTAATTTTCTCCCCCTGCTTTCCTGAAATCAGTAACTCGGGTTTCCAAGGGCAGTGCAGCCTTTCCCCAAGGACACGAGCTGCAGATACAATCAGCTGCTAATCCACAGAAGCTTGCCTGAATAATTAGCCACTAATTGACTTCAGGGTGTGCCTATTTAGACCACTTGCCCATAGGTTAATCACAGCTCCGTCTTAACGGTTAAACATCACAACCATACTCCTAACAGCCCATGAGCAATGCCATGAGGCAGAGTTTTCACCCTGAGACATGTATATTTTACACATTTACATTTTTTATTCTAGTGATCAATGATTTAGCCAATCTCCTGGAATGTTGCTCGTGGTGAGTCAGAGCATCCACTGTTTAGTAACAATAGGGCTGTTTGTGCCATGTAGGGGATAACATCAGGGCCACTGATATGCAGTGAGTGAATAAACCACATTTTGTTTGTATTAAATGGTATCTGGGATTTTTACTAGTCCTTCGGGTACTGAATTCCATGACTCTGCCCATTATTATATGTGTAACACACATTCCTTTACCCATGAATCTAACTTTTGTTCTTTACCAGTTTTAAAGCTGAGACTGCACAGCAAGATCGTATGCAAGATATATCAGTTGATGTTAAATTTCTGAGGGTAGAAATTGCACAATTATATATATTGTGCAACTCTGGCTGAAATCCAGTGGGGGGGAGGGGCCAGAAAATGGGGTGAATCCAGTTCTACCAGATTTCTGCCCCTTTTTAATTCCACGAGAAATCCCGATCCGATGGGAGTGGGCGATTTTCTGATATCCTATAGGGAGCAATTGTCTGGGTTCATTATCTCCCACATGGCATGTATATGGGTGCAGGCTTATGGGTCATTGGAGTCTTGTGTCAGAAATTTCCTGAGAGATGCCCTATTCCACAGCCGGAAGCGCGGTGGAAACTCTATTTACCCGGATAAATGGGGTTATGGTGGTGGAGTGGGGGCAGCGCCAACGAAATTCCCAGTCTTGCTCTGCTTATGAGAAATGCTTTATCGTTGTCAACACAAGATCGAAATGTTAGGAGACAGGCCGGACTGTAACTTGTATATTATCCAGCTATAAAAAAATAATGTGTCAACTTTCATAACATATATCAATGTTTAGGAGGTTACTCAGCATTAAACGACTGAATAATATAAAATAATATAGAATCCTGAGTGTTTATTCAACACATAGGAGCCATTTGTAATCTTCTTTACATAGTTTCATTACTTGAGAACTACTACGTTAATTTCTAAAGTTTTAGTGAAACCTTTGCATATAAACTATGATTCTAATATACACAGAGGTAAATAAAAAAAACTTAACACTTTAAGGCTATTAACAAGACTGCATGATTGAGTTTTGTTTACTGTAATTTCGAAACATTTAGTGATTATCAACAGCATTTGTGTTGCTCAAAGCAGTGTTTAAGTGTATGTGAATCAATGTGATAAAAATATGAGCTACAATTTCATTTTCTAAATAAGATACACGTACTTACAACTAACAAAGTCAGGTCTTCTTGTTGAGCTCCGTATACTGCAGAGTGTAGTCCTGTTGTAATTGCTGACGAGGTCAGTTAAAGTGATACCAAATTTCAGAATGCAGCTGCTTCTGTCACTTGGCCTTATATAACACTGTTGTAACTTCTGCTATACAAATAGATCGCTCATATTACACATTTGTGTTTTTTTTGTTGCCTTAAGATTGCCTTTAGTTTTCAGTTAAATAAGCAGCTCTTACAGGGGATGACTCTCAATGCACTTGAAGCTCCTGAGTTCTGTCTTAATTTTAAAACATGTTTATTTTCTTAGATTTTAGGTCAACTTGCGAAAAATCCATTTTGTTGTGTTGCACCCAGGCAAGAATCTGGAATAAAGAAAGGATAGCTTATGACCTAATCATTTTTTAGCAGTTCAGCCCTTATTTCCAGATGGTAATATAGCAGAGGGACCATCAGGAAGATCAAGCAATAGATAATACTATATTATTTGAACAGTGACAGACACATTTCTTCCTACTTTGCCTCTGTCTTTTAAAGATTAATTCGACATTGTTTTCTTATACGCTTTACAACACTGCAAAAATTTGTAACATTACAAGGTGTGGGCCAGGTCACACACACACTTTCCTTTTATTTATTTGAAGTAATTTTCTTTTATGCAATTCACCACTGCAGAAATTTGGAACATCTCATATTATATCGTGTGAGCCAGGTCATCCACACACTTTCCTTTTTATTATCAAGAAAAAAGTGTGGGAAATAATACCAGTAGCCTTCTCAAAGTGACAAATTAATCTCAATGTGGGAGTTGGAGTGTGAATTGTGCATTCACTTTTTGTGATGTGACATCCTTTGTCAAAGCAGCGTGATGATCTTAATGGCTAAGAGGCTCACTGCAGTCATGACACCGTCAAGTGATACCTCTGACATCTGGGTTCATTATCCAGTCTCCATGGGATGGAAGTCTCCATGGCTGCAGACTGTAATTCAAATTGAGAAAGTAATAAGCGGTGCAAAACAGGAATATGAAGGAAAAAAACTTGCAAGGAATATCAGTAGAAGTTTTTTTATAAATATATTAAGAGAAAGAGAGTGGTAAGGGGAAATGTGGGTCCATTAATAGATACAGGTGAGACTATAATGGACAATGAGGAAATGGCAGACTAGTTAAATTAATACTTTGTATCTGTTTTTGCAGTAGAGGAAGAGGACAAAATACCAGCAGTACAAGGGAACCTAAAAATAAGTCATGGGGAGGAACTGATTGGATTTAATGTAAGTTTTTTTTAAATGGCAATGGAGAAAATAATGGTAGTTTAGATAGACAAATCTCCAAGACCTGACAGTTTCCACCCCAGGGTATTAAAAGAAATAGGTGAGAAAATGGCAGATGCGTTGATCATAATTTTTCAAAGCTCGAGAATTGTGGCTTTGTATTAGAAAATTGCAGATGTCACTCCATTATGCAAGAAGGGGAGGGGGAAAAACCAGAAAACTACAGACACGTCAGTTTAACATCAGCTGTGGGGAAGTTATTGGAATCCATCATCAGGGTCAGAGTAACTGAGCACTTGGACAAGTATAAGATGATCAAAAAGAGTCAGCAAGGATTTGTAAAGGACAGGTCATGTCTGACTAATCTAGTTGAATGTTTTGAAGAGGTCACTAACATAGTGAATGGTGTATGGATGTTAGAAGTGAAGAAAGAACTTACATTTATAAACCTTAGGATGTCCCAAAGTGTTTTACAGCCAATTAAGTATCTTTGAAGTGTAGCCATTGTTATAATGAAGGGAAACGCGGCAGACAAATTGTGCACATCGAGGCCCCACAAACAGCAATGAGATACATGGAATCATAGAATCATAGAATCATAGAAGTTACAACATGGAAACAGGCCCTTCGGCCCAACATGTCCATGTCGCCCAGTTTATACCACTAAGCTAGTCCCAATTTCCTGCACTTGGCCCATATCCCTCTATACCCATCTTACCCATGTAACTGTCCAAATGCTTTTTAAAAGACAAAATTGTACCCGCCTCTACTACTGCCTCTGGCAGCTCGTTCCAGACACTCACCACCCTTTGAGTGAAAAAATTGCCCCTCTGGACCCTTTTGTATCTCTCCCCTCTCACCTTAAATCTATGCCCCCTCGTTATAGACTCCCCTACATTTGGGAAAAGATTTTGACTATCTACCTTATCTATGCCCCTCATTATTTTATAGACTTCTATAAGATCACCCCTTAACCTCCTACTCTCCAGGGAAAAAAGTCCCAGTCTGTCTAACCTATCCCTGTAAGTCAAACCATCAAGTCCCGGTAGCATCCTAGTAAATATTTTCTGCACTCTTTCTAGTTTAATAATATCCTTTCTATAATAGGGTGACCAGAACTGTACACAGTATTCCAAGTGTGGCCTCACCAATGCCCTGTACAACTTTAACAAGACATCCCAACTCCTGCATTCAATGTTCTGACCAATGAAACCAAGCATGCCGAATGCCTTCTTCACCATCCTATCCACCTGTGACTCCACTTTCAAGGAGCTATGAACCTGTACTCCTAGATCTCTTTGTTCTATAACTCTCCCCAACGCCCTACCATTAACGGAGTAGGTCCTGGCCCGATTCGATCTACCAAAATGCATCACCTCACATTTATCTAAATTAAACTCCATCTGCCATTCATCGGCCCACTGGCCCAATTTATCAAGATCCCGTTGCAATCCTAGATAACCTTCTTCACTGTCCACAATGCCACCAATCTTGGTGTCATCTGCAAACTTACTAACCATGCCTCCTAAATTCTCATCCAAATCATTAATATAAATAACAAATAACAGCGGACCCAGCACCGATCCCTGAGGCACACCGCTGGACACAGGCATCCAGTTTGAAAAACAACCCTCTACAACCACCCTCTGTCTTCTGTCGTCAAGCCAATTTTGTATCCAATTGGCTACCTCACCTTGGATCCCATGAGATTTAACCTTATGTAACAACCTACCATGTGGTACCTTGTCAAAGGCTTTGCTGAAGTCCATGTAGACCACGTCTACTGCACAGCCCTCATCTATCTTCTTGGTTACCCCTTCAAAAAACTCAATCAAATTCGTGAGACATGATTTTCCTCTCACAAAACCATGCTGACTGTTCCTAATTAGTCCCTGCCTCTCCAAATGCCTGCAGATCCTGTCCCTCAGAATACCCTCTAACAACTTACCCACGACAGATGTCAGGCTCACCGGTCTGTAGTTCCCAGGCTTTTCCCTGCCGCCCTTCATGACCAGATAATCGGTTTTAGTGATGTTGGTTGAAGGATAAGTATCAGTCAGCATACCAAAACTCCCCTGCTCTTCCTTAAATAATGCCATGGGATCTTTTACATCCACCCGAGAGGGCAGATGGAGTCTCGGTTTAACATCTCATTTGACAGACGGTACCTCCAACAGTGCAGCACTCCCTCAGAACTACCCTGAAATGTCAGCCTGGATTGTGTATTCAAGTATGTTGTCAATGTGGACTTCCAGAAGACATTTGATAAGGAACATAGGAACAGGAGTAGGCCATTCAGCCCCTCGAGCCTGTTCCACCATTCAATTAGATATTGGCTGATCTGTATCTTAACTCTGCCTTGGTTCCGTAACCTTTAATACCCTTGCCTAACAAAAATTTATCAATAAGATTCCACCCAAGAGATTATTAGCAAAAATAAAAGCGCATGGATTTCGATGTAACCTTGTAATTGGTTGGGAAGTAGAAGGCAGAGAGTAGGGATAAAAGTGATGTTCTCTGATTGGTGGGATGTGACAAGCACTGTTCCACAGGGATCTGTACTAGGTCCTCAGCTTTTCATCATATATATCAGTGACCTGGATGAAGGAACAGAGAGTTGAATATCCAAGTTTGCAGACGACACCAAGTTAGGAGGCACAGTAAGTCGTGTAGAAGGGAGCAGAAAATTTCAAAGGGACATAGACAGATTAAGCGAATGGGCAAAACTGTGGCAGATAGAGATCAATGTGGGGAAATGTGAAGTCATGCATTTTGGATCTGAGAAAGATGATCAGAATATTTTCTAAATGATGAGTGACCAGGAACTGTGGAGGAACAAAGGGATTTGGGTATCCAGATAAATAAATCACTAAAAGCTAGTGCACAGATACAAAAAATAATCAAAAAGGCTAACGTAACATTGACCCTATCCCAAGGGGGCTGGAATACAAAGGGTAAGGAAGTCATGCTTCAGTTGCACAGAGCCTTGGTCAGACCCCATTTGGAATATTGGGTTCAGTTTTGGGCACCGCACCTCAAGCAGGATATATTGACTTTGGAGGGACCTTGAACACAGATTGACCAGATAATGAGGCTTAATGGGTTAAATTATGAGGACAGGTTGCATAAACTTGGCTTGTATTTCCTTGAGTTTAGAAGATTGAGGGGTAATGTAATTGAGGTATTTAAATTGATAAAGGGATTTGATAGGGTAGATATAGAGAAACTATTTCCTCTGGTGGGGGAATCCAGAACAAGGGGGCACAATCTTAAAATTAAAGCTAGGAATGTAGGAGTGAAATCAGGAAGCAATTTTTCACTCAAAGGGTAGTGGAAATCTGAAACTCTCCCCCAAAAGGCTGTAGATGCTTGGTCAATGTAAGATTGTGATCGATAGATTTTTGTTAGGTAAGGGTATCACGGGATATGAAAAAAAAGAAAGAAAGACTTGCATTTATATAGCGCTTTTCATGACCTCAGGATATCCCAAAGTGCTTTACAGCCAATGAAGTATTTTTGAAGTGTAGTCACTGTCGTAATGTAGGAAACACGGCAGCCAATTTGCACACAGCAAGGTCCCACAAACAGCAATTTGATAACGACCAGTTAATCTGTTTTAGTGATGTTGGTTGAGGGATAAATATTGGCCAGGACATCGGGGATAACTCCCCTGGTTCTTCTTCGAAAATAGCGCCATGGGGTTTTTTACGTCCACCTGTGAGGGCAGACAGGGCCTTGGTTTAACGTCTCATATGAAAGGCGGCACCCACCACCAACAATGCAGCACTGGAGTTCAACCTAGATTTTGTGCTTGAGTCTCCAGAGTGGGACTTGAACCCATGACTTTCTGACCCAGAGGCAAGAGTGCTACCAACTGAGCCACAGCTGACAAATGGAGTTGCGGTATGGATCTGCCATGATCTGACTGAATGATGGAACAGGCTCGAGTGGCTGAATGACCCACTCCTGTCCCTATGTTCCTATGTTGGCCAGTCTCAACCTAGTATTGTGCAGTAGGCATGAGGTCAAAGCTCACAACTGCCCTAATAATTTGGATCTAATCGTTCTGTGTCTGATCTGGGAGAACTTAATACTGACATAGGTGCCTGAAACAGATATTTATAGAGACATACATGGATATAGAAACTGCAAGTGATGGAAAGCCAATCCACTACTCTCTGCACTGAACTAGTGACCTAGAAAGAAATATATTTGAGATCTAGCAGAGGGAGTATAAGGACCTGGGCACTTAACTAAAAAACAAGGCCTCAAGAGTTTCAACCTCTGGATTGCTTCCTCTGCCATAAACGGCACAGGTTAAGGAGAGAAAGATTAGGAAGGCCAACATGTGGTTGCATAGTTGGTGCAGGAGGGAATGGTTCACATTCTTGGGGCATTGGAGGGAATTCCGGAACAAGGGAAGGCTATACTGAAGGAATGATGTTCACCTAAACCAAAATAGCACCAGTGCCCTGCAGAGAGGGTAAATGGAGCAGTGGGGGAGGATTTAAACTAACATGGCAGGGAGTGGGAGAAGGCTGAGTTTGAAACTAGAGAGTAAGAGCAGGATTAATAAAACTATAGGAAAACAAGCAGAAGGCTTAGCTGAAATGAGAGATTGTCAGAGGAGAAAGGAAAAGAAAGAGGCTTTCAGATGGTGTGAGATAAAAACACTGCAGTAGAAGGGACAAGGAATATCCAAAAATTAAATGTGAAAAGCAAGAAAAAAAGGATAAGGGTCAACATTTCAAAAAATAGAGTCAGGATTAAGTATGTATTTGAGTGCACAAAGCAATCAAAACAAAATTGGAGAGTTAGTAGCATTACTAGCTATGCAAGGATATGATATAACAGAGGCATAGCTTAAGTTTGGACTGGACTGGGAACTTGATGGGCCTGAATTTTCTGGAAACTTGCATCACAGTAATGATGCATTAACGGCATGCGCCATTACTAATATGTAAATGTTCCAGAAAATAATGGAGTAAGAAGGATACGCCATTAGTTGCGTTGCACCATCATTTGCTGCGACATTTGCGCCGTTCCGTCAATAGCCTCGTTTAAGCCGATAAAAGTTTGTTCTTGTCAGTCAGCCCACTACTGCAGTCGATGGTGATCGCAAATTTTCTGGATTTGCGCCATTATTTGCACCGCAGCCACTTCGACTGAAAAATAATGGCATGCGTGACCTGGTATTGACATGATTTATGGCCCTCATGTGACTCACAGGCTGGGAGGCCAACGAAGGGACCATTAGAACTGTGGAGCCTCACCCCAGCAGTCTGGAAATTGTTCATAGAGTTTTTTTTTCTAATTAGAAGGATAACTCCCCTTCAGTTCAAGCCATCCTTTAAAAGACAATCACAGAGACAGACAGCTCTTGATTATCTGTTACTTATAATAGAATTCTGAGTTCTGAAATGAAGACCAGAGACCGCTTACCTTGCCTGCCATGGTTAGGTCATTGTATTTTTTTCTTCACCGGTTGCCTGATCATGTGACAATCAATGTGGCACTCAGCCTTTCATCCACCTCCCTCCACGTCATTTGGCTCACCTTTCGGAGAGCCCTCGCCATAGCATTCCCCAGCAGCCGCTTTCGCCGACACCCCACCTCATCCAAGAGGTGGTCATTGACCTCATTACAGCATGAACAGATCGATGTTCCAGCAAATTGTGGTGGCAAATATAGTGCGATATGAATGGAAAGCATAAATTAAAGGCATACGCTGCCAAACTCGTCATTTCAGCAGATTCTGGCCCAATTATAATTTTCAGCAGAGATTGTTAGGGAAAAAGTGGTTTGGGTAGCAATGTTAGCGAAGGATTCTAACACAGGACTAGAATAAGGGTGTCCAAGGGGGTTATGTTAAGACTGAATCCATATGTAACGTACCTTGAGAATTGGGGCTTCCGCGTGCAGTAATTATCCACCAAAGTAATGTCTGGTCACCTCTGTCTGCAGATTTGAATGTGCAGGTTGTAACAATTGGGCACAGAGCCCCTTTTGTGCAGCCCAACCTGCCTGGCATTCCTTCAGTGGTCCTCTCCTTCTTCCCAGCATCACAGATAGGGGACTTCCCAGTAGAAAATCCATTAGTACCAGTAATGGCGCTGTGGGCAAAAATAAAATTAAACAAACGGCCCAAAGAAAAGCCAATAAATTAAGAAAAATGGGCCAGAAATGGCCTCCAATCCGCATCAAAAAATTTCTTTCTACCCATTTACATACTTACCTGCACTGCTCAGTACTTAGCAAAGCTGAGCACCTAGTTACAATGGGTATTAATTTCACTTGATGTACGAGCAGTGTAAAGGCTGCAAGGGGACAAGGGACTCATCAGAAAGGTGCTCCCGCATCATTTGTGGATTATAATGAAATTCTCACTTATTTCAAGCAGGTGTTTCTTCTGACTGGAAACTCACGTCATGCATTGAAGAGTCGCAGGGACAGACTTTCAACTGCTGGCCATCGGGTTTCTCGGCTGAATAACGGCCGACCGGCAGTTGAAAGTCTGGTGGGGTCCTTGTACACATTTGCCGGCCTGGATCAACTTTCAGACAGGCCTTTAAATGGACGCCCAGTACTCCCGCCCAAATCAGGTGGGTGGCTATTGAGAGATCCAAATCAGGGTTCTACGCCTGCATGGTCCATTTCTCCAGGCGCTAAGAGGCCTAACCAGCAATCCTTGAAGGGACAGATGGAGACCTCTCCTCCAAAAGGTAAGTTTTTTTTTTAGAGAGATTGTTGTGGGGCCAGGAGGAGCAGGAGCCTTCCTGCTGCCCCCCCCCCAGCACCTGCTGCCCCCAACAGACCTTAACTGCTGGCCGGCTGCCTGAAGTAGTTGGCCAATTTTCCTCCTGACAAAACCGGTGAGCTGCAGCAGGGTGCGAAATTGGCGATAGGGTTGCCAACCCTCCAGGATTGTCCTAGAGTCTCCAAGAATTAAAGATTGATCTCCTGGACATTGCTACGAGCAACCCGGGAGAAAATTCATTGGGGTGTTTAAAAAACGGTGCATTTTTAAAATTTTCGTTGAATGCTTTTGCTTATTAGTTATAAAAGTATTGGAGAGGGGAAAAAAGGCTGTTTGACTGGGGAGGACAGTTGGAGGCGGGAGGTCATGTGATGAAACCTCCAGGATTGCATCCAGCCAGAGTTGGCAACTCTATTTGGCGCTGACCTGGAAGTCTCCGCACAAGACACAGTAGCACCAAATTTAACTTGGGCCAGGGATTGGGTGTGTGGGAAGTGGGGGGGGGGGAGGAAGAGGGGAAAGGTCAACGCCAAACCCCCTGACCTCAGTAGCATGAGGCCTAGGAGATTTTAACTACCTGGGCCTCATCCGAATATCATTCCCGGTCGGTTGCCTGCCTGAAATCAGCAGGAAATGGCAGCTGGCCAGTGGGCGGGAGCAGAATGTGGGGTAGCAGAAGGCCACTGCCCGGAACCAAAGGATCGATCCCCGGCACTCAGGTAAATCACGAGGAGGGGGTTTTGGGAAGGTCTCGCGATCGGGAAGGGGAGGGGTTGCGGAAATCCCAAGGCAGGGGAGACCCAAACTTTCCTTTGCGGGCCTGAGGGAGGCCTCTGGCCCCATAAGGAAAGTATGCCCTCTGGGAAATGAACATGCATTTGGCAGGTGTTGTGTGGCTACCAGATGATTAGGTTTGCTGTGCAAATATAGAAGATGGTAGTTTACTCCAGGGCATGGGATAGATGGAGGGAGGACCGTTCTTTCATGCAAAGGCCGGATGGGGTGATTAAGAAAAAGTGTCATCTATGACATACTGCCAGGTGGCCCTTGCAGTTGGCAAAAGTACTTGTGTAGCTGGACGCTCTGGCTGTTCAGGCTCTTTAGAGCTATTTCATGTTCTGTGGCCTCTTGCTCTGGCTGCTCCGTGTGGGTTCTTCGTAGAAGTATGAAGTTCTGGAGCATGTAGCACATCGTGACAATTCATGAAACTTTGGCCTGGTTGTACTGGACGATCTGTCAAGGCAGTGACCTTACCTATAATGCCACGTACAGCTCCTCTAGACACATCTTTTGTTTCTTTACTTGTCCCATTTCCACCCTCCACAGACCTTCCCTTTTGTTCTTTCCTCCCCTCCCCTTCCTCCCCCTCTTTTCCCTGGCTCTGTACTTGCATAAAAACTGTTGAACCTTTAACTTCTTCCAGTTCTGATGAAAGGTCTTCGACCTGAAACGTTAACTCTGTTTCGTTCTCCGAGGACGCTGCCTGACTTGCTGAGTTTTTCCAGCATTTTCTGTTTTATTTCAAATTGCCAGCATCCGCAGTATTATGCTTTTGCTTTCTCTCTATCCATCTTTTCAAATCCTTTAATCATCTTAAACACCTCGATTACATCACCCCTTAGTCTTCTAAACTCAATACAAGCCTAGTCTATGCAATCTGTCCTCTTAATTTAACCCTTTTAGCCCCAGTATCATTCTTATGAATCTCTGCTGCACCCTTCCAAGGCCATCAATGCTACCTGAATCCGCTTATATCTCAAATCATCCATTACTGTATGTTATGTATGTGGTCACTAGAGGGAGCAGGATGGTCTGCTTGTATTTCACTCTCTTCCTGGAAGACATTGCAGGGCCCACAGCCTCATAATATCAATAATTAACACACCCAGCAGTAAATATCTCACATTTTCAATCTCTATAACCCATCCAGGTTCTGGAAAACCACTATTCAAAGATGGTCTATGTTTTCGAGGAGAGGGCATTATAACTGTTACAGCTTATATCATCTGACTTGGCTGCTATCTGATGTTAGCAACAATCCCAATCATTTGAAAAGAGTGTAGGATTTATCACGTTGCATTTCGTAGGGTCTCTATGTCAGCAGGTTGTATAACATAGCTAAAGGTGCCTGCTCTTGCCATAATTACAGAGGAAAATATAAAATATGCTTTAAATATTTTAAAAATAGCTCTCATAGGGAAATTAAATTTGACTAGTTCTCACCACTGGTGTGCAGACAGGCTCCTTCTGCTATATTGCATCATAACATTATATTGCACATCAAATACTACCTCCAGGTGATATTTGTACATCTATTTACAGAGAGCAATGACTTTCAATAAAGATTGGAAATTCAGTGTAATAGGCTAAAGTGGTGAGTGCTCTTGATATGTATTACTAACCTCAGATTAATAGAAATTTCTATTATTTTAATGAATAAAATTTTATTTAATTCGGACCAAGCTTCAAACCGCAAAAATAAATAACCAACAAGATAAACACAGGCTCAATATGTGCAATATCAGCTCCAAAAAGCAAAGTACAAATGTTCCAGTATAATTCCACCAGTACACCTGCACCCCTTCAATGTAACCTAATAGTGTAAATAAAAAAGGCAAAGAATAGAGAATAAAACCTGCTCCACTCTGCCTGATAATCAGCCCAGCACCTCCAGTATAGATCCATAATGTCCCCAGAATAAAGTTTGTTTCAATTAATTGTCGTTGCCTCTTTCATTTTCTTAGTAACTTCAATCTTTACCACTTTCCACTCTCTCTTTGTGTCTCTTCCTATCTCTAAATCTGTATTTCTATTGCCACTACAATATAAAAATGCAAATTCTTTCTTTGCTATTTAAAGATGTCACATAATGCAATGTTGAATTTTATGACATAGTCAAGGGTAATTGAATTTGTCTAGTAGGGACCTATATAAGTGTAGAATTAGTGATGTGAAATGTGCAGTCCCACCAAATTAAATCACACAGTCAATTCTAGAAAATATGACTTTTATTTCTGAGTTACACCTGTGATTTTCTGATATATGCTATCAGGGCATGAGAGTGCCTGCTGCCGTCACAAGCTCAGAAAACTGCCCCCTTAGTGCCGATTATATAGAGAATGTACAGGGGTGATTAACATGCATTTAATTGATTTCTAACCATCACCTGAAACCTGAGTTTTTATATTTTAGATATAAATTACGGAGAAACAGGCCATTTGGCTCAACTGGCCTATGCCAATCTTTACACTCCACACATAGAATCATAGAAAGGTTACAGCACGGAAGGAGGCCATTCGGCCCATCGAGTCCATGCCAACTCTATGCATGGAGCAACCTGGCAATCCAGCTAGTCCCACTCCCCCGGCCTATCCCCGTAGCCCTGCAAATGTTTTCCTTTTAAGTACTTATCCAGTTTCCTTTTGAAAGTCATGATTGAATCTGCCTCCACCACCCCCTCAGGCAGTGCATTCCAGATCATAACCACTCACTGTGTAAAAGAGTTTTTCCACATGTCACCTTTGGTTCTTTTGCCAATCACCTTAAATCTATGTCCTCTGGTTCTTGACCCTTCCGCCAATGGGAACAGTTTCTCTCTATCTATTCTGTCTAGACCCTTCATGATTTTAAATATCTCTATCAAATTTCCTCTCAACCTTCTCTGCTCCAAGGAGAACAACCCCAGCTTCTCCAGTCTAACCACGTAACTAAAGTCCCTCATCCTTGGAATCATTCTAGTAAATTTTTTCTGCACCCTCTCTAAGGCCTTCACATCTTTCCTAAAGTGCCCTGCCCAGAACCGTACACAATACTCCAGTTGTGGTTGAACCAGAGCACGTCCTCTCACTCTAATTGCCACTTCCCACCGTTTATTTTAATTCATTCTCGGGATGTGGGCATCACTGGCAAGGCCACCATTTATTGCCCATCCCTCGTTGCCCTGAGTAGGTGGTGGGCCTTCTTCTTGGGACACAAGCGGTTTGATACAACTGAGTGGTTTGCTGGACCACTTCGGAGTGCTGTTATGAGTCAACCACATTGGTGTGGGACTTTGGTCACATACAGGCCAGACCAGGTAAGGGTAACAGGTTTCCTTCCCCAAAGGGCATTAGTGAACCAGTTGGGTTTTTTTAAGACAATCCGTAAAATGGCTAACTTTACTACAGCCTGTTTTTTTTTATTCCCAGATCTTTTTCAGCTGAATATGAATTAAACTGAATTCAGATTCTCCAACTGCCATGGTGGGATTTGAGCTCACATTGTCTGGATTACCAGTAACATAATCATTATGTTACTATTCCAGCTGAGTAAGAATCAAAAACATTTTTAAACATTAGTATACTAATGGCTACCTCTTCAACTGTGTCTTCAGTTGCATTCTCTCCCCCCCCACATTGTCTTCATCTCCTGCTTGGCATCCTCACCCTCTCGCTGTAAAGCGCTCTGAGCTTTTCAGCTATATGAGGAGCACTACGTAAATGCAAGTTATTGTTGAATAAGTTGGTTAAAATGAGGAGTTTCAATGCGGAAAACAGATATCAACTTAACAAAGAGAGGCTCAAAGTCAAACTACGTGAGGGAACAAAACAAATGGATCCATTCCACTCAACCAAAAGATTGCTCAGCATTTAAGGGCAATCCAGCTGTTGTGGGGTCTCGCACTGTAGCTTCAGATATAATACATTGGGAGCATTTGGGGATAGAATATAAAAACAGGGAGGTATTGCTGCAGTTATATAAGGTATTGGTGAGACCGCACCTGGAATACTGCATATACAGTTTTGGTGTCCACACTTAAGAAAAGACATACTTGCTCTCGAGACAGTACAAAGAAGGTTCACTCGGTTAATCCCGGGGATGAGGGGGTGGACATATGAGGAGAGGTTGAGTAGATTGGAACTCTACTCATTGGAGTTCAGAAGAATGAGAGGCGATCTTATTGAAACATATAAGATTGTGAAGGGGTTTGATCGGGTGGATGCGGTAAGGATGTTCCCAAGGATGGGTGAAACTAGAACTAGGGGACATAATCTTAGAATAAGGGGCTGCTCTTTCAAAACTGAGATGAGGAGAAACTTCTTCACTCAGAGGGTAGTAGGTCTGTGGAATTTGCTGCCCCAGGAAGCTGTGGAAGCTACATCATTAAATAAATTTAAAACAGAAATAGACAGTTTCCTAGAAGTAAAGGGAATTAGGGGTTACGGGGAGCGGGCAGGAAATTGGACATGAATTTGGATTTGAGGTTAGGATCAGATCAGCCATGATCTTATTGAATGGCGGAGCAGGCTCGAGGGCCGATTGGCCTACTCCTGCTCCTATTTCTTATGTTCTTATGTTCTTATAATGCATTACCTACAAAATAGCTTTAATTTTCAGACCTTGGTTGATAGTCATCCTCTCAATCTAGAGACCCCACAACATTGATGTAAAAGGACTGACCGACCCTCCCCCACCACCTCACCTATGTCTGTTAATTGCAAATGACAATTAATCAATGGGGAGGCATAAAATACCAGTGTATCTAGTTCTTTGGTTTAATGTGTTGTCTCTTGGATAACATACTGGAATAAAGCACCCCAATGTGAGAGTGATTCTGTCATGATGTGTAGACATCTGTTATGGAAGCAAAAATTTAATGTATCTGTAAAACACGCACAAGAGTGTCAGTTGTGGCTCAGTGGTAGCACTTTCACCTCTGAGTCTAGAAGGTTGTGGATTCAAGCCCCACTTCAGAGACTTAAGCACATAATGTAGGCTGACATTCCAATGCAATGCTGAGGGAGTGCTGCACTGTCGGAGGTGCTGTCTTTTGGGTGAGACGTTAAACCGAGGCCCTGTCTGCCCTTTCAGGTGGACATAAATGATCCCATGACACTATTTCGAAGAAGAGCAGGGGAGTTGCCCCCGGTGTCCTGGTCAATATTTATCCCTCAACCAACATCACTAAAACAGATTATCTGGTCATTATCACATTGCCTTTTGTTGGTCCTTGCTGTGTGCAAATTGGCAACCTTGTTTCCTACATTACAACGGTGACTACACTTCAAAAGTACTTCATTGGCTGTAAAGCAATTTGGGACATCCTGAGGTCGTGAAAGGTGCTATATAAATGCAAGTCTTTCTTTTTAATCCCGTGACATTTAAAATGAGTAAAAACAAAAGAATACTGCTCTCTGATTTTGTCGTAATTCTTTTAATTGAAATATTATTTTACAAATATCATGCACAGTTAAGAGTTTTCTCACAATAAACTATGCTTCAATTGTCTATGGAATTAAGCTGTTAGGCTCCATTTTGTTTTTTCACCATTTGATTCTATGCCAGATGAATATTTGTGATGACTCTGCAAAGCATAAAAGTTTCAAATGCTTCAGTGTTGGTCACTGCTGTACACAAGGTGGTAAAATATTAGGAATTCAGGATTCATTTATCTCTTTTGCCTTCACCCCAATTTACTCCCCTTTTAGAAAGAAAGAACTTGCATTAACACAGCACCTTTCACAACCTCAGGATGTCCCAAAGCACTTAACAGCCAATTAAATACTGGTGAAGTGTAGTCACTGTTGTAATTTGGGAAACACAGCAGCCTATTTGCACACAGCAAGGTCCCACAAACAGCAATGTGACAATGACCAGATCATCTGTTGTTAGGTAAGAGATAGATATTGACTAGGACACCAGGAAGCACACTCCTGCTCTTCTTTGCATAGTGCCACAGGATTTTTTTATGTCCACTTGAGAGGTCAGACAGGGCCTCAGTTTAACATCTCAGCTGAAAGACAGCATTCACTCAGTACTACACTGGAACGTCAGCATGGATTATATGCTCAAGTCGCTGGAGTGGGACTGGGAACCCACAAGCTTCTGTCTCAGAGGCAAGAGTGCTACCACTCAGCCATAGCTGACACCATGTCACTTCCTTTGTCACCTCCTCTCATGCAGGCAAAACTCTCTGATCTGTGGTGGCCTGATGGTTGCCAACTCTGGTTGGATGTATTTCCATAAGACCATAAGAGATAGGAGCAGGAGTAGGCCATTCGGCCCCTCGAGCCTGCTCCGCCATTCAATGAGATCGTGGCTGATCTGATTTTTACTTCAACTCCACTTTCCCGCCCTTTCCCCATATCCTTTGACTCCCTTGCTGATCAAAAATTTGACTAACTCAGCCTTGAATGTATTCAATGACTCAGCCTCCACGGGAGATTTCATCACATGACGTCCCACTTCCAACCACCCTGTCCAGTCAAACAGCCTTTTTTTCCCATCTCCAATGTTTTTATAACTAATAATGTTAATGCCCCTATGATTTTTCTCCTGGGTTGCCATCAGCCATATCCAAGAGATTAATCTTTCATTCCTGGAAACTCCAGGACAATCCTGCAGGGTTGGCAATCCTAGGTGGCCCTCCGATACTTTAACATTATTTACCTGCAAGCCTAGTCAGTGTCAGCAGGCTGTTTGACTGTGAAGGGCATCATAATGAAGCCTGTGTCCAGGAGATTAACCTTTAATACCTGGGGACTCCAGGACAATTCTGGAGGGTTGGCAACCCTAGGTAGCCCTCTGATGCCATAACATTCTTCACCTTCAAGCCGAGACAATCTCAGCAAGCTATTCAACTGTGAGGGGCATCATCATGGAGCCTAATGCTGTTCAATCAAGTCCCATACATATGCACTTTCCAGCAGCGGTCACTGGATATTGATCAGAAGCAGGAAACTTGGCGATCCCCTTCCTTCAAGAGCATTCAGGCTAATTGTGTATCCTCACCATCATGATGGCTGTGTTAACAAAAGTCAGCACAGATCATGGATTAAACTCAACACCTCCCTAGTCTGTATAGTTTAGTACAACGATACTTCTAGTTTGCTGGGGAGAAACAAAATTGCTTTTTGAGTAATAATGGATGTATATTTGTATTTGCTTGGGCTCTCCAAACTGTATGACTGAAGGAGTCACAGTCACTCATTTATATTCTTTTGAAAGATAATTAGTCACAGATAACAATAGTTTGAGCAAACGCTGTTCAGAATACCGAAATGTCCTTTTCCAGACTGATTGCATCACAGTGCTGTGCAATGAATAGATTGTGAGAATTAAATTTTTACAAATTAATCTGTTTCCATTGTCCAATGCTTGATTTGTGAAGTGTTGTCCATCACCACATTGTTATTTTAAACAAGCCATGACAGTGCATCAGACGCCTTCTCCAGTCTATAGCTGGATAGTCTACATTTTTAACCTTGTCTCCAGATCTTTAGATTAGTTGGCCAGATGTCCTGGTTTTGTGTATAGGCTTATAAAGAGTCTCTTATTGCAGCGAGGATTATGCTTGCTGGGATTTTACTTCATTTCAGTCTTAGTGTTGGATTGAAATTCTTCCACGGCATTTTGAATTCCTGCCTTGACTCTTCTTCACAGGGTTCAGTGAAAATGTCTAGCCCAGATTGCCATTTAAAATGTGCTAGGGAGCTTCCTTGTTGGCAAATATGCACGTGTGTTCCTCAAGCATACAGAATATAAAGGTCCCAGGTTCAATTCTTAGTCTGTGCTGAGTTAGCTGATCTCATCCAGGGCAGCTATAGCTTCTGTGGAGCTACAGTTGGTGCCTTGTTATTCCCCCCCCCCCCCTCCTTTTAGAATCATAGAATCTTACAATGCAGAAAGAGGCCATTTGGTCCATCGTGCCTGTGCTGGCTCTTTGAAAGAACTATCCAATTAGTCTCACTCGCCTGCTCTTTTCCCATAGCCCTGCAATTTTCTCCCCTTCAAGTATTTATCCAGTTCCCTTTTGAAAGATACTATTGAATCTGTTTCCAACACCCTTTCAGGCAGGGCATTCTAAAAACCTTTCTCTTTGTCTGTGAGTCTGAACTAACCCCTTAATTTCCTCCTTTTTCCTACTTGGTCTCTTGTTAAGTGCAAGTACTACTGCGAATTTCAGCATTCTCAGATGTTTCTTTTGCACGAGTATCATTATTTCAATACATGTCACTGTATTGAAAGCCTGTTAGACGCCAAGGAAATCTGGTACAGTGAATCAAAACAGAATCTCAGAAAGAATTTCCACACAGCACTGACATAAGGAATAAAGCAAAAATCCAATTTCCCATGTGTGTCTGGATATCATATTAAGGTTGACATTCTCATTCACTGGAAATTATTTACGCTTTCAGTAGCACTGGGACTGCGATACTGAACTGGTTGATGCTGTTGCTTTGTTTTATATGAAAAACAGAGTAATTTGATGTAATAATGTTTCCTGACTTCAGCCTTTGTAAACTAGAGTGACATGATGTGAAGCTGCACATTAGGTTGAAGGTCAAGGGTCAAGATTTCACCTCGTTATATGCATCTATACAAATTCATTGCAACCCTCAAAACTTTTGTAGGACCATATTTGGTGATGGCTTTATTTGTAGCTATTTAACAAGTTTGGAATTGTACCACATATTTTACCATGCCATACACCAAATGTTCCAAAAAAGTGGGGTGGAGAAGTTTCAGGTAAGGGTACATTTATAAATCTAAAGAGAAAGTCAAGGCTATAGAGCAGTGTAGCAATTTGGGTAAAGATAAACAGACTGTGTCAAGAAGGGACAGAGAGTTCAACGGTAATAGTGCATCAGTGAACAGGGTCAAATCAGGGAAACATAGTAAAAACTTAAAATTAAAGGTGCTTTATCTGAATGCATGAGGAATTCGTAACAGGATAGATGAATTAATGGCACAAATAGAGATAAATGGGTTTGATCTAGTAGCCATTACTGAGACATGGTTGCAAGGTGACCAAAATTGGGAACTAAATATTCCAGGGTACTTGACTTTTCGAAAAGACAGACAAAATGGAAAAGGATTCGGTGGGGGGGGGGGGGGGGTGGGTAGCCTTGATAATAAAGGATGAGATAAAGACAGTAGTGAGAAAGGATCTTGGCTCAGAAGATCAGGATGTAGAATCATATGGGTGGAGCTAAGAAATAACAAGGGGCAGAAAACATTGGTGGGAGTAGTTTATAGACCCCCTAACAGTAGTCAAACTGTTGGACAGAGTGTTAATCAAGAAATAAGAGGAGCTTGTAACAAAGGTAATGCATTAATCGTGGAGGACTTTAATCTGCATATGGACTGGGCAAATCAAATTGACAAAAGTAGTTTGGAAGATGAGTTCATGGAATGCATTCGAGACAGTTTCCTAGAAAAATATGTTGTGGTACCGACCAGGGAACAGGCTATTTTAGATCTTGTCTAAAGAGCTAATTAATAATCTCATAGTAAGGGATCCTCTGGGGAAGAGTGATCATAATATGATAAAATTTCACATTGAGTTCGAGAGTGACGTACTTAAGTCCGAAACTAGAGTCTTAAACTTAAACAATGCCAATTACATAGGTATGAGGGGTGAGTTGGCTAGGTTGATTGGGAAATTAGATTAAAAGATATGATGGTAGATAAGCAATGGTGAACATTTAAAGAAATAATCCATAATTCTCAATGAATATACATTCCATTGAGGATTAAAAACTCCATGGGAAAAGTGATCCATCCGTGGTTAACTAAAGAAATTAAGAATTGTATTAGATTAAGAGAAGAGACTTATAATGTTGCCAAGAAGAATAGTAAGCCTGAGGATTGGGAGAGTTTTAGAAACCTGCAAAGAATGCCCAAAAAATTGATAAAAAGGAAGAAAATATGAGAGTAAACTAGCAAGAAATATGAAAACAGATTGTATGGCTGTAATAGTGGTGAATCAAGGGTCTAACAAGAGTGAGGAACTTGAACTAATTAATATTTGTAAAGAAAAAGTACTGGAGAAATTAATGGGACTAAAAGCCAACAAATCCCCTGGACCTGATGACCTACATCCTAGGGTTCTAAAAGAGGTAGCTGCAGAGATAGTGGATGCATTGATTGTGATCTCCAAAATTCCCTAGATTCTAGAACGGTCCCAGTGGATTGGAAGGTAGCAAATGTAACCCTGCTATTCAAGAAAGGAGGGAGACAGGAAACAGGGAACTACAGGTCAATTAGCCTGACATCAGTAGTTGGGAAAATGCTGGAATCCATTATTAAGGATGTAGTATCGGGGCACTTAGAAAATCATAATATGATTAGGCAGAGTCAACATGGTTTTATGAAAGGGAAATCTTTTTTGACAAATTTACTAGAGTTTTTTGAGGATATAAACTAGCAAGGTAGACAGGGGAATCAGTGGATGTAGTATATTTGGGTTTTCAAAAGGCATTCGATAAGGTGCCACACAAAAGGTTGTTACGCAAGATAAGGGCTCATGGGATGGGAGGTAATGTATTAGCATGGATAGAAGATTGATTAATGTTCAGAAAACAGAGAGTAGGAATATACAGGTCATTTTCAGGTTGGCAGGCTATAACTAGTGGGGTGCCACAAGGATCAGTGATTGGGATGCAGCTATTTACAATCTACATTAATAACTTAGACCGAGTGTAATGTATCCAAGTTTGCTGACGATACAAAGCTAGGTGGGAAAGTAAGCTGTGAGGAGAACACAAAAAGTCTGTAAAGGGATATCGACATGTTAAGTGAGTGGGCAAGAAGGTGGCAGGTGGCGTATAATGTGGGGAAAAGTGAGGTTATTCACTTTAGTAGGAAGAATAGAAAAACAGAATATTTTTTAAATGGTGAGAAACTATATTAAATGTTGGTGTTCAGAGAGATTTGGGTGTCCTTGTACACGAAACACAGAAAGTTAACATGCAAGTACATCAAGTAATTAGGAAGGCAAATGATATATTGGCCTTTATTGCAAGGAGATTGGAGTACAAGAGTAAGGAAGGGCTTTAGTGAGTCTACATCTGGAGTACTGTGTACAGTTTTGGTCTCCTTACCTAAGGAAGGATATACTGCCTTAGAGACAGTGCAATGAAGATTCATTAGATTGATTCCTGGGATGAGAGGATTGTCCTATGAGGAGAGATTGAGTAGAATGGGCCTATACTCTCTGGAGTTTAGAAGAATGAGAGGTGATCTCATTAAAACATATAATATTCTGAGAGGGCTTGACAGGGTAGATGCTGAGAGGCTGTTTCCCCTGGCTGGAGAGTCTAGAACTAGAGGGCATAGTCTCAGGGTAAGGGGTCGGCAATTTAGGACTGAGATGAGGAAGAATTTCTTCACTCAGACGGTTGTGAATCTTTGGAATTCTCTACCCCAGAGGGCTGTGGATGCTCAGTCGTTGAGCATATTCAAGACTGAGATCGATAGATTTTTGGAATCTAAGGGAATCAAGGGATATGGGAATCAGGCAGGAAAGTGGAGTTGAGGTCGAAGATCAGCCATGATCTTGCTGAATGGCAGAGCAGGCTCGAGGGGCCGCAGAGCCTACTCCTGCTCTTATTTCCTATGTTCTTTTCTTACTCTCTAGGGAAAACAAGTTCCATGTGCCACTCTTCCCTTTTTATTTTTGCCAGTTATGCTAGGCTCTGCAATGCAGTGTGGAGACCAATCCAATTGCCTCATAGAGTGTAAATGTGGGCACCGGGCTCCTGGCACATATTTTACTGAAAGTGGCTGCTTTAACTAATGACACATTCAGGAGCCATGGTTCTACTGGGCCACTGGTTCCCCAACTATCGGGTTATTCGTATTATGGAGTTTATACATTAAGTAGATCTGTTCTTCTCTTGTATGCTGCACCCTGTGTAATAAAACCTGCTGATACTGAACTCTTCATCTATGATTTATAACGATAATACAAGGAAGATTGTCCCAGAAGTGTGGCATAATGTGGATATGAGATGTATGAAGAAGAATTGTGTTAGTAAGCAGCTTCTTGAGCTCTTTTCCCTTTAATGTATTTTCTAATTTAAGTTGAATTAAGGTAACATAAAATTGCAGTAAATGAGAAAATGCACCAGGCTGCTGAATATTGTGTGGCGGTGACATCTGCTAATGTCTGTCTTGCTGGGTTAGTTTCCTCCCTCTCAACTTTGAGTTTCATTTCTAGAAATACATTGATCTGAATACAGTTCAATTCAGAGTTGAAAGGATTCATTCATTTGTTGACTTTCAAACAAATAAATCAACAGGAGATGAGCATTTAACATCTCTGTTGCTTTATTTTAAAAAAATAATCTCCTCTTGGCTGAAGCAGGTAGAAAAGCTGAGACCTTCTAAAACCCTATCTTAGCCTCAGGAAATTTCTCTCGGGCTGTATCAATCCAATTCACACACTGAAGCCTTCATGTCTGAGTGTGTCATTTCAGGAATGTAACTGCTTCTGTGCTAATGGGTTTTTAGTTTTAGGTGTGAGGTTCCAATTTACATTTTTGCCCCATTCTTTTCAAGTCAACTTTAGAACTATGCACATGGGAAGAGAAGCCACAGAAAGTCAATTCTGTTCAAACAGACATGAAAGGCAGGTCGGGAGGTGACTGGGCTGGTGGCAGTTTTTTTTGTTGTCATTACTATGTTTTTTTCCCTCCTCCTGTTGGTGAAGGCACAAACAGACTGCAGTATATAAGTGAATGCATTTGAATATAACTCTGAGCGTAAATGGGATATAATGCTCCCTTTATACAGCGGAACTGTTTCCCTCATGCCCTAGGACTCCCAGTACTGTGGAATCTGCCCCATTTACATTCCAGGGTGGAATCCACAGCATCAGCAGCAATAGATAAGCAACTGCACAGACACAAGATTATATACATCAGCAGTTAAAGAACATGAGAAAAGTCAGGGGTGAGAAAAGGTGCTTGAAAGTTAAAATTCGCAACTTTAATTTCTGGCCAGCAAATCTTCCACCGATGCTTGGAGGAGGTCTACAGAGATCAGCAATAGAAAAACCTTATCACTAGCCTGCCCTGGCCTGCACCCATGGGAAGCCAGACAGAGAGGTGAAACCCACTGCCTGCTTATTCTTGCTGATGTCGTCGCCAGGGAAGTTCACGTAATCGGATGCCCTGGCAAACAACCCATCCGTCACCCGCCTTATACACTTACGTGCAGATGATTGAGGGACCCTGGAGATGTCACCGGTGGCACCCTGGAAGGACCCAGAGGCAAAGAAATTGAGGGCAGTGGTTACTTTTACTGCGATGGGCAATGGGTGGCCACCAGGCCCAGCGGGGAGCAGCTCTTCCTCAAGGAGGTTGCAGATGGCTGCGACCCCCTACCGACTCAATCTGAGCCTGCGTAGGCACTGCTCCTCAGAGAGGTCCAGGATGCTCAGCCTCTGCCTGTGTACCCTCTCTAGTGGGTAGTGCATCCTGCGACTTCAGCCTCTCTGTTGGTCTCCTCTCTGCTGTTCTCCAGGTCCTTGCTGCACACCTCAGTCTTGTTCACCAGCAGATCCCAACACAGCACGACGTGGCTGACGTGGATGTTCATTTTCCTCCTCCTGGGCTTTATAAATAGAGGCATAGAGTACAAAAGCAAGGAAGTCATGATGAACCTTTATAAAACACTGGTTCGACCACAACTGGAGTATTGTGTCCAGTTCTGGGCACCGCATTTTAGTAAAGATGTGAGGGCCTTAGAGAGGGTGCAGAAAAGATTTACCAGAACGATTCCAGTGATGAGGGACTTTAGTTACATGGATAGACTAGAGAAGCTGGGGTTGTTCTCCTTGGAACAGAGAAGGTTGATTTGATAGAGGTATTTAAAATCATGAAGGGACTAGACAGAGTAGATAGAGAGAAACTGTTCCCATTGGCGGAAGGGTCAAGAACCAGAGGACATAGATTTATGGTTATTGGCAAAAGAACCAGAGGTGACATGAGGAAAACATTTTTTACACAGTGAGTGGTGAGTATCTGGAATGCACTGCCCGAGGGGGTGGTGGAGGCAGATTCAATCATGGCCTTCAAAAGGGAACTGGATAAGTACTTGAAAGGAAAAAATTTGCAGGGCTACGGGGATAGGGCGGGGGAGTGGGGCTAGCTGGATTGCTCTTGCATAGAGCCAGCATGGAATTGATGGGCCGAATGGCCCCTTCCATGCTGTAACCTTTCTATGATTCTTTCTACACGCACACTGTATCCTTAACCAGAAGAAAAACTGCAGCTGCTGTTGGAAGCCTTATTGCTAGCTCATATTTTTTATATTTGCCATTAACAGCCCTGCTGCCGCTAAGGTCAGGGCTACTATCAGCAGTGGTACTGTAATGTAGAAGCATTATTGTACTCCGAATAAGTAAAGCTTTGGTACCTAAGCAATGGGGCTCATTGTCAACTTAGTTCAGTTGGTAGTACACTCATTTCTGAGTTAGAAAGTATGGGCTCAAGTCCCACTCCACGACTGAGCACATAATCCGAACTGATACTTCAATGCAGTACTGTTTTATTGGTGGGACTGTTTTCAGATGAGATGTTAACCTGAGTCCCACACTCCTCTCTCCCACTGCCAACTTAGTTGGACATAAAAGTGGAGGGAGTTCTACTAGTGTTGTTCCCAAAATCCTTCCCTCAACCATTACCATCAAAGGCAAATTACCTGGTCATTCATTTATTTGATGTTTGTGGGACTTCGCTCTGCTCAAATTGGCTGCTGCCTTTCCGTACAACTGTAAGGAATCTTACAACACCAGGTTATAGTCCAACAAATTTATTTTAAAATCACAAGCTTTTGGAGATTATCTCCTTCGTCAGATGAAGATCTGACGAAGGAGATAATCTTTCCGTACAACAACAGTGACTGCCCTTCAAAAGTAATGCACCAGCTGTAATGTGCTTTGGGATGTCCTAAGATGACAAATAAATTCAAATTTGTTTATTTGCTCACCTACGTCAAGACATCAATGTCAATGTCACCCAAATTGTTATTTAGAGCGAAGCTAATTGACCAATGCCAAATGTAGATGCGCTGGTCCTTAATTTTGTTGTTTTTATAGATCTTGCTGTCTACAAAATGGCTGTCATGTTTGCTTAGATAACAATAGTGACTGCGCTTCAGCTTAATCAGATGAAATGCATTGAGACGTTTCTGAGAAATATGATAAGGTGCTATATAAATGCATGTGTTTCTTTTCTATTGATATAACCATGTATTACTTAGTTTATCATCTGCATTTGTGGCCAATCTTCTTTGTCCCAGACTGGTGACTAATCTTGAAATAAGCCAGAACCCACAATTTCACAAAATCCAGAGCATACATTAAACCAGAAATCCTAGAACTAAATTGGGTCCAAAATTAGGTGCAATTATACAATTTACCTCTGAGCGCATTACCAGAGGATTCTGTGGCTTTGTGAATTTTATGTGCATTTGCCTTAAGGTGGTTTCACATTAGTACTTGCTTACTTTGGATTGTGGGATTGGACCGTCCCAGGTAGTTGTGGAAGGACTATACTTATCAGTGATTGAAAGACTGCATTGCTGGCCTGTATGGACAGGCGGAGGGCTAAATCGCCAGTCAGAAAACATATTTGCTGCTGTAACACCCCTGTCTCTGGAGGCAATGGCAGAAACCAGCTTTTTTGATAAATCTGGTATCCCTGGATCAGCTCCCACATTTGCATTGCTGCATCTGCCTCCCTTATTGCAGTACTATGATCATAATCCCGTGAAAATGTGGTTCTACAGTTCTGCCAACCGGATAAGAGAGTTGGTTTTGACAATGTAAACACAGGGGGCTGGCGCACGGACACTGCTTTCCTGTGATCCAATCTAAATACGCACTCCCAGTGAAAAGTCGCCTTTCCAGTGCTACTTCCCAACTTTGGCAACATCACTATAAGGTGAAAAAAGAAATACTTACATTTATATTGCACCTTTCACATCTCAGGATGCCCTTTACAGCCAATGAAGCACTTTTGAAGTGTGGTCACTGTTGTAATGTAGGAAACACGGCAGCCAATTTGTACACAGTGAGGTCCCACAAATAGTAATGTGATAATGACCACATGATCTGTTTTTAGGTATTGGTTGAGGGATAAATATTGGCCAGGACACCGGGGAGAACTCCCCTGCTCTTCTTCAAAATAGCGCCATGCAATCTCTTACGTCCACCTGAGAGGGCAGTCAGGGCCCCAGTTCAACTTCTCATCCGAAAGACTGCATCCCTGACAGTGCAGCACTCTCTCACTACTGTACTGGAGTGTCAGCCTAGATTTTTTGTGCTCAAGTCCCTGGGGTGGGACTTAAACCCACAACTTTCTGACATGGAGCAAGAGCGCTACCACTAAGCCATGGCTGAGCCAAGGTAAAGGGGGTTGGCACTGCTGCCACCAGAGGTGCCAAGACTCAGCCAAAAAGCTGATTCATACTAGTCCCTTCAGAGGCAGGGCTGCCACGGCAGCAAATATAAATGGTGGCACAGACCAACATTTTTTTTGCCTGTCCACACAGGCCATCAGTACAGTCTTTCGATCACTGACAAATATGGTCCTTCCACAGCTACCACGGCAGGTCCAGTGGCCGAAGAATGGTTACAAGACATAGAGAGAACAGGGCAGTGCAATTAATTTTGGATTGCTAGCACAGATACAATGGGCCGAATGGCTTCTTTCTGTGCCTTAACTTCTGTTGTGATGGGATTCCATGGTAACAATACAGGCACAGTTATTTGTCAGTTGCTTCATTGCGGTCAAATCCACTCAGTAATATAAATGGAGCAGATTCCACAGTGCCCACAGTTCTGGGCTATATTGAAGAATTGCTTTCTCAAATGTTTTGTAATGTAAATACAGCAATAGTTGCATCTCTTTTATGCATTTTTGCTGCTGTTTGTCACAAGCGTTATGAACTTCAAAAAACATGAATTGTAACAGTGAGAAGTATTATCTTCCTAAGTACTTGGCTATTTATGAAAAATACTGCATACAGATGTGCTCCTTTATAATTGAGAAATTCGACCATACAGCTATGTCTAATCTATGATGTCTAATCCCGTCATCTATTCTCGTAGCACATTTTATCAGGTGCTGCTTAATTTTTTTTGGTGACTATCGCTTAGATAAAAGAATTATTCTGTCTGTGCTATTTTGTGTCACAAAGTGTCATTAACTGAGAACCGGGAAGGGAGAGGGGTGGGAGGATGATTTCCTGGTGCAAAACCCGGAAAGTACGTGGGAGGGTCGCGATCGCAACCTTAATGAGGCCCATCAATTTCACTTCTGGGTTTTGCATCCAGCAGCCAGCCTCATTGACTGGCTGGCTGGCTGTCAGCCAGCCGGGGATCAGAGGGAGGGAGGGAGGGAGGGAACGAGGCCGGGCAGAAGATTGGTGCCGGGGTGGGGGGGGGGGGGGAACGGGGAGAGGATCTGGGGGGGGCTGAGGAAGAGATCGGGGGGCTGATGAAGTTTTCGGGGGGAGCTAAAGAAGAGATCAGGGGGCTGAGGAAGAGATTGGGGGGTCTGATGAAGAGTTCGGGGGGCTGATGAAGAGATCAGAGGTCGCTGGAGGTCGGGTGAAGTATCGGAGGTAGGTGGGGTGCACCATGGCGGGGGCGGGGGGTCCACCATCAGGAGGTGGTCATCATCGGTGGGAGGGGGAGGAAGTCAGCTGATCGCAGGGATCCTGTCAGCCAGGTGAGCTTGCCCCCAACTCACCCGTTCTTGGGGGTTAAAATTTACCCCACTGTCTCCAACCCTATTTTTCTTCAAAGTTAAAGACCCACTATCACATTCTGCAGTGTTTTAATACAGGGTAACACACATTCTGAGGAATTCTTACAATTATCATGTAAGCTGCTGCAGTCTGTGGATTAATTAACCTGTACATGCACAAGCAGAAGTCTTTGCATTATTCTGTACATTCTGCAGTATGCGCATTATCTCATGTAATATTTCCAAGTTTGCAGATGACACAAAACTAGGTGGGAATGTGAGTTGTGAGGAAGATGCAAAGAGGCTTCAAGGGGATATAGACAGGCTAAGTGAGTGGGCAAGAACATGGCAGATGGTATATAATGTGGAAAAATGTGACGTTATCCACTTTGGTAGGAAAAACAGAAATGCAAAGTATTTTTTAAATGGTAAGAGATTGGGAAATGTTGATGTTCAAAGGGACCTGGGTGTCCTTGTACATGAGTCACTAAAGCTAACATGCAGGTGCAGCAAGCAATTAGGAAGGCAAATGGTATGTTGGTCTTTATTACAAGAGGATTTGAGTACAGGAGTAAAGATATCTTACTGCAAATATATAGGGCCTTGGTGAGACCGCACCTGGAGTATTGTGTACAATTTTGGTCTCCTTACCTAAGAAAGGATATACTCGCCAAAGAGGGAGTGCAACAAAGGTTCACCGGACTGATTCCTGGGATGGCGGGATTGTCGTATGAGGAGAGATTGAGTAGACTAGGCCTGTATTCTCTAGAGTTTAGAAGAATGAGAGGTGGTCTTATTGAAACAAACAAAATTCTTACAGGGCTCGACAGGGTAGATGCAAGGAGGATGTTTCCCCTGGCTGGGAATCTAGAACCAGGGGTCACAATCTCCGAATAAAGGACAGGCCATTTAGGACTGAGAAGAGGAGACATTTCTTCACTCAGAGGGTGGTGAATCTTTGGAATGCTCTGCCCCAGAGGGCTGTGGAGGCTCAGTCATTGAGTACATTCAAAACAGAGATCGATAGATTTCTAGATATTAAAGGCATCAAGGGATATGGGGATGGTGCAGGAAAATGGCGTTGAGATAGAAGATCAGCTATGATCTTGTTGAATGGCGGAGCAGGCTCAAGGTGCCAAATGGTCTACTCCTGCTCCTATTTAAATTTAAATTAAATTAATTCAATTCAATTAATTAAATAAAAATCTGGAATTAAAATACTAGTATCAGTAATGGTGACCATGAAACTACCGGATTGTCGTAAAAACCCATCTGGTTCACTAATGTCCTTTAGGGGAGGAAACCTGCCGTCCTTACCCGGTCTGGCCTATATGTGACTCCAGACCCACAGCAATGTGGTTGATTCTTAATTGCCTTCTGAAATGGCCTAGCAAGCCACTCAGTTGTAAAATCTCGCTAAAAAAGTCATAATAAGAATAAAACCGGACAGACCACCCAGCATCGGACCACTAGACACTGGACACGACAAAGGCAAACCAAGCCCAGTCAACCCTGCAAAGTCCTCCTCACTAACATCTGGGGACTTGTGCCAAAATTGGGAGAGCTGGCCCACAGACTAGTCAAGCAACAGTCTGATGTAGCCATACTCACAGAATCATACCTTTCAGCCAACGTCCCAGACTCTTCCATCACCATCCCTGGGTATGTCCTGTCCCACCGGCAGGACGGACCCACCAGAGGTGGCGGTACAGTGATATACAGTCAGGATGGAGTGGCCCTGGGAGTCCTCAATATTGACTCTGGACCCCATAAAATCTCATGGCATCAGGTCAAACATGGACAAGGAAACCTCCTGCTGATTACCACCAACCATCCTCCCTCAGCTGATGAATCAGTCCTCCTCGATGTTGAGCACCACTTGGAGGAAGCACTGAGGGTAGCAAGGGCACAAAATGTACTCTGGGTGGGGGGCTTCAATGTCCATCACCAAGAGTGGCTCGGTAGCACCACTACTGACCGAGCTGGCCGAGTACTGAACGACATAGCTGCCAGACTGGGTCTGCGGCAGGTGGTGAACGAACCAACACGAGGGAAAAACTCACTTGACCTCATCCTCACCAAACTACCTGTCGCAAATGCATCTGTCCATGACAGTATTGGTAGGAGTGACCACTGCACAGTCCTCGCTGAGACGAAGTCCCGTCATCGCACTGAAGACACCATCCAACGTGTTGTGTGGCACTATCACCGTGCTAAATGGGATAGATTCAGAACAGATCTAGCAGCTCAAAACTGGGCATCCATGAGGCATTGTGGGCCATCAGCAGCAGCAGAATTGTATTCCAGAACAATCTGTAACCTCATGGCCCGGCATATTCCTCACTCTACCATTACCAACAAACAAGGGGATCAACCCTGGTTCAATGAGGAGTGTAGAAGAGCATGTCAGGAGCAGCACCAGGCGTACCTAAAAATGAGGTGCCAACCTGGTGAAGCTACAACTCAGGACTACGTGCATGATAAACAGCTATAGACAGAGCTAAGCGATTCCACAACCAACGGATCAGATCAAAGCACTGCAGTCCTGCCACATCCAGTCGTGAATGGTGGTGGACAATTAAACAACTAACGGGAGGAGGAGGCTCTGTAAACATCCCCATCCGGAATGATAGCGGAGTCCAGCACGTGAGTGCAAAAGACAAGGCTGAAGCATTTGCAACCATCTTCAGCCAGAAGTGCCGAGTGGATGATCCATCTCAGCCTCCTCCCGATATCCCCACCATCACAGAAGCCAGTCTTCAGCCAATTCGATTCACTCCACGTGATATCAAGAAACGGCTGAGTGCACTGGATACAGCAAAGGCTATGGGCCCTGACAACATCCCAGCTGTAGTGCTGAAGACCTGTGTTCGAGAACTAGCTGCGCCTCTGGCCAAGCTGTTCCAGTACAGCTACAACACTGGCATCTACCCAACAATGTGGAAAATTGCCCAGATATGTCCTGTCCACAAAAAGCAGGACAAATCCAATTACTGCCCCATCAGTCCACTCTCAATCATCAGCAAAGTGATGGAAGGTGTCGTCGACAGTGCTATCAAGCGGCACTTACTCACCAGTAACCTGTTCACCGATGCTTGGTATGGGTTCCGCCAGGACCACTCGGCTCCAGACCTCATTACAGCCTTGGTCCAAACATGGACAAAAGAGCTGAATTCTAGAGGTGAGGTGAGAGTGACTGCCCTTGACATCAAGGCAGCATTTGACCGAGTGTGGCATCAAGGAGCCCTAGTAAAATTGAAATCAATGGGAATCAGGGGGAAAACTCTGCAGTGACTGGAGTCATACCTAGCACAAAGGAAGATGGTAGTGGTTGTTGGAGGCCAATTATCTCAGCCCGAGGACATTGCTGCAGGAGTTCCTCAGGGCAGTGTCCTAGGCCCAACCATCTTCAGCTGCTTCATCAATGACCTTCCCTCCATCATAAGGTCAGAAATGGGGATGTTCGCTGATGATTGCACAGTGTTCAGTTCCATTCGCAACCCCTCAAATAATGAAGAAGTCCGAGCCCGCATGCAGCAAGACCTGGACAACATCCAGGCTTGGGCTCATAAGTGGCAAGTAACATTCGCGCCAGACAAGTGCCAGGCAATGACCATCTCCAACAAGAGAGAGTCTAACCACCTCCCCTTGACATTCAATGGCATTACCATCGCCAAATCCCCCACCATCAATATCCTGGGGGTCGCTATTGACCAGAAACTTAACTGGACCAGCCATATAAATACTGTGGCTACAAGAGCAGGTCAGAGGCTGGGTATTCTGCGACAAGTGACTCACCTCCTGTCTCCCCAAAGCCTTTCCACCATTTACAAGGCACAAGTCAGGAGTGTGATGGAATACTCTCCACTTGCCTGGATGAGTGCAGCTCCAACAACACTCAAGAAGCTTGACACCATCCAGGACAAAGCAGCCCGCTTGATTGACACCCCATCCACCACCCTAAACATTCACTCACTTCACCACCGGCGCACCGTGGCTGCAGTGTGTACCATCCACAGGATGCACTGCAGCAACTTGCCAAGGCTTCTTCGACAGCACCTCCCAAACCCGCGACCTCTACCACCTAGAAGGACAAGAGCAGCAGGCACATGGGAACAACACCACCTGCACGTTCCCCTCTAAGTCACACACCATCCCGACTTGGAAATATATCACCATTCCTTCATCGTTGCTGGGTCAAAATCCTGGAACTCCCTTCCTAACAGCACTGTGGGAGAACCGTCACCACACGGACTGCAGCGGTTCAAGAAGGCAGCTCACCACCACCTTCTCAAGGGCAATTAGAGATGGGCAATAAATGCTGACCTCGCCAGCGACGCCCACATCCCATGAACAAATAAAAAAAAATTTCTTATGTTCTTATTTAACATCTACAGACTCAAGGTCAGATTACTTCAAAGGAACTCTGAATCCAACTGTTATCTGTCCAACCATAAATTACTTTGAAAATGCTGCTTCAGGATATACTGATGATACCTCACCACAGTAGTTAATGCAATACTTCTGTAAAAACAAGAAGATGTGGGTTATTTTTCCAGAATTCTCCATCTCTGGCATCAGACACCCTTTCTGTCCAGTCAGTGATGTCTGATGTTCATTGTTCATCATGATCAGCATTCGACATTCTTTTCATTGCAAGAAACAAGGCAAAAATGGTGGATGGTCAGGAATTTCATATTAAAGGGCACTCATTGGTTTAGTGCTCCTTTGAGTGCATGCTGACCCATAAATCAGCTCTGAAATCAGTCCTGATGACTCAACTGGTTAATGCAGTGCATAGTTTAGCCATACAGATCAGAAAGGTCATAGGTTCAATCCTTGGTCTGTCTTGTGTTAGCTGATCTTAGCTGATGCAGTCCAAGACCTGTACAATTTCCTTTGGTACTGGGAAGAGGAAAATTCACCAGGGATTCTGCTCCTTTTTAATCTCCAATTCTGGCCCCTTGTGCATTCCTGATTTTTTTTTTTGTTCCATCAGTGGCTGCCATGTCTTCAGCTGCCTAAGCCCTAAGCTCTGGAATTTCCTCCCTAAACCAGTCTGCCTCTTTACCTCTCCCTCCTCCTTTAAGACCTACCTCTTTGACCAATCTTTTGATCATGTGTCCTAATATCTCCTTACGTGGCACAGTGTCAAATTATGTTTAATAACGCTCCTGTGAAGCACCTTGGGATGTTTTACTACGTTAAAGGTGCTATATAAATGCAAGTTGTTATTGTTGGGTGAAGATGGGATTGGAACTGGCTGTGGTACCCCATGTGATCAAATAGCCTGCCAACCCTCACTGTCTCACCTGGAATGGACATTTGGGTCAAGGTACTGCTCTAAAATCCTAGCAAACAATCAATGCCTTAAGGAGGAGAGGAAAGAAAATTGGCAGACGAGAAGGAGGAAAAAGAAATAACCCAAAGAAAGAACCCAAGTTGATTGCTGGCCAGGGCTAAGTTTGTCTTAGCTGCGGTATTGATGAGGGTACTTTAATTTATCTCAGTGCCCTTGGGTTATGGATGGGGAAAATTAGCCAGGGTTCCCAACTCTAATCACACTGCGGTAAAGTACATGAGTGTGGATATCAGCCAAAGACAAGATCAACCTCACTGTGTTATCCTCTATGGTGTCGTAACCCTTTGACACTCACTGTCTGGGCTCATGTGAGAAATGATCACTTGGACAAGTTAACGGTGCACTACCAGAGTGGAAATTAGCCCAGCAAGTAACCTGGATCTGCAAAAAAAAACACTGGGCCGAATTTTGCTGTGAGTGGTGAACAAACTGCACCAGCCATTCGTTAGACTTGCACTTGCCCATAAACCTTCCAGGAGCTTTTGCATGATAAATTCCTCTAAATTAGAGAGCCAAAAAGCCCGGCACCCTCTTCAGGGCATCTGGGCCCTGTGTGAACAGGACAGGCAGCTGGGTATCTCCTTGACCAATCAGATTGAAGCATCGTTAATGAGCCCTGCAGACTGAACCATGAAGAATAAGTTAGAATAATTAATTCAATGTCAAATCAGGTACAGAAAGTAAAATGAAGAGAGGGAAATAAATATTGAATTAAGAGACAGAGTTAAAGGAGACAGAAAGAAAAAGTTTTTTAAAAATGTATTTGATTTTTTTTAAATGTCCAACAATAATTAAAATCTGAAGGAATGATACTCCACACTTGTAAAAATTAATTTTCAGTGCCAGAGAGGTTGTTTGGCAGTAATTAAAACTTACCACACCGCTAAAATGGTACTTAGACTTGAAATGACTTGACTTATCTTTTGTTGGCAAGTTTTGTCCAAATCTACAATGTTAGTACAGGAACTTCACGATTTGAATGGGGAGCCAGCTGGTGAGATGCTGTTTTTGCGCGGCTTTCGGAGGAGCGAGGCATCTAGTAAGGCAACTTGCGGATTTCCGTGTTTAACTGCGTCGGAAGCTGGTGTCCGATTTGCACATGAATAACGGTGAGCGGTGTTAGCCTCATCGTTATTTTTACAGCAAAATCCGGCCCATTATTCAAGACGGAACCGGAACATTAGGAAGGAGAGAGCACGGAGAGGGAGAAACATTAAAAATCACACTGAGTGGCAAAAAGGCACTTGGAACAAAGAGAAAGCAGAATCTAAGATTAAACAGAGATAAATGAAATAAATGAGAACTTTGTGGCAAAAAGAGAAGGAACACTAACAGAGGGGGGAAGGGACATAGACATGACAAAAAGGAAAAGAAAATAAACAATGTTAAAATGCAACAAGTTTATTGTTAGGAATTGAGTCAGAGCAGGAGACATACGGAGGAAATTAAACCTACTTATACAACAAGGGAAGAGGTTTTAACACAATACAGTTGTATTGGAAAATGTTCACAGATATGGTTCAGGATATAAAGGAAGACATTTATATACAGAAACAAAAATTGCAGACTGAAGGATTGAAGTACTGCAAACAATAACTGCTACAATATCAGGGCTATCTTGAAGAAAGTTGTCAGTAAAGTTGTACAGGACAAAAAGGAAGATAAGAATAAGTTTAAATTTATATATTTAAAATTTAAATGATAGTTACCGTAGAGATTCAAGAACATAGATTTTTTTTAGCTTTTGTGCTGTTCTGTAGTAAAACAAGATAACAGAGGCCTCTAATATATTTTATTAGGTAACAAAAATATATACTCAGCCACCTCACAATTTGCTCTTATACATATTTTCAATTTATTTGCCATCATCCTCCATATTTTTCTGGACTGTTCTGGTAATAATGGCACTGATTGTATCTCAGCCATGTTCCTTGCATTATCTGTTCAGCCCATGGCATCAAATGAGAAGGGGAACAATAGAATTTGCGTCACTTTTGACTCTACCTCTTCTTCATTTCTCTCATTCTCCTTCTGGCTCTTTTCTTCACTTCTGTCTCCCTCTCCTCCTTTGCTTCTTTCTCCCCTTAACTTCTCTCTCAGCTCTCCTTCACTTCTGCCATTCCTTCTTCATCCTGTCTCTCTTATTTTTGTTTCTTGCTTCCTTCATTTGTGCCTTCCTGTCACTTCTCTCTCTTCCACTTCTCCCTCACAATCCTCCCTTTACTTTTATCTTTCATCTGCTTCACTTGTAGCTCCTTCTCTGCCCTTCACTTTTTTCTCTCTCTTTCATTTCTGCTTTGCTCTCTCCCTGCTCTTTTACTTCATTTTTCTCTTACTTTTTGTCACTTTTCCTGTTCCGCTTTCTTACTTTTCTGTAAGAAGCATCAGGACTCAGGTGGGCAGGCAGGTTCGACACAGCAGTTCTGGTAACACATTACATCCAGTGCTTGTTGGGAAGAGATTCTGTAAATGCTGCTCTCTGTTGAGGGATACTATCTCAGAGGCTTCAGGTGGCTGACTTTTGATAGTCTACTGGAGAAGCAGAGGGACTGGAATAGTCAGACTATATGAGCCTTTATAGGGAATGTTTTGGGTTCCTCGAAGGTGGGTTTGCCAAACTCCGGTTGCAATACCACTTCTACCTCCGAGCCACATTGAGTGAGGTGAGTGTTATGAATAAAATGTGTTCACTTCCAAAAAAAAATCCATCATAGAAATAGGTGAGGTGAATCCTGAATCCTGATTGAGAAGGTGAATAATATTATGAAGGATAAATGGAAACATTTTGATAAGTCCGTTCGGCTAAAGGAAAACGAAGCAGCAGGGCCCAAAGGATTACATCCTAGGATCCTGAGGGTGAAGAATGAGGAAATTGCTGAGGCCCCAGAAATTTTATTTCAAGGCTCCATTTAGTGTGGACATGTGCCGGAGGACTGGAGAATGACCAATGTAGTACCCGCTTGGTACACAAGGGTGATGGGTGAACGGGACTTAGTGCGAGCAAGGATATGGGCAGCAGAGTTTTGGAAGATGTTACCCTGTATTTGCTACATTGGCTCCTGGTCCGGCAACACCTTGATTTTAAAATTCTCATCCTTGTTTTTAAATCCCTCCATGGCCTCGCCCCTCCTCCAGCTCTACAACTCTCCGTGATCTCTGCGCTCCTCCAATTCTGGCCACTTGCACATCCCCAATTTTTGTTGCTCCATCATTGGCAGCAGTGCCTTCAGCTCTGGAATTCCCTCCCTAAACCTCACTGCCTCTCTCTCCTCTTTTAAGACGCTCCTTAGAGCCTACTTCTTTGGCCAAGCTTTTGGTCACCTGTCCTAATATCTCCTTATATGGTTCTGTGTCAAATTTTGTTTGATAATACTCCTGTAAAGTGCCTTGGGACGTTTTATTACATTAAAGGCGCTACATAAATGCAAGTTGTTGTTGTTTAAATATTGAACCGGCTATCGCCTCTGTTAAAATAGGAATGCGTTAATGGATCCTTATGCTAATATCACACATGGCAGTTTCATCTCATCAATGCCCAAGAATCTGAATGTTAGAAATAGTTAACTATTTTTAATATAAAAAATATATGGATGAAGCAGACAATTCTGAGTTGAAAAGAATGACTCGAATGTTAAATATATCACAAACCAACAATATAGCAGGGAGGTAAGTTGGTTTCGGATGCAGTTTCTGCCTTTCTGTCTTATAGCTCATTTGATAAGCTGTAATGTGTTTTAATAGCATCTATATATTACGAAGCGTCAATCAAAGTCTTTGTGTACGAGGAGGGGAGGGGGTGGAAGAATGTTAAGCCGATCCTTTAATCGCTATTGTCTAAACTTTAAAGTCCCCTTTCATGCTGCATTGAAATGCTGGCACAGCTACAGTCAGAATATACCAAATAAACAGATGGGAAGGGGGGGGGAATAGACAAAACTGGTTGACAAAACTCAACACTTTGATTTTAAAAAATACACAGTTTGGCAACGGTTAATTTATACCCATAATTAAATGCATTGCTTTTGTAGTAAGTAAACAAATAAATACAAAACATGAGAGGAAAAGCTTGCGTGCATTATTGATGTTCCCTTTAACTCAAGTGGCGACGTCCAAAAATGCAACATTCGGAAGCGGGTCGAAAGTCCCAGACACAAAAGTTTCTGAGACATTTGGGAGAGGAGGTCGGGTGGCCGGTGGAGTCATCCTGCACCGTGACAGTTAACTGCAGTGCCTTTCCGACCGTGTCAGTCAGCAGCCAGGTACATGCACGCTGAGAATGGGAGCCGAGCTGGGTTTGTGGCCGGTGAACGTGTTGCTGCTTCTCCTGTGCCTCCTGGGAGAATCGGAGCAGAGAGGTAAGCGCAAAAGTGAGGTAACAACTGACCAAAGAGCAAAGGTGCAAAAAGTGCATGAGGGAAAGAATTAAACAAAAATGCGAGAGATTGAAAAACAATTGAAGATTTAAAGTGTGAGAGACACAAATAATCAAAAAAAAAAGTCTGTGAGAAAATTCAAAACTGTCCGTGTGCGGGAAAACGAATATAACCGAGAAAAAGTAGCTCATCTCGCGAAGTGAAAGAAAATCAGAAAATGCTGGCAATACACGGCAGTGTCTGAAAAGATGGGTTAACCTCCTTTTAGATGCTGACGGGTCTGGTGAGTATTTCCAGCTATTTCTGTTTTTTATTTCAGATTTTTTAAAAAAGCATTTGCAACCTTTTCCTGCCCCCAAAATTGCCTGGGAGGTAGAGTTTGGTGAGAGTTTGATAAAGTTGCTCGCAGCTCCTAGAGAGGAATTCTCCTTATCTCCTGAGGGAGAGACACAGAGAGCTGCGGTACGGGATCCCTGAACATGTGTACGAAGAGCTGTATGTGCCTATCTGTATATGTATCTTTGTGTATATGAATGTGACAGTACACCACAATCCCATTTCCACACGCCTTCCCTGAGGTCTCTGGACGAAAATGAATGTGAAAATATTACTTTTCTTTTGTTTTTACTTAAATAACACAATTTTTTGTTGTTTGTCCACATTATATGTCGTAAATCCAATCTAAAATTGTCTAATATATTGGGGAAAAACGTTATCTTCCATCTAGAAAAAATTCAGCTGGAATTCTAATATAATATTCCCTTTAATATAATTCAACGTTGTTTGATTTTCCAATAATAAATCAGGTTGTTGTGCTGTTTTCCTACTGTGACAAACTTATTTTCAAGTCATGTATCGTGATTTTTTTTAAAAAGTTTGTCGAAGTGTAATTTTTGCTCGGCCCCTCGCAGAGTCTAGCTTGACATCTCCCTGCTGGAACCTGGAGCGGTCAGTCGGACTGCTGCAGGGGTCAGGACTCGGCCTGTGCGGCCAAAGGAAGCCCGTTCAGACCAAGCTTTCCTCGGCATATTCCTTGTCTCTTCCTCGGTAGTTCGATCCCTTTATTGTCTTTTGGATTCTTGCTGTCGAGGAAGAAGCAAGAAAATTTCATACATGGATGTAAAATCCGATGTACCGTGTTTTGATCCAAGAAATCAGCAGAGGTCTGATATCTCTACCGCCCCCATCATTAAAAGTCCTGTCCCATTAATGTGTGTGTGTGATCTTAACAGAATCGAGGGTCGTTCGCTTTGTATTCTTTGCAACCCCGTTACTAACACTGATTTAAACTAGTCGGCATCGTCAGTACAATCTTCTGTTCCAACGTCCGTTGTTAAGTCGGTGTATCGTATCGGAATGGTTATTAAGCTAGTAACTTGGAAGGCGTAGTCGTTCCACTTTATAACATCTTACCACAGGCACTTGATAAGGATTTATCAAGGCGTAGTCGTTCCACTTTATAACATCTTACCACAGGCACTTTGTTCTCCAAACGTGATCGGTAGGTGGCAAGGGCATTTACTTTCCAAATACTGACCTGCAATTTATTTACAGAGCCTTAAGTTTACATTGGTGGACCAAGCTTTAAAACCCTGCCTTCTAGGTTATGGTTTATGTCAAATAAGTTACTTAATTTTACAAATATAAATTCGACTTTTCCTCAGGCATGCAAGCACCAAAGAAAATTGTGGGCTAGCAGCTGAAAAGGAAGCAGTTATATCTTTGTTTTGGCCTTTTAAAACTGAAATTTGATGTGCCAACAGGCTGTGATTCGAGTGCTACAAAACGGTGTTGAATCTTGAGTGGGTACTTCCAATCTCAGTCAGGCTGTCTGGAGAACGTACAGAGCAAAGATGTTGTGTTCTCCCACAGGGAGGAAGTGAAATTGTTGGGCAAATTTCACTGAGCTCCTCCCCATCTCCTCGTAGCTGGTTAGAGAACAGTGTTGGTACATGCCTGGGAGCGGCTCTTTGATTATGGTGAGCACTGCAATATTTGTGCCTCACTATTCCATGTGAATCCACAAGGAATGCCATCAGCAAAGCTTCACGTTTCGGTCAAAGGAGCATTCTCTCTCAGATAGCCTGGAATAGTGTCTCACGTGCATTGGGCACGAGTCGTGTTGTAGAGAATTAGATTTGCTTGTTGGCACCCTGGTATAGTTTCTCCAAGTCTTTTAATACTTCACAGCAACCAATCATTGTTACATTCCAGAGACATCTGGCCTCCTGACAGCTGCCTTAAACTGCACCTTGTTGTTATGGCACATGTTTACAAAAAAGTGCTACAAACCTTTAATATTCCTATTCCACGTGGAGTGGAGTGAATAAGATGCAAGAAAGTGATTATAATTCCAGGAAACCCATATAAAGATTTTTGCATGGGTTTCAACAGCTGCTTGCATTTATATAGCTCTCCACATGTCTCAGATTGTTTTAGAGAAATAGGAGAACTGACCCTGAGTAGGAGGGAAAGAATAGTTCGAATACAGTCAGGGGCAGGGCTGAAAGAGTGGTTGAAGAAAAAAGGGGGCTTTTGAAAGCAGGGAGGAAGGAAGCAAGGTGGAGGAATTTTGGGAGGAAGTTCCAGAGGTCAGGGGCATGTTGGCTGAAAGATCAGTGGCCTGATCAACGAGGATGGGGAGTAAGGAGCAGGCCAGTGTCAGAGGAATGAAGCTTGGAAGCAGAGACACAGGGCTGAAGGAGATCACCTGAGATAGGGTGGGTGAGGCCATAGATATTTGAAGGTGGATGCAAGGATCTTAGAACTGATTTGTAAGGACTTGGGAGTCAAAGGAGAATGAGGACTGGGGTGATGGAAGTGCAGGGCTTTGAATGGATAAGAACGTAAGCAGTACAACAACAACTTCCATTTATATAGCGCCTTTAATGTAGTAAAACGTCCCAAGGTACTTCACAGGAGCGTTATCAAACAACATTTGACACCTAGCCGCATAAGGAGATATTAGGACAGGTACTTGGTCAAAGAGGTAGGTTTTAAGGTGCGTCTTAAAGGAGGGGAGAGAGGTGGAGAGGCGTAGAGGTTTACTGGAGGAATTCCAGAGCTTAGGGCCTAGGCAGCTTAAGGCATGGCCGCCAATGGTGGAGCGATTAAAATCGGGGATGCGCAAGAGGCAAGAATTGGAGAATTGCAGAGATCTCGGTGGGTTGTAGGGCTGCAGGAGGTTACAGAGATAGGGAGAAGGTTTAGAAGGTCGAGAAGTTTGAGGAGGGCTAGTTTACTATGGTCACAGTCACATAGGATGTCATTTGTGACTTTGCTAAGGGTCATTTTTAAAAATTCGTTCATGGGATGTGGGCGTCGCTGGCGAGGCCAGCATTTATTGCCCATCCCTAATTGCCCTTGAGAATGTGCTGGTGAGCCGCCTTCTTGAACCGCTGCAGTCCGTGTGGTGAAGGTTCTCCCACAGTGCTGTTAGGAAGGGAGTTCCAGGATTTTGACCCAGCGGCGATGAAGGAACGGCGATATATTTCCAAGTCGGGATGGTGTGTGACTTGAAGGGGAATGTGCAGGTGGTGTTGTTCCCATGTACCTGCTGCTCTTGTCCTTCTAGTACTCTAGCAGGGGTGGAAACCTGATTGGAGGGATTCAAACATGGAGTTGCGGGAAAGATGGGCATGGATTTGGGAAGCAATAACACATTCAAGGACCTTGGAGAGGAAATGGAGGTTGGAGATGGGGTGATAGTTTGCAAGGACAGAGGGGTCAAAGGTGGGTTTTTTGAGGAGGAGGGTGGAGATGGCAGATTTGAAGGGGAGGGGGACAGTACCTGAGGAGAGGGAACCGTTAACAATATCAGCTAACATGGGGGCCATGAAAGGAAGTTGGGTGGTCGAGTGCCATTCTGAATGTGTTGCAATTTATGAGAGACGTAAGTGGGGAGGCTGGCTAGAATACCGTTAAAGAAATCAAGCCTTGAGGTGATGAAGACATGAATTGGAGTCTCAATGACAGCAGGAGAGTTAAAAGCGGAGGCAAATGTGGAAGAAGTGAAGTAAACTCAGATCAGGATCAAGCAACATGTCAAGGTTATACCAACTGGACTTAGCCTGAGGTGGTAGTTAAGGGTAGAGGCACATAATTGCTGTTGGGAGTCAAAAAAGGATAGCTTAAGTTTGCTTACAGATAGCTGGAGGAAGTTTTGACTCATCCAAGACTTATCATCAGGCAGGCAGTTGAAGAGTTGAGCAACAGCCACGGAATCACCTTGGAGACGGAAAGGTAAAGCTGGACAACATCAGCATACACATAGACCCTGATTCCATGCTTGAAGATGATGTCACTAAGGGGAATCAAAGTTGCAGCCCGGAGCTGGGGTACAATGGTGGTGGCTATGGTCATGGGAGGAAAAATCATTGGAGGATATGTGGTATCATCTTTGGGGCAGGTACAAATGAAATCAAAAGAAAGCAGTGTGATAGAGGTGGATTGCTGCGGTGAGACTTTGGAAGAGGATGTGAAAGGCAGTAAATAGGTTGAGAAGCTCGAGGAAGGATCGTGAGCCGTAGTCACAGAGATTTGAAGGAGTTAGCCAGAGAACAGTGATAGTTTGATGATATTGATAAATAAAGGGAAGTTGGGTGGTTAGGATCTGGGAGAGGAGTGAATCAAGGGAGCAGTTGAAGGTCTTCATCGACAAGATGAGCTTAGTGGGGGCAGGAGGAGATTGGGGGAAAATTATGCAAAAAAGGTGGCATGTAGGAAGATTTGGAAGAGGGAAGAAACAAGGAATTGGAGAGGATACGTGATGGAACTGGGGTGGAGCCACAGTGTCAGTGAGGGCAAAAGAATCGCCATTGATAAGCCTCAGTAAGGCTGTGTATGTTGACATGTTCTTCTGCAATGAGGTTATGGATGATAAGGAATTTTTAGCAATTGAGCGGACATTTTAAAGAATAATGCAAAGGGGTTGGTCACCTGTGGTTTGTCCATTGGGGTAGTAGGCAACAGTCTCTATACAATGCATATGTAGTAGAGTAAGAGCAGTTGTGGCCTGCTTCCATTTTTCACTTTATTTTGGAGCTATCTTATGAGTCCCTGCTGTCAATGGGCATCCTCAGCTGCTATCATTGCATATTGGAAATTCAGGAATTTGCTGCCCATGATTTTCCGATCTTCCTCATTTATAGTCTGCCTAAGCCCCTGGGTATTTTCCTTACTGAAATCTCCTCCTTCTTATCTTCACTCAGTCTTTGCACAGTGCAGCTTCTTACTCTCTTTCAGCCTTTACCTTAATTCACCCTTCCCTTCCGCCACTCACTTCCTAACGCTCCTCTCTTCCCTTAAATTCACTTTACACAACAACTCCTCCATCCACACGTGTGGCCACAACCTATGCCTTGTTATAACAAGGGCCCTCAACCTCAGAAATCTCTATCATTAATAGAACTCTGAGCCCACTTTACCATCCGCCTCCTTATACCAATCCTCCTGACAGCCCATATCCTTATCATTTTTACTTTTTGGTATGTTCTATCAGTGAGAGAGGATCCTGGTCAGCAACACAGACTCATAAAACTGTCTGTTCTGTCCCATACATGTACCTGAAATTTTTAGAACTTCTATCTTCTGCTTTGTGGTAATCAGATTAATGTCTTTGAGAGCGAAAAGTCTGGCAGAAAGATAGTTTGCAGATTTGAACTCTTAACCTTTTGAATTCCGAATGTCATTTCCTGCTTTAAGAATTCACGTTTTTGCTATTCAACATCTGCAAGATTAATTTTCTGTAAGTCTTTAAATGAATGATCCAGGCCTTACACTGAATGGCCTGATCCTTGAGTATCAACTGAAAAATAGCCCCATATTTAAAGAAAATTGTAAGTGGAGAATACAATGGTTTTAAATTCACCACATGATGGTTGTCCTTATGATTAAATGATTGAGACTGGGTGCTGAAACAGGACATTTGTTTGGCCTTTGCTTCTGGTAGAGGAGTGAGAGATACTGGGAAACAATCCTAAGTGAAAAATCTTGTGCTTAAGATCATGGATTTCAAAACATTGCAGGGGTGATGACCTACTGATTTTTTCAATTTAATTATGAGGTGTTTTGTTAGAATGTTTGGTGATAATGCCATTGAGTATTCTTTTAAACAATGGATATTAGAAGTAAAGAAACCGATAGACAATAAAACATTTGTTTGCTACTTTGTGCTACTAAGCCATGTAGATCAGAACATCCCAGCTTTGATTCCAGATTTGTGCTGAGTTAGCTCATCTCATTGGGGCAGGTTGGGGCGTTACAGTGGCTTGAGTGCACTGCAGGAATTTGTGGTTATATGGATATTGGGTGAGGACAGGATTTGGCTTGACTGCGACACCCTCAAATAGTCGGCAGATATCCAGCTTATATATCAAAAACGGCCACTTGGGTGATGTACCGAAGGGCTTCCTGTGTCCCAAAAATAGCACCTTCAACAATAACAATTCAATTTTGTATAATACCTCTAATGTAATAAAACATCCCAAGGTGCTCTACAGAGGAGAAATGAATGGCGAGTGGTATGATAAAAGTTAGGAGAGAGGATCGAAAAGCCTGGTTGGAATGATGCATTTTGGGGAGGTTTGTCAAGTTGGGGACAGAAGAAGAAAAATAGAGGGGTTAAAGGAGAAAATGTCAACGAAGGTGAGGCAGGAGGCTAGAGTGATAGTGAAGAGTAAAGGCTGGGGCATAGGGCTGGAGGAGAGGGAGACAGTGGAGGCTGGCAAACACAGGCTGAAGGGTGAGTGGGAATTAATGTGGGACAGGAAGTTGTTGGCAGAGTTTTGGAAAACTAGGAGTTTGTGCAGGTTGGAGCTCAGGAGGCCAGTGAGAAGGGTGTTGGAGATGTCAAATCTGGACGTGGAGGTATACAATTTTGGTGGTGGGGTTTGAAGGTCAGCTGAGGGTCAAACAATCGTCTGGTTCATCCTGAGCAAGTAACTAGGGAAAGTGCTGGTGTCAGGTGGAAGAGGATGGAGTTGTTAGTAGGAGCCAAATAAGATGGGTTTGGTTTTGATACTCAGTTGGAAGAAGGTGTGGTTCACCCATGACTTGATGCCTAACAAAAGAAGGCTGACATTACAGAAATGGTCATGGAGTCGAAGGTGGTGGTGGAGAGGTAGAGCTGGGTGTCATCAGTATGCACGTACAACTGACCCCATGCAAAAGGAGACTGGGGGTATAAATGACATTGGTGGTAAGCCATTCAAGCACTCTAACACAATGTGAGAGGAGATCATTATAAGTGGCAAACATGCTTAGTACAGTGAATTCTTACAAGGTGTGCCTGATTTCTATTACCTTGCCTGACCTGGTAAGATCACAAAGTTTCTTCTGATACTGAGTGACAGTGCATTCGATGCACCTACCCCCAACTGGCTTTCTGCCTGTTAGTGCCAAATACTGCTTTTCTCCCATAAATACCATCCTGCAGCAGCACTTTGATATCTGCACCTGTGAACTTCCAGGTTTGCAGCAAAAATACTTTTTACGTGATGTCTGGGCTTCTAAGCTGCATGCAGCACCATGCCATTCCCTGCTTCCAAATGAGCAAGGTTCCAGTAAGAGGTGTTTTCAACACCTGGAGTTCGCCCTTTTTTTCAAGCAAGTTAGATTTTTAATAATGCGTACTTTAAAAAACTCAAAGAAATAAATACCTTCACAAATATTGTCCTCTTTGCTTTTGACCCAAGGTGAATTATTGTTCAAATTAAGCTGCCCTCGGAAATTATGGTGGGGTCAGCGGTTGTGATGTTAGCAGGAGAGAAGTCCTGGCCCACCATACTCTGGCAGGGATTTATTTAGCAGGTCGACAGAGGCAGTGGAGAGCCACAAAGGCTAGGGACTTGGAAGTTAGAGTATGTTAGTGAGGGAGCTGGGGAAGAATTTTTCTCTTTGAATGGAGGGTGACGATAGTGGGGTTGTAGGGTGGGCAGAGAGGTTTGGATGGTGAGCTGCAAAAAATTGTGTTAATAATCAAAACCTTGGAGGTGGTGAGATCCCACCTAATGGAAAAGTTGAGGTGATGGCTTTGGGTGGGGGAGAATTTATGTGCAGGATAAGGTTGACTGAGAACAGCAGAGAAGCTGGAGGAGTCAGTACAAGGATACTTTAGGTGGGGTTTAAATTACAAAGCACCAAGGTTTGAAGAGTCAGCAGGATGATAGACAAGGAGTACTTTAAAGGAGAGATGGGAGTGGAGGTGGTTGATGTGCTCCAATGAGAGAAAGCTGCCAAAGGAGTAGGGTTGGAGGCTATGATGGGGCTCCTCACCTGAAAAAAACTGCTAACTCCCAAGTATAAACTGTGTTATATGCTTTCAAATGTAACAAGCCTAAGATTTCAATTTTAAAAGAGTCCCATTTATAAAAATTTGAATGGCTAGGAATTCCACTGTGCCGTTTGTGGTCATGATGTGGAGATGCCGGTGATGGACTGGGGTGGACAAATGTAAGGAATCTTACAACACCAGGTTATAGTCCAACAAATTTATTTTAAAATCACAAGCTTTCGGAGATTATCTCCTTCGTCAGATGATTGAATGAAAAGGTTCTCAAATCGCATATCTTATACGATGTTGTGATGCTGTCCCAACATCGTATAAGATATGCGATTTGAGAACCTTTTCATTCAATCATCTGACGAAGGAGATAATCTCCGAAAGCTTGTGATTTTAAAATAAATTTGTTGGACTATAACCTGGTGTTGTAAGATTCCTTCCGTTTGTGGTGCACACTGGGAGTGTGTATCAGGACTTTGTGTGCTCGGCTATGGCTGTACATCCATTGGGGGTGAAATTGGACATGGGCAGGGACGCAAAACAGGCAGTATCGCATCAGTCGCCCATTATAGGACACACCCCATATTCAGTCAATGGAACTGGATATTGGGCGGGGCCAAAACAGGCGACCAATGCAATACCACCTGTCAGATGTACCCGCCCATGCCCAATTTCACCCCTATTAACTTTAAAGTGCCAGCAGCAGTACAGCGGAATATTTACCACAAAATGTACCCACTCATCTGGATTTTAAATCAATTTGGTGTAATTTTAGTAGATATTAAGTAATTTTGTACTAAAGTTTTAATCTCAGCATATTTTGTGGTGGTTGCTGTTGCTAAAGGGGTAATATATCAACAGCAAGAAATTATATCCCTAAAAGATGAGGGGATCTGTTCCATATTGGTCCTCAAAAGCATTACCGTCTGTTTTTGTACCTATGTAAAAGACTCTAGCTTTCGAACTACTTGCGTTATTTTTCTCTGGCATATTTTCATTTGGAATTTTCCGTGTTGAAAGATGTTTAGTGGAATTGGAAAGATGGACAGTCATAAAAATACAGGTTAATTTGATGCACAAAAAATGAACAAAAGTATTTTTGACTTGACCTCTGAAGTACTATTGCAGTTCTCAAAAGGCAGTTTCATATTAATAGTGTTCCTTTGGTGGCAGATGCATTGCCATCCCATCACCAACAGTACAACAGTATATCATAATGCAAAGAAGGCGAACTCCATGGGGGGAATTTTAACCCCCCAGGACAGGCCGGAGAGGGGCGGGGAGGGGGGTTTAAAATTTCAAAACTCGGAAGCCCGACCCCAACCTGGCTTCCAGTTTTAATGGAGGTGGTTTGGAGTCCGGGCGACTAACCTGCTGTCCAGAAACTGGTCCGTAATTTAAATATTTTAATGGGCTGCGTGCCTCAAATTTTGGCAGGCTTTTAGATTTAACACCTGCAGGCCAGGTTTCTAGGACTAGGGAAACCCAGCAGCTGAAGGGAGGCAAGACCTGCCAGATCCAGCAGGTAAGTGCCTTTCCAGCACTGCTTCTGGGTCAGGAGGAGAAGGAGTGCTTCCCTGGCCCCCGAAGCAAACCTGCTTCCACCCCCGCGATCGTCTGACCCACCCCCCTCCCATGATCGGCCGAACCCCCCCCCCCCCCCCCGTGATTGGCAGCTCCCCCCCCCCATGATCCGATCTCCCCCCCCGACCGCCGATCCCCCCACGATCCAATCTCTCCAAGGCCTTTCCGACCTCACCAGCCTTTCCGATCTCTCCTTCCCTCCTCTCTGCTCCCTGGCTGTTGTCTGGTGCCGCAGGTCTTCCCACATGGCAGCCAGCCAGCCTCTCAATCTGCCTGGCTGCCGGCCGGGAAACGGAGCCTTCCTGTAAATGTTGGGACCATAACTCCAACCTCTGTCTCAACACAAATTTCTTGTGTCCTGAGAACTTGGAGGTATGGAAAGTGCCTTTCTGCTGACCCTCCAAATGGGGACATGCAGCACACAGATGCAGGAGAAAAGGGAGAGCAGTGTTCCAAGGTTACGGGACCCTGCTTGAGCACCGCTGCAGAACCCAGGCAGAAATATAAAAGCGCCTAAAGAGTTGGTGCATATCACGTTTGGATGTGTGGCTGAATGCTTAATAAAATCTATCTCATCCTTGAATATTTTGAAGGGTCATTGGTCTTTTGGGAAAAAATGCATAGTTAATAATTCCTACTGCTGCTTTTAAGATTACCATCTGATATAAGGTTTGTATTGACATCTTTTTCTTCTTAGCAATTTTTAGGGTTAAAATTTTAATGATTAAAGAGAGCATCTTTGTGTATAGAGAGGTATTTATCATTTTGTCCCACAGCAGTGTCAAATGTTAAAATTGACACTGTTACGGGTAAAAGGCTCGATATACTTTTATCTTAAAGCTTCCAATTACTATTAGTATTGAATATATATATTATTGAATATCCAGATGTGAACTATTTGGAATGACATCTCAGTGAAATTTGTGACTTTTACACTGCAATACAGCTAAAATTGGATTTTCTAACTGTTGCCAACTTATGCGACTGACACGTGTAGTAAAAACATTGAGTAAATCTGAAAGCATATTCTGGCAGAGAAATGCAAAGTTATAAAGCTGGGAAAGGGAAACAAAACAGTGGGAGTACAAAATCAAAGGGAAATATCTGCAGGAAACAACAAATGAGAGAGATTTTAGTGGAAAATGGCTTTAAAACGTTAGTACAATTTACCCCAGTACAAAAGAACATAAGAAATAGGAGTAGGAGTCGGCCATCCGGCTCCTCGAGTCTGTTCCCCCATTCAACCAGCTCATGGCTCATCTTCTACCTCCACGCCATTTTCCTGCACTATCCCCATAGCCCTTGATGTCTTTAATATCTAGAAATCTGTCGATCTCTGTTTTGAATGTACTCAATGACTGAGCCTCCACAACCCTCAAGGATACAGAATTCCAAAGATAAACCACCCTCTGAGTAAAGAAATTTCTCCTCATCTCAGTCCTAAATGGCCTACCCCTTATTTGAGACCGTGACCCCTGGTTCTAGACTCCCCAGCCAGGGGAAACATCCTCCTTGCATCTACCTTGTTGAGCCCTGTAAGAATTTTGCATGTTTCAATGAGATCACCTCTCATTCTTCTAAACTCCAGGGAATACAGGCCTAGTCTACTCAATATCTCATCATATGACAATCCTGCCATCCCAGGAATCAGTCTGGAGAAACTCCGTTGCACTTCCTCTATGGCAAGTATATCCTTTCTTAGGTAAGGAGACCAAAATTGTACACAATACTCCAGGTGTGGTCTCACCAAGGCCCTATATCATTGCAGTAAGGCATCTTTACTCCTGTACTCAAATCCTCTTGTAATAAAGACCAACATACCATTTGCCTTCCTAATTGCTTGGTGCACCTGCATGTTAGCTTTCAGTGACTCATGTACAAGAACACCCAGGTCTCTTTGAATATCAACATTTCCCAATCTTTCACCATTTAAAAAATACTCTGCATTTCTGTTTTTCCTATCAAAGTGGATAACTTCACATTTTTCCACATTATACACCATCTGCCATGTTCTTGCCCACTCACTTAGCCTGTCTATATCCCCTTGAAGCCTCTTTACATCCCCCTCACAACTCACATTCCCACCTAGTTTTGTGTCATCAGCAAACTTGGAAATATTACGTTTGGTCCCCTCATCCAAATCATTGATATAGATTGTGAATAACTGGGGCCCAAGCACCGATCCCTGCGGTACCCCATTAGTCACTGTCTGCCAACCTGAAAAAGACCCGTTTATTCCTACTCTGTTTTCTGTCTGTTAACTAATTCTCAATCCATGCCAGTATATTACACCCAATTCTATGTGCTCTAACACTGTTCACCAACCTCCTGTGTGGGACCTTATCGAAAGCCTTCTGAAAATCCACTGTTTCTCCCTTATCTATTCTACTAGTTACATCCTCAAAGAACTCCAGTAGGTTTGACAAACATGATTTCCCTTTCATAAATCCATGTTGAATCTGCGAAATCCTATTCTTATTTTCTAAATGTCCTTTTATCACATCATTCATAATAGATTCTAGCATTTTCCCCACTACTGATGTCAGGCTAACAGGTCTGTAGTTCCCTGTTTTCTCTCTCCCTCCTTTCTTAAACAGTGGGGTTACATTTGCTACCCTCCAATCTGTAGGAACCATTCCAGAATCTATAGAATTTTGGAAGATGACAACCAGGTTATCAGGATAAAGCACTGGTCTGCCCCACCTCGAGTACTGTGTACAGTTCAGGACACTTTTGGGGGAGAAGGGACATCCTGCCCTTACAGGGAATATAAAACTGCTAAATTGGATTGGACATCTATGCTATCAGGAAAGACTACAAGTACTTGGAAATATATCGCCGTTCCTTCATTGTTGCTGGGTCAAAATCTTGGAAATCCCTACCTAACAGCATTATGGGAGAACCTTCACCACACGGACTGCAGCGGTTCAAGAAGACGGCTCACCACCACCTTCTCAAGGACAATTAGGGATGGGCAATAAATGCTGGCCTTGCCAGCGATACCCACATCCCATGAACAAATTTTAAAAAAAAGTTAGGGATGTTCGTTTTGGAGGTGATTTTATTGAAATATTTAAGATCCTACAGAGAATAGATAAATTGGACTCAGGATGATGCCCAATATTAACACAAGCTAGAGGACTAGAGTACAAGGGGGCAGAAGTTATGCTGCAGCTATACAAAACCCTGGTTAGACCGCACCTGGAGTACTGTGAGCAGTTCTGGGCACCGCACCTTTGGAAGGACATATTGGCCTTGGAGGGAGTACAGCGTAGGTTTACTAGAATGATACCCGGACTTCAAGGGTTAAGTTACGAGGAGAGATTACACAAATTGGGGTTGTATTCTCTGGAGTTTCGAAGGTTAAGGGGTGATCTGATTGAAGTTTATAAGATATTAAGGTTGGATAGAGAGAAACTATTTCCATTGGTTGGGGATTCTAGAAGTAGGGGGCACAGTCTAAAAATTAGAGCCAGACCTTTCAGGAGTGATATTAGAAAACATTTCTACACACAAAGGGTGGTAGAAGTTTGGAACTCTCTTTCGCAAACGACAGTTGATACTAGCCCAATTGCTAAATTTAAATCTGAGCTAGATAGCTTTTTGGCAACCAAAGGTATTAAGGGAAACGGGCCAAAGGCGGGTATATGGAGTTAGATCACAGATCAGCCATGATCTTATCAAATGGCGGAGCAGGCACGAGGGGCTGAATGACCTACTCCTGTTCCTGTATTCCTATGTTCCTATGAAAAGGGGACATGGATTTCAGCTTAGATAAGAAAAGGTCATTAGACAGTTAATGTTTAAGTTTTTCATGTACAGGTTGGTATCTATCTGGAATAGGGAGGTAGTGGAAGCAGAGAATGTTATTAAGAGGTGATGGATACATTTTTTGCAGACAGGGCTACTGAAGGATAGGAGAGATAATGTAGGGTATGAAGTCGTCGACCTTTGGGACTGGCCTGATGGATGGAAGTGTTTTTTCCAATGTCCTGAGGGAATTGTGACATACCGGGGGCAGGGTGATTAGTTAAGTATGTCTCGTGGTGCATCATGGGTAATCATGGTCTCTTGGAGTTTGCTTTATAACGTCTGGAGGAACTTCCCCAGAGGTTGTCCTGAAATTGCCAGTTGCTTTGCTCTTTTTTTCCCACTCTCTAGGAGTTAGCATTACTAGCGATTGGGGAAGGTTCTGCATGAGGCTGTACCATCTAATGGATAGAATGAACATTAATGGGCCCATTGGTCTGATATTTCCTTTCTTTTTGTAAGTTCACATGTGAACCAAATTCTGGGGCACACGAGCAACCTTGCTGTTTAATTGAGCAGGAAATGCTTAACTGGTATAGTCAGCTAATAATACTTTACTTATGGGTGTGTGCAATGACCACGCGTGATTTAGACTAAAGCTGATGTTTCAAACAGAAGAGTTTCAAGTTATTTTTCAGTGTCCCCCCTTTTTACATGAAGACCTGTTCTTGGCATGCGCAAAGATGAAGGGAATAAAAATTCGATAGGTTCACTATTGCAATTAAAAGAACTTTTCATACGTGTGGTATTGCTGGGATGTTTCCTCAGTGTTTCATAGAATCATTGTCACTGTTTAAGTTTCTTGGACTTAAGGAAAGTCATTTGTTCTGGTAAAATTTATAACTGTGCATAGAAAACCTCATATCTGCTGGTGCTATTTTCCCTCAATTCCAGGTTGATCATAACTTACATGTTAATTCACCTCTTAGGAGTTAGTTGGTCAGCATTACTAATGGTACTGAACACCGCTGATCATGAAGTAGGCGCCCCCCTCCCCAATAATACCCCTCACATTGCAGACACTACTGAATAGGATCAGATTGCAGGAATTTTTTCTTTAAATGATGTACAGAGAATGTGGAAGTTTTCCATGGGTGTATTAGTAATAATAGTTTAGCCAATGCTACAGTTTTGTAGCTGTCAGTAGTGACTACTACCAGCCTCAGAGGTTATTTTTGCTCTGTATTTTGTGCATGAGTAGTTGCTGTCCTTATCTAAGCCTTTACAATGAATGGTCTGACACTCTTTGTTCAAAGGTGGCCAAACAGCTGCTGACCCTCAGGGCATTCTGTGCCATAACCGTGTGCTGCCCCATTGACTGCAAGAATAATAATGTGGAACAGTGTAGTTGTCACATAAAAGGCCAGCAACAGTAAACAGCATTGTTCTGTAGTTTGGTGGGTTTTTACCATTTTATTTCCATAATGTGTCTCCAGGATGTCATAACCAAGGCTTATTGACTGAGCACTTAGTTCAGAGCCTTGCAGGATGAAACAAAGGTAATGTAAGCTTAACTCAACAGCATTACGGGATGTGGAATTTTAACCGTTTATAAACTCTGTCAACTCAGTCCTTTTTAAACTTCTAAGAGATTTTTAAAAGTATGAATTGATGCTCAAAATATCTAAACATTGAAGACACTTTTCATTGCTGTATTATATTAACTAGTGATACCATGTATAATCCATTCTGATGTTTACTTAAGGATTCCGAATCAGAATTATAATAAGAAGAAAGAATTTGCATTTATATGGAGCCTTTTATGACCCCAGGATGCCCCAAACGCTTCACAGCCAGTTGAGTACTTTTTGAGGTGTAGTCACTGTTATAATGTAGGAAATGTGGCGGCCAATTTGCGCACAGTAAGGTCCCACAAACAAATGCGATAACGACCAGATAATCTGTTTTAGTGATGTTGGTTGAGGGATAAATATTGGTCAGGACCCTGGGGAAAACTCCCCGTTCTTCTTTGAAACAGTGCCGTGGGATCGTTTATGTCCACCTGAGAGGGTTTAACATCTCATCCGAATTTTAATAAGACGGTTTAACATCTCATCCGAATTTTAATAAGACAGCGCAGAAGGCTTTTTCTTCGCATGGTTTCAGTTTGAATTAAGCAACTTTAAATTAAGTAGAACGTAAGTAAAAAAGAAGCACATGTTAAATGGAACAGTAATGCCAGGTGGTTATCAGGACAGCGATCTAATATACTTGGACTTATATAGCATCTTAGCGTGCATTGAAATGTTTTGTACTGTTTCACACACTTAATTGCTTTATGGAGTGCAGCGACTTGATATGTAGGCAAACGTGGCAGCCTTTCTGAATCAATTTTATTGCCTTCTGGTTTTATTGGTTGAGGGAAGAATGTTGGCTAAGATCTGCTCTTTTGCAAATAATCTCTCGTGATCTCTGGTGTCTACCTGAATGAGCAGACAGGATCTCAGTTTAATGCCACAGGGATTAATTCACGTGCTTGGAATTTCAGCAGGGTTCTTCAGCGGAAGCCCTAGAGAAACGGCGTAAGCGGCTAAGAACGGCTGTTTTGCTGGGGGCTCCTCTGAGTTGCCGAAGTTATGGCAGGAGATCGGGAGAACCCCGCAGGAAGTTCAGGACCATAAAGTCCTCAGCCCTGAGCTTGGCTGCAGTGAAACAAAAGGTGAATAAGACAGCCTGCCCGCCTCTGCCTATTTAAATTAAGCGACCCCGCAAGTTAATTTGATTCTGTCAGCCTTTCTGTGAAGAGCAGAAATACTTGCCAGCAAATAATTTCATATTTTCTGTAAAGTTTGGAGACCCTTTTCCATTCAATTTCAGTGACGTCGTAAATGGATTAAAACTTCTCCAACGGACCTATTCCCTTTTCTGACCTTTTGTTTCTAATAGCAAGACTTGCCAGTAAACGACAGGTTGGTTCTTTGTGAGAAAACAATCATAAAATCTAAGCTGCCTGAACCAGTGTAAATTGCTCTGAAGTTAGTGGCCTTTAACTTTGTCTGTCTGGATTGCTGCTGCACTGTTTGATAATTGCCTTTTCCACTTTCTGCTGTCTTATTGAAGTGGGCAGGGACAGGAAAATGAAGATTCTATCCCAGCTGTGGACTCAACTGAAACAGTTGAACCTGCAACAACAGCAACTTTTCATTTATAGGATCGTACGGAGTGAATTTCCGCAGGGGAAAGGCGTTCTCCTGATCCTTCGCTGTAGCTTTGGTGGAACATCTGCGGAAACCCTGGAAAAACAGTGGGAGAATCTGCGCAGAAATGCACCTGCATAAACTCTTACAGCACAGTAGGAGGCTATTTGGTCCAAAAATCCTGTGCCAGCTCTCCGAATGATCTACCCACTTAGCTCCAATCCCTTGCCATTCCCCAAATCGTTTAAAATTGTTTGTTTTCAAATATATATCCAATTCATCTAACCTCTCTGTTCTTTGTTTTGTTGAAGATCATAAATTTAAGCCTTCTGGTTTGGCAGCTGTTCTGACAAAGCTACAGCAAAAGATCAGGAGATCCCCCTTACCCAGCAGAAATTCACTCCCTGTGATCCTATAAATTTAACGCAGAGAAATGCAGAGTGATACATTTTGGCAGGAAGAACGAGGAGAGGAAATATAAACTAAATGGTACAATTCCAAAGGGAGTGCAGTAACAGAAGGAACTGGGGGTATATGTGCACAAATCTTTGAAGGTGGCAGGACGGGTTGAGAAAGCCGTTAAAAAAGCATCATGAACTCTGGACTTTATAATTAGAGGCATAGAGCACAAAAACAAGGAAGTTATGTTGAACCTTTATAAAACGCTGGTTTGGCCACAGCTGGAGTATTGTGTCCAATTCTGGGCACCGCACTTCAGGCCTTAGAGAGGGTGCAGAAAAGATTTACTAGAATGGTTCCAGGGAGGAGGGACTTCAGTTATGTGGGTAGACTGAAGAAGCTGGGGTTGTTCTCCTTAGAGCAGAGAAGGTTGAGAGGAGATTTATAGAGGTGTTCAAAATCATGAAGGGTCTAGACAGAGTAAATAAGGAGACACTGTTTTCAGTAGCAGAAGGGTCAGTAACCAGAGGACACAGGTTTAAGGTGATTGGCAAAATGGCCAAAGGTGACATGAGGAAAAACTTTTTTACACAGCGAGTAGTTATGATCTGGAATGCACTGCCCGAAAGGGTGATGGAAATAGATTCAATCGTGGCTTTCAAAAAGGAATTGGATAAATACTTGAAGGGAAAAATGTATAGGGCTATGGGGAAAGAATGGGAATAAATCGATAGCTCTTTCAAAGAGCCGGCACAGGCACGATGGGATGAATGGCCTCCTCCTGAGCTGAACCATACTATGATACTAGTTAGTGACTCACTAACATGAGCAATTATTTTTTCCCCAATTTACTTCATCAAAGCTTTTCATTATTTTAAACGCTTCTATCAGATTCTCTTAGCTTTCTTTGTTCGAATGAAAAGAACCCAGTTTCTCTTGTCTCTCATAACTAAAGTCTCTCATGCCTGGTATCATCTTAGTGAAGCTCCTTTGCACCCTCTCCATGACCTTGACATCTGTCCTAAAGTAAGGCAGACAAAACTGGACACAGTATTCTAACAGCAGCTAACCAGTAATTTGTATAAATTTAGCATTGTCTCTTTGCTTTTGTACTAATTACCTCTGTTTATAAAATTTAGGATCCCATGTGCTTTTTATTACATTCTTATCAATTTGACCTCATCACTTGTAGAAGATTCCTGTTTCTGACCCATAACTCTTTGGTCCTCTACTGCTTTTAAAGTTTTACCATTTAGTGTCTTAATCAGTGGTAGCAGTCTTGCCTCTGATTTAGAAGGTCATGGATTCAAGATCCACTACAGAGACTTGATTATATAATCAAGGCTCATACTTCAGTGCAGTACTGAGGGAATGCTGCACTGTTGGAGGTGCTGGGGGTTATATTGGATAATCCCCAAAACCGGGCGCAGGGATCGCGGTGCGTGATTAACCTGCGCCCAGTCGTTGAGATGCAGGCAGCACGTAATATTCGTGCTGCCTGGTGATTTACCTAATTGCTGTGTGCAGCCAGCGCTACCTGCACTGTTCAGTGGCTGCTCACGAGCAGGGGGCCCAGATATCACAAGTGGCTAACACCACTTAAAGGCAGCCTTCACCTCTTAAAGGGGAGGTGCAATGTGGCTGCAGGAAGTGAATTGGCAGTGTAGTGCAGCATGGTGATGATGGAACCTCTGGAATTTTTAATGAGCAACAACTGAGCTGCTCAACTTTTACGGGACTCTGATATTTGCAAAATATAAGATGCAGGTCCACACGGAGTCTGAACGGAGATCAGACATCACTCATGTAAAACACAGATGCAGGTCCCGTCCCTATGTTTACAAACTGTTGAGTTATTTTAAAACATTGAATAAAGGTTGTGCACTACTAAATCCCAAATGCTCCAATCTGCACACCATACCTCACCAATCTGCCAATCTGAATTTGTACTGGGCAATGAGAGAGCGTGCATCAAGGTTCTCTGATGATGCACTAGAAGTCCTGGTGCAACAGATGGACAGAAGGAGGGGCATCCTTTATCTGCAGGGGGGCAAGAGCCCCACCAGACATATGCTCCCAAGGCTGTGGGAGGCAGTAGGGAACGAAGTCAATGCCAGGCGCATACCGCCACGAACATGGAGGCAGTGCAGGAAGAAGTTCAATGCTTTGACATGAGTGGTCAAGGTGAGTGAGGTCAACTGTCAAGTGGCATCTCCTACCAACTGCACCACTAGTCGTATCCACTGCTCCATGCACTACACCCCCCATCACCCACATACCAACAAACTCTTTCCATCAGTACTCAACTCTGCCAATCAGATGCTTCCTCTCACCCTTACACATTACCACCGTTGCAAGCCGCACACTCACAACTCACAGGTCACACACACTGGCAGCTATTCAACCATGACAGGCGCATCACCCGAACATCTTGCACCGACACACGTCCCGCTTTCTTGTAGGAGAAGGTGGTGCATAACAGGTGGCAGCAAGTTGCAGTGGCTCCTTGGAACTTGAACCTGCTGTCCTCTCTCAGGGTGGCAGCATTCCTATCCCACCCCTGCCACTTTGCCCGTGTCCTTACTGTTGCCTGTCAGCTAGCCAGCCCACTTCCTATATTGAAACTTCATTATTGGAATATAGGAAGATAGGAACAGGAGGAGGCCATTTAGTCCTTTGAGCCTGTTCAGCCATTCAATGAGATCATGTGACCTAACTCCATATACCTGCCTTAGCCCCATATCCCTTAATATCTTCGGTTAAAAAAATCGATCAATCTGAGATTTAAAATGAGCAATTGAGCTAGCATTGACTGCCATTTGCGGGACAACATTCCAAACTTCTACCACCCTTTCCATGTGGAAGCGTTTCCTAACTTCACTGCTGCAAGTCCGGGCTCTAATTTTTAGGCTGTGTCCCCTCGTTCAAGTATAGGAGACTTCCAAAAACAGGTACAAATGCAGCCGCATAATTGCTTTAGAGGCGGTTCAGAGAAGTTTCACTCGACTGATTCCTGGGATGAGGGGTAATCTTATGAGGAAAGGTTGGACAAGTTGGGCCTGTATACACTGGAGTTTAGAAGAATGAGAGGTGATCGTATTGAAACATATTTGATCCTGAGGGGACTAGAAGGGGTAGATGCTGAGAGGATTTTTCCCCTTGTGGGAGAGTCTAGAACTAGGGGTCACAGTTTGAAAATAAGGGGTCTCCCATTTAAGACGGAGATGAGGAGAAATTTTTTCTCTCAGAGGGTCGTGAGTCTGTGGAACTCCCTTCCCCAGAGAGCAGTGGAGGCAGGGTCATTGAATATTTTTAAGGCTGAGTTAGGTAGATTCCTGATTAACAAGGGAGTCAAAGGTTATAGTAGGTAGACAGGAAAATAGTGTTGAGGTCACAATCAGATCAGCTATGATCATATCAAGGGGCTGAATTGCCTACTCCTGCTTTTAATTCGTATGTTTGTATGTAAGCAATAATCCAGCAACGAACCTGTAACTCATGCAAGATCCCTTTAAATAGCACTCGTGGGGGGTCCTCCATGCTGTTTATGACCTGTTCAGCTGTGCGAGATTAAGACAGTGTGTTGGCTGGAACATTGAGTTCCAAAATCGCACCTGTCCCTTTAAATCAGCATTCCACACTGATCTATTGCATATTCTCCACACTTGACATGTTGCCCGTGTTCATTATCTATGCGTGCGCGAACGCCTTTACCAATATGGCATCTGGCACACATCACGCTAGAAGTGTGCGCGCGCATTCCGGGCGCCATTGTGGGTCCTTAGGAGCCGCGTAGCACCTACATAACAGGCGCAGTGCGGCCCAATTTAAAGCACACTCTCTTTCAGAGAAGATGTTGAGCCTTTCAGGTAATTGTAAAAGATCCTATGGCACTTTTTGAAGAAGAGCAAGGTATGTTGTCGTGGCTAACGTTTATCGTTCAAGCAACACCACCAGAAACATATAATCTGGTCATTTATCTCATTGCTGTTTGTGGGATCATGCTATGTGTAAATTGGTTGCCGTATTTCCCTACCTTACAATAGCGACTGCACTTCAAAAGTACGTCATTGACTGTGAAGCGCTTTGGGATATCCTGAGATTTTGAAAATGCAAGTTAAATGCAAGTTTTTCTTCCTTTCCTTTCCTTATTCTTGCTCCTAGAATATATCACCTCACATTTCTCTGCACTATATTTTATTTGACATCCATCTGCCCAAAGTACTAACTTGTCTATGTCCTCCTGAAGTTGTTTACAGTCCCCTTCACAATTAACCGTGCTCCCTATTTTTGTGTCGCCTGCAAATTTTGATGCAGTGCTCCTAAACGCAAGTCTATATTGAGTTGTATAGCACCTTTAACATAATAAATGTTCAAGGCACTTCAAATAGAAGTAAAATGGACACCGAGTAGAAAAGCTTGGAGAGGTGAACGAAAGCTGGTTGAAAAGATATATATTTGAGGAGGCTGTTAAAGGCAGAGAAATACATAGCACGATAATGAGGTTTAGGAAGGGAGTTCTAGAGAGCAGGGCTGAGGCAGCTGAAGGCTCTGTGACTGGTGAAGGAGAAGCAGGAGGTGTGGGGGTTGGGGTCTGTACAGAGGACTGAAGGGTAGAGACTGGGACAGTTACCTCCCCTCCCCCACACCCCATGTGACTGACGAGCTGCCTCTGGGGCTGTGACTGGTGCCTGTAGCTCGTTGGTACTATACTAATGAGGCCGGCAGCCAATTTTCCATGGTCCTGCCGCTGGCCTCGTTAGGCGCGTGCTGCATGCTTTGCACCTGGATAGCTCCCTGTTCCAATATCTAGGCCATTATGACCAGCTGGATTCTTCTGGGTAAAACTGCTCTGTTCCTCTGGCTATCCAGCCAAGGTCCTATTTTATCCTCTTTATTCCTGCTGCACCCTGTGCTGATGGCTTTAGGGGTCTATCCATTATACTCCCAAATCTCTCTTCTGTTGTGTCCTGCAGAATAATACCATTTAAATTATATTACAATGTTTATTATGCTTTCCCAAGCTCATGACTTTCCATTTTGTCCACATTAAATGACTTCTGTCACTTGTCAGCCCAGCTCCCCTATCTACCCATGTCCTTTTCTGTTTGATAAGCCTATTCCCCATTACCTGTCGCCCCTTCCAGTTTGGTATCATCTGCAGAAAAGAGTTTTGGTTCTGGCCCTGCTTCCAAGTTATTTATGTTCATTGTAAAAGCAATAGGCCCAGCACTGAACCATTAGTTACCTACTTCCCTGTTGATACAGCTCCACATACAACTATCCTTTGCTTTCTCTGCTTCAGCAGGTTTTCGATCCATTTTGGGATCATCCATTTGTGGTTTGGTCAGAGCCGGGAAACTGGAAGATAGGTGAGCCCCATTAGAGACAGAAATCTGTCCCGTACTCAGCTTAAGACTGGGTTTAGACATGCAGGAGAACCCCACAGTCTGGAAAGACACATAAGAAAATATCAAATGAGAAAAGGCCAACCAGCCCATCAATCTCATTCCTTCCACCGACCATTTGTAATCTGCTCTATTAAACATTTAATCTCCTGAGAAAACATTTTTCAAAGTTGACCAGTTGAAGGTTCGTTTGTTGAGCTTGATAGGTCTCAGAATTTTTCTTCTACCCAACATAGAGGACTTCATAGCTAAGTCACCCAGTCCAGATGGGATGCATCCGTGGTTGCTGAGGGAAGTAAGGATGGAAATTGCGGAGGTACTGGCCGTAATCTTCCAAACATCCGTAGATACGTGGGTGGTGCCAGAGGACTGGAGAATTGCAAATGTTACGCCCTTGTTCAAAAAAGGGTGTAAGGATAAACCCAGCAACTACAGGCCAGTCAGTTTAATCTCCGTGGTGGGGAAACGTTTAGAAACGATAATCCGGGACAGAATTAACAGTCACTTGGACGAGAGTGGGTTGATTAGGGAAAGCCAGCATGGATTTGTTAAAGGCAAATCGTCTTTAACTAACCTGATAGAGTTTTTTGATGAGGTAACAGAGAGGGTAGATGAGGACAATGCAGTTGATGTGGTGTACGTGGACTTTCAAAAGGCGTTTGATAAAGTGCCGCACAGTAGGCTTATCATCAAGATTGCGGCCCATGGAATAAAGGGGGTTGTAGCAACATGGATACAGAATTGGCTAAGTGACAGGAAACAGAGAGTAGTGGTGAAGGGAGGTGTACAGTGGTGTTCCCCAGGGGTCGGTGCTGAGACCACTGCTTTTCTTGATATATAGTAATAAATTGGACTTGAGTGATCAGGGCACAATTTCAAAATTTGCAGATGACACAAAACTTGGAAGGGTAGTAAACAGTGAGGAGGATAGTGATAGACTTCAAGAGGATATAGACAGGCTGGTGGCATGGGCAGACACGTGATGGATGAAATTTAACGCAGAAAAATGCAAAGTGATACATTTCGGTAGGAAGAACAAGTAGCGGCAATAGAAACTAGAGGACACAACTCTAAAATGGGTACAGGAACAGAGAGATCTGGGGATATATGTGCACAAATCGTTGAAGGTGGCAGGGCAGGTTGAGAAAGTGGTTAAAAAAGCATACGGTATCCTGGGCTTTATAAATAGCATACAGGATCCTGGGCTTTATAAATCGATGCATGGAATACAAAAATATGGAAGTCATGATGAACCTTTATAAAACATTGGTTCGGCCACAACTGGAGTGTTGTGTCCCGTTCTGGGCACCGCACTTTAGGAAAGATGTGAAGGCCTTAGAGAGGGTGCAGAAGAGATTTACTAGAATGATTCCAGTGATTAGGTACTTTAGTTACGTGGATAGACTGGAGAAGCTGGGGGTTGTTCTCCTTGAAACAGAGACGGTTGCGAGGAGATTTGATAGAGTTATTCAAAATCATGAAGGGTCTAGACAGAGTAGATAAAGAGAAACTGTTCCCACTGGCAGAAGGATCAAGAACCAGAGGACATAGATTTAAGGTGATTGGCAAAAGAACCAAAGGTGACATGAGGAAAAACCTTTTTGCACAGCGAGTGGTTAGGATCTGGAATGCACTGCCTGAGGGAGCGGTGGAGGCAGATTCAATCATGGCCTTCAAAAGAGAACTGGATAAGTACTTGAAAGGAAAAAAATTGCAGAGCTGTGGGGATAGGGCAGGGGTGTGGGACTAGCTGGATTGCTCTTGCATAGAGCCGGCACGGACTCGATGGGCCGAATGGCCACCTTCCATGCTGTAACCTTTCTATGATTCTATGATCCAGAAAATCAGTGATTTTTAATCAGTAAACCACAAAAGTACAATCTCTTTTGAGGGACTAATTTGAATTTTGGTTGTAAGGGGGTGGTGGGAGGATGCGGTGGAGGATGGAAGATTCTGCCAACTAAATAGCTATTAATCCACTGCCCAGAATCTCTGAGGTACGCTAGGATTTAAGTACAAGTCTATTCATTAGGATATTTATGCTTCGGCTAGCTGTGAAAAGATATACAGTTGTACTGGCTGCAACTCACTGAAGTACTTGAAGAAAAAATATGAGAAACTGCCTGTACAAAATAGTCTAAATTATGCAGACATGTAAGCTTTTCTTGGAATTTATGATAAGCAGTTTGATATGGGACAATGTAATAGCTTTCATTCAAATTCAGCAGATTAATTGTCTGACTGAGCCAATGGTCAGTTATCTACTCAATTCAGCTTTGAAAGGAACACCAACAACTTTTTTTTTATTCGTTCATGGGATGTGGGCATCGCTGGCGAGGCCGGCATTTATTGCCCATCCTTAATTGCCCCTGAGAAGGTAGTGGTGAGCTACCTTCTTGAACCGCTGCAGTCCGTGTGGTGACTGTTCTCCCACAGTGCTGTTAGGAAGGGAGTTCCAGGATTTTGACCCAGCGACGATGAAGGAACGGCGATATATTTCTAAGTCGGGATGGTGTGTGACTTGGAGGGGAACATGCAGGTGGTGTTGTTCCCATGTGCCTGCTGCTCTTGTCCTTCTAGGTGGTAGAGGTTGCGGGTTTGTCGAAGAAACCTTGGCGAGTTGCTGCAGTGCATCCTGTGGATGGTACACACTGCAGCCACAGTGCACCGGTGGTGAAGGGAGTGAATGTTTAGGGTGGTGGATGGGGTGCCAATCAAGCGGGCTGCTTTGTCCTGGATGGTGTCGAGCTTCTTGAGTGTTGTTGGAGCTGCACTCATCCAAGCAAGTGGAGAGTATTCCATCACACTCCTGACTTGTGCCTTGTAGATGGTGGAAAGGCTTTGGGGAGTCAGGAGGTGAGTCACTCGCCGCAGAATACACAGCCTCTGACCTGCTCTTGTAGCCACAGTATTTATATGGCTGGTCCAGTTAAGTTTCTGGGCAATGGTGACCCCCAGGATGTTGATGGTGGGGGATTCGGCGATGGTAATGCCGTTGAATGTCAAGGGGAGGTGGTTAGACTCTCTCTTGTTGGAGATGGTCATTGCCTGGCACTTATCTGGCGCGAATGTTACTTGCCACTTATGAGCCCAAGCCTGGATGTTGTCCAGGTCTTGCTGCATGCCGGCTCGGACTGCTTCATTATTTAGTGCATTTATTTAGTGCCTTTAACGTTGTCCCAAGGAGCTTCACAGGAACATTATCAGACAAAAAAAAATTGACACTAAGCCAAAGAAGGAGATATTAGGACAGATGACCAAAAGCTTTGTCAAAGACGAAGGTTTTACGGAACATCTTAAAGGAGGAGTGAGGTGGAGTGGTTTAGGGCAGGAATTTCAGAGCTTAGGGCCTACACAGCTGAAGGCGAATGGTGGAGCGAACGAAGTCAGGAATGCACAAGAGGCAGGCATTATCGTACCTGGCCTATCATCAAGGAAGTGTGCTTTAAATTAAGTTAGAAATGTTTAGATATATATTGGTGCTCATCAATGTGAGGGTTGTCTATGCTGGTGAGTGGAACACTTGTCTGCTTATTCCACCCAGTGCCGGCACCAAGCACTTGTGAGTTGCAGATCAAAGCTTCCTTTAGCTCAACGCTGTACTTTAACTCTAGTCTCAGAAGAAATACTCTATGTCAATCTGAACTATGCACTGGCCATCCTGGTGAGCTGACTGAGACAGCAATATTGTCTATTCTAAGTGAAGATAGTTCTGTAAGAGAAACCTAAAATACTGAAATCCGCAGCAGGTCAGTCAGCATCTGTAAAGAGAAGACAGGTTACTAATGTTTCAGGTGTGTAAACCTTCATCAGAACAGTAGGTCCTTTTTTTTTGTGACCATACCAACTTTTGCAATGTAGAGATTCATGTGATCAGAGTGGGGGGAGTTTTAACCTTGGGCGATATCAGATCGGCTGCCCATGACACACTGAGCCTGATTTTCCTTTCCATTGACTTCATATCGCCCAATTTACAGCATCGGCCAAAATTTAAAATTGCCTCCAGTGATCCTGATTACCTCACAGCTTTAGTACACCTGCAGTGCTGATATAGTATTTGTACCTGCAACCAAATCCATACAAGTGGATTTTCCAAGATGGTGCTTAATTTGGTGGATGGCCACATTGGCCTAGAAATTTGATCGCACTGGGCCCGTTTTACAGGCGTAATCAAATTTGTAGGCCATGGGGGTCTGTTGTTAAACAGTGTCATGAATGAGGGGGGGCGGGGGGGGGAGGAGAAATAAATTGAAGCTTCAGTATGTGCTTCTAAAAGATCCAGACAAAGGAGATGACTGCAGATTCAACACATTACTGCTGTTAGTTAGCTAGAAAACTCAAAGTTCACCTGTGGTGTATGTGGCTCATTTCTTAAATAGATGTTATCAAAGAGCGAGTGAGAACATCGTTGTAACCTGTCAGACTTTTGAGGAACAATGGTTCCTATTTTAAAAAATTATGAAGAGCACCACGAGAAAAAAAGCATTAAAAGACGAGGGCTTTAGGATCATGAAGGAGTGTGGCCACCCACTTTTCCTTGGATAATCCCAAGTGTTCTTTGTGCAGTTCATCAGCAGCACTTAGAATTTTTAAACAGCACTGCAGATGAATTCCACTGATGCTTATTTCTCTCACCTTCACATGTTCTTTAAGAATTCAATCACCTAAATATTTCCAGATGCCCTTGAGCAATTGTCTGTGGTGGGTGAAAGAGAGAAAGATGATAATGAAATAGCTATTGTGTGACACACTTTTTCCTTACGTGCACACCCTGGACAAGGGATAATTTTCCAACTTCACCTTACCGATGGGGAGCCTCGCCCGCCGGGAGCAGGTTGATGAAACTGGGCCATGCGCTGCCCGTGGTTTTCGAACCATTTAAATAATACTCAGAAAATTGTGGGCAATGTGCACCCAAATTTTGAATATTTGCTCTCAACGGGCAAAGTTGGAACATCGCCCCTAGCTGTACTATTCAGACCTGACAATAGCTGTAACAAGAACCAAGTCATTTTCCATGTAATTTGTTTGGATGAGCATTAAAAACACAAAAATAACAACACGTCTGGTTCATACATAATAATTGCAGGAAGAACCCCAGACTGTTTTCCAAAACACTCGTAGCGTTTTTATATGAATCTTTCATTGATCTCAAAGCACAAATGAGACGGCACTAACTGTGCACTCGCAGATTCCACACTGCGACGGAATCTGCCCAGCGTTAAACATTTGGCATCAATGGGAACTGGCACTGTAATGTAAAAGTGGTGCCAGTGTTTATTGTTACAAATGAAATCCTGTCACCTGCACAAAGTAATAGAAGGCAGCTGATGACTGTGAAATCCTATCCCAGCATGAGGCACTGCCTTCAGAAGAGGGAGTGATGTTAGAAAATTGGAGGAGAAAGAAAGATCTTAGAGTTGCCACTATATTCTTGACTCAATAACCTGCAACACTGAATATGGCTTGTCACCTACTTTATTGGAACCAACTGCTCCCAAGTAAAATGTTAATTGAGGTCCGCTTACCAGGCAACAAGTTAACTTGACAGTAGGGTTATAAAAAATTGTTCCTTTAATGGATTGAACAGTTTATGGATTTACTTCTCCGCCCCATTGACAGTGCTTCAAGTCAAGACAGTTTAGATCTGTGGTCCTTTTGACTGTAGAAGGCAGGTCTTTGTTGCAGTTTAAGTATTTGTAAGTAGAGGTGAAGCTTTCACTCGTTTTATTTACACAAAGCCCACAAGTGAGACTGCTGGAAAAAAAAAGATAAGGGGGTAAATTTTAACTGTGAGCCGGGAAGGGAGTGGGAGGGGAAGATTTCTGGGTGCGAAACCCGGAAGGTAAAGTAGCAGGTAGTGCTTAACAATGCCAATCAATTGCACTTCCCGATTTCGTGCCCGGCAGCCAGCCTGATGGACATGCTGGCTGGCTGTTGGTCAGGAAGGCCGGCTGCAGCAGGCCGCAGCTGGGGATAGGAGGGAGGGATCATGAGCCGGAGAGAAGATTGGGGGGGGGGGCGGGGAGCCGGGGAGGAATTCGTGGGGCTGGGGAAGAGATCGGGGGGCCGAGGAAGAAATTGGGGGGACTGGGAAGAGATGGGGGGGTCGAGAAGAAGATCGGAGGTTGCTGGAGGTCGGGTGAAGAGTCGGAGGTAGATGGGGGTCAACCATTGTGGGGTGGGGGGGGGGGTCGGCTGATCGTGGGGATCCTGTTCACCAGGTAAGCTTGTTGGGCCTGGATGAAGCACTCCTGTTCCTCCGGGCCCACAAGCAGAGCAATAAAGGCATTCACCTCATGGATCCAGCCCTTCCTGTCTGCTTTCATCTGACGTGAACGGGAAACATTGAGAAACCCGAACAGGTAAGGTCAAGGTAAGGTTAAATTCACTTTAAGTGTCCAATACACAAAATATTAAGCACCTCATGTATTTCGATGAGGTACATCGCCCTTTTAAGTATCAGCCCGCTGGCTTTAAGTGGGGACGGGACTTCTTGGTGTCTGCTGTGCACACAGTTACAAACCTGTCTGGGTTAGACCCAAAAGCAGCCGTTTTGGAGCTGGGATGCGGTCCCGCTCTGAAAACGGAGGGTTTATACTCCCAGCCCATCCGTTCTTGGGGGTTAAAATTTACCCCAAGAGGTCTGATTCCTAGGGGTTTTTGTCACTAGAATTAATCTCATGTTTACCTGTATTACTGTCTGCCACTTGTAATTATAATCATAATTCTGCTTTTGTATCTGCAGTGTTGGCAAAATATGTGTTTGTAGAGAAATACAAAACTGTTCAAATTACTGGCACTTTTTGCAGTTTTGAATAAAACCATCTTTTTATTTTACACAATTTGCTATATCGGAGTGGTATCCTTATAAATTAAAGTAAATTAAATTATTTTTTGATTCACGAGATGAGAGAAAGAGCGCACTTTAACATTGTAAATGAGATGGTCACCTACGTTCTCATATGACTTTCACAGCCTGAAGGAGGGATTCCACATAATGTCTTTGTTTGACTTTGCACGAATGATTGCAGCAAAGCAGTTAAAGCAAAGCCTGTTGTGATTGTCTCCTGCCAATGTTGTGTGACAGATTGACAATGAAAAAAGAGAAATGTATTATAAATGGATTCCAGTAATTGTGACCAATGTATCTGCAGTTGAATGAGTCTGAACCATGAGAGGGTATAATGCTTTCTTTTAGTACTGTAATTGGGCTGGATTTAGAATAATAGAATCATAGAATGATAGAATGGTTACAGCACAGAAGGAGGCCATTCGGCCCATTGAGCCCTTGCCGGCTCTTGGAAGAGCAATCCAGCTAGTCCCACTCCCCCATTCCCCCGCTCTTTCCCCGTAGTCCTGCAAATTTTTTCCCTTCAAGTATTTAATCAATTCCTTTTTGAAAGCCACAATTGAATCTGCTTCCACCACCCTTTCAGGCAGCGCATTCCAGATCATAACTACTCACTGCGTAAAAAAGTTTTCCTTCATGTCGCCTTTGGTTCTTTTGCTAATCATTGTAAATCTGTGTTCTCTGATTCTCGATTTTGAACCCTTCATGATTTTGAACAATTCTATCAAATCTCCTCTCAATCTTCGCTGCTGTAAGGAGAACAACCCCAGCATCTCCATTCTATCCATGTAAATGAATTCCCTCATCCCTGGAACCATTCCAGTAAATCTTTTCTGCACCCTCTCATATCCTTCCTAAAGTGCGGTGCCCATAATTGGACAAAATACTCCAGTTGTGGCCGAACCAGTGTTTTATAAAGGTTCAACATAACTTCCTTGCTTTTGTACTCTGTGCCTCTATTTATAAAGCCCAGGATTCCATATGCTTTTTTAACTGCTTTCTCAACCTGTCCTACCACCTTCAAAGATTGTGCATATATATCCCCAGGTCTCTCTGTTCCTGCACTCCCTTTGGAATTGTACCATTTAGTTTATATTTCCTTTCCTTGTTCTTCCTGCAAAAATGTATCACTTCACACTTCTCTGTGTTAAATTTCATCTGCCACGTGTCTGCCCATTCCACCAGCCTGTCTATGTCCTCTTGAAGTCTATTACTATCCTCCTCTCTGTTTACTACACTTCCAAGTTTTGTGTCATCTGCAAATTTTGAGATTGTGCCCTGTACACCCAAGTCCAAGTCATTAATAGGTATCAAGAAAAGCAGTGGTCCTAGTACCGACCCCTGGGGAACACCATTGTATACCTTTCTCCAGTCCGAAAAACAACTGTTCATCATTACTCTTTGTTTCCTGTCACTTAGGCAATTTCGTATCCATGCTGCCACTGCCCCTTTTATTCTATGGGCTTCAATTTTGCTGACAAGCCTATTATGTGGCACTTTATCAAACGCCTTTTGAAAGTCCATATACACAACATCAACCGCATTGCCCTCTCTGTTACCTCATCAAAAAACTCAAATCAAGTTAGTTAAACACGATTTGCCTTTATTAATTCACACTTGTCCAAGTGACTATTAATTTTGTCCTGGATTATTGTTTCTAAAATTTAGTGGTTAATGCATTATGGCCTAGAAATTGGATCGCGCTGCCCCTGTTTTACATGCATAAAATGGGCACTCAAGGGTCCACTATTGTGAGTGGCATGCGCCAGCTTGTGCCGAAAGTGAGCCGCCTGCCATAATGGATTGGGCTTCTCAGTAGGATTCCAGAGCATGTGCCTGAAACAGCTGATAGGCTCATGGCGTAGGAAGGCAGAGGAGTAATGATAGTTTGGAGTAGGGATCACGGGGGCAATGTACCTGAGTGGGGAGAAATGAAAGGTAGCATGGCTGGGTGACAGGAAGGGGAGGAGACAAGAGAGAAGGGCCCGAAGATAAAAAGGGAGACAGAAGTAATGGGCTGGCAGCGAAAATGTGCATATGAGTGGACAGAAAGGGAATTTAGTTTAACAGAGGTTAGGCGAAATGTCATGGTCGTAAACAGAGGAGAGGGAGTTTGGAGAGGATGTGTAGATTAGGAATTTAAATACGAAGCATTGAAGATCAGGGAGCCAGTGTCAGTTAGTGAGGATATAATAGGTTAAGTGTTCATCTGCTGATGTTCCCAACGGTAATTTCTAGGCTCTTGTTTATAAATCACAATCCATAATTTACGTGATGATGGATTGCCAATGCTGTTGTACTGGAGAATTATGGATAACTGTCCTTTTTTCTCAGGAAGACAACATTATTGTTGCACAAGCACTTTTAGATACTGTTACAGCCGCTACCTCTCTGTGAATTCACTGTCCCAGTCCAAATGGTAAATTACCAGAACAATCTTCAGTTGCCACTGGTGATAATGCTGGGGAAAAGGGGAGCTTATTAGCAACCGTATTGAATGTCGGAAGGTCTGTCAGAGTATCCTCTAATTGGGCTTGACCGTTTATACTCAGTGGAATTTCAAAATACAAATCAGACAATGAAAATGGTGCTCTGTTAAGTGTAGAGTGAAGTTCAATTGTATGCGGCACATCCTGAATGACAAATATGCAAAGCGTAATAAAAAAAAAGACATGAAATTGTGAGGAGAGGAAGTTCAGTTCTAATTGTCACTTTGTCTTTTGGTGGTTACAGTTTTATTGCTTTAATGATCTGGTGACAAGTTGATCGCATTTTACTTTTCTACGCTGTAGTTTTTAGTACTGAAATTTGAAAGGGGTAGAGAGGACACTATTGGTCTGTGAGAAGAATGAACACGTGATCAATACATTTGGCTGAATTAAGGAAGTGTCATTTTTAAAGATACAGTCCATTTATTCTTGTACAATAAATCAGTTGAAAATTTATGTACTAGAGACTGGTAAGTTTTATGGTCACTGCTTTTTTCTTTGTACATAGAAACCTATTGTGTCATTTGATGGTGTGAATTGTTGCTAAGTACATACAAAACTAGAAATATTTTTCTTTCTTTATAAAAATTGATCAGTAAAGTCTGAAGGAAACAACAGTTCATCTACGCATCTCTTCAATGCTTTGTAAATTTCCTCAAATGGTAAATAGAGTGCTCCTGCGGTCCCCACAAAGAAAGTGGCAGCCTCCCTTGACCCAGACTCCCTCACCCCCTTCCGCGAGACCCTCCTGAAACCCTCACCCTGCCGGTTGCCCGGAAGCCAAGGGCCGCCTGAACTTCCCCTGCTGGCAGCTGCTCTGTGCCCTCTTCCTGCTCGGAAGTGGACTGGTGACATTTAAATGAAGCCCAGTGGTTAAAATTGCCATGACTCCTACTGCCTCTGGCAGGCGAGAAATTAACTCTCTGAAGCGGTTTCCATACGCACTCTGAGTTAAAAAACACCCCGCTGTCTTTGGATGAGATGTTAAACTGAGGCCCTGACTGCCCAGTGACTGTAAGAGATCCCATGATACTATTTCAAAAAGAGCAAGGTAGGTGTCTTGTCCAATATTTGTAAGTCAACCAATACCACCAAAAACAGATTATTTGGTCATTTATCTCATTGCTGTTTGTGGGACCTTGCTTTGTTCAAATTATCTGCTGTGTTTTCCTACATTACAACAGTGACAAATCCGACTTTTGGATGAGACATTAAACTGAGGCCTCGTCTGCCCTCCCACGTGAATGTAAAAGATCCCATGGCACTATTCGAAGAAGAGCAGGGGAGTTCTCCTGGTGTCCTGCCCAATATTTACCTCTCAACCAACATCACCAAACCAGATTATCTGGTCATTATCACAATGCTGTTTGTGGGACAATGCTATGCGCAAAATGGCTGCCACGTTTCCTACATTACAATAGTGACTACACTGCAAAAGTACTTCATTGGCTGTAAAGCACGTTGGGACGTCCTGAGGTTGTGAAAGGCACTTTATAAATGCAAGTTCTTTTCTTTTCTTTTTCTTTCTTTCATCTTTTTCATTGCATACACTTTTGTTAAAAATAACAGTTATGGAAATAAGAACCCTGTGAACAGGATCGGGGGTGGAAAGCCAGCAGAATGGATGGTGGCAGGGCTTTCTGTCTGCTACTCAAAAACAGCCGCAAGGATCCTCTGGGGACCATTGGAAAAAAGACATCACTTACAATCTGAGAGGGGCCAAGCACTACTGCCAACAACTATGTTTGGACATCCGCCGGATGTTCATGCAGGAAACGAGGTGCAAGGCCCTATAAGAGCCCTCCCACATCATTAACCGAACCACCCCACACATGCATGCCTCAGGCACAAACATTCCGCCACCCCATCCCACTCCTCCAGGATCTCCGCATGACCTCCGATCCTGCCTCCCCGGTGACTAACCCCCGATCCCATCCCCCATGACTTGCGCCCACCCATGTCCACCTATGCCCACCCATGGCCCTATGCTCACCCATGCCCCTTGCCCACCCATCCCCCCCCCATATCCATGCAAACAAAGATTTAACTGCAGACATCCTCTCCCTGGCTGCTCTCCTGTCCAATTGAGACCAGCCTGTCAATCAGCTGGTCAGTCAGACTGGAAACCGAGAGAAAAAAATAAAAGACATCCTTACGTCAAAATCGTAAGACATCCGAGAAACCCGTACTAATGGGATTCCCGACCTCAATTTGACCCCCAACCCCCTTCCCGGCTCCGTCTGAAACATTTGAGTCTTTCTATACTAGATTAAAGGTGCTCTTGAGGATGCATTTATAAGTTTAGGTCAGTGCATAAGTTTAGATCAGTGCAAAGTGATTTTGGTTTGTGTAGCTTAAATTGACTTGTCAAAGCCCGAACTGGCTCCAAGGCGAGGTGAACTGACTGACTCTGCTTCATTCCAATGTCAGATCGGTTTCTGACTCTGGATTCAAACTGCATTTATACTAAAACTGCTTTGCATCAGTTTCAAACGTACCCTATGAGTATCTTAAAACTATGATCCTTTAAAAATACAATTTTGTGCATCAGTTAAAATACATGAGCTTGTTGAATTGTATCTTGTTGCAAAAAGTAATTGGTGTCCTGGAGACAAAAAAAAATATGAAAATTTCCCTTTAAAAGAATGTTGGGTTGAGTTAAATATGACATTTCCGACAAAGTCTGGATTTTTGTCATTTTTTTTAGAAGGAAGTTTGGAGATCTTTCCTTAAAAACCTGAACTCTGTTCATAGTAACCAACTCTGATCCATTATAAACAAAGGTTGAGATGAAAAAGTTGACTGTTGTGGTGAATTTCAATAGTAATCGTTTTGTACAATCTACACGTAGAATTTATGAAGTGTGAATTCAGGTTGGCCTGCCAAGAATAAGCACTTTGTCAATAAAATGTGCAATTACAAGGTCAGATTTCAACAACTGTGTAGTAACTTTTGTGCAGTTGCTTGATGTGAGGCATGATCTTGCTTTTATGGACATCTAGAGCATTGTGTTCTGAATGCACAAGTATTGGAAATGGTGTTGAGTTACATTTGAAGGTCTTGAAGGACTGCTCTCCTCCAAAGGAAATGTATTCATTCATTCGTCATCGTCCCCATCTGGCTGTGAAGGTTACTTTGATACCCAGTGTTTCAAAGAGCTGAATAAAACAGCATTCTGTGAAAGAGGCCTTTCATTTCCTCCCAGGGTCTTCCCGAGGAGGTCAGGTTCCTGGAACAAAAGAAGCAGGCCCATTGCTTCATGTCAGCTGAGCAGCCTCTCGCTGCAACAGAAGTTGGGCTGTACGTACTTCAGGCCTATACCAGAGCTTTCAGCAAAACAAAATCTCAATTTACAAAAAAACAGCTTTCTCAGATGGAAACGGTCACCAAAACCTTTCCCAAGACTTTTGTTTTCTTAAGCCTGAAATGTCATCACTTGGCTGCATGTAATACATAAGAGTTATTTATTTTTGATACAAAGGTCAAAATTGTGTTTCATTTATGTGTGCACTTTACGGGCTACTTTTTTTTCTTTGTGGCTAAGGTTAATGAACAACAGATGGGAATAAACAGGTGAGCAGATCCATTAGAAAGCTAATGTAGTTTTCTTCTATTATTTTAAAGAATAGAAGAACTCCTCAAAATTATGAGGGGTTTTAATGGAGTAGAGAAGGAGAAACTGTTTCCACTGGTAGGAGCGTCGCTAACCAGAGGACACAGATTTAAGATAATTAGCAAAAAATCGAGGCGGGGAGTAGGAGAATTTTTTTTATGCAGTGAGTTGTAATGATCTGGAACGCACTGCCTGAAATGGTGGTGGAAGTAGATTCAATCGTAACTTTCAAAAGAGAATTGGATAAATACTTGAATATATTTCAAGTATATAAATTATACTTGATATATATAGTAGAATAATTTGCAGGGCTATGGGGAAAGGGCGGGGGAGTGGGACTCATTGGATACAAGGGGCTGCAGAGCGTCCTTCTGTGCTGTATGATTCTATGATTTTCTGCATTTAGAGTGTTGTGTTTGCAAAAGTTATACCACCAAATTAAAAAGGTCATTAGACGCTGTGATGGGCGGGTGGGGCAATTGTATGTTTCCAAGGAAGGGTGAACTAGATGGGCTGAATAGTCTCCCTCATCTGAACTTAACTGTGTTAGTTTTCATCCACATAACATGAGTGCGGCAGCCATTGCCAGTTATTACATGATGGAGAATGAACTAATGAAGCCTGGAGTGCAAAGATCGTAAAAGGTGCGCCACTACAGAACCAGCTACCCCGACAAATACAGCGACCTGGACATCATTGAAGAGCAGTGCCTGATGAATGGAAAGAAAGATTTGCATTTATATAGCGCCTTTCACAACCTCAGAATGACCCAAAGCACTTTACAGCCACTTTTGAAATGTAGTCACTATTGTAATGCAGGAAGCGCAGCAGCCAATTTGTGCACAGCAGGATCCCACAAACAGCAATGTGATAATGACCAGGTAATCTGTTTAAATGATGTTGGTTGAGGGATAAATATTGGCCAGGACACCGGGTAGAACTCGCCCGTTCTTCTTCAAAATAGTGCCATCGGATCTTTTACATCCACTTGAGAGGGCAGACGGGGCCTCGGTTTAACGTCTCATCCGAAAGATAGATTTGTCACTGTTGTAATGGAAGATATTTTGAACAAAGCAAGGTCCCACAAACAGCAATGAGATAAATGACCAAATAATCTGTTTTTGTGCTGTTGGTTGAGTTATAAATATTGGACAAGACACGTACCTTGCTCACTCAGAGTGTCAGCCTGGATTATGTGCTCAAGTTTCTTGAGTGGGACTATGAACCCACAGTCTTCTGACTCAGAGGTGAGAGTGCGACCGACTGAGCCAAAATGAGGTTGGCACAGTGAGTTTGAGGTCAGATGTGTGCAGGGCAGTCAACCATCTGCACTACCGGTGGCAATGAAGGTCACCACTATCCTCAATTTTATGCCACTGGGTCCTTCCTGGGAATCAGTCACTGTGCCATCCTCTGCTGCATTAAGGAAGTAATCGAAGCATAGATTTACCCCACATCCATGTTCATAAAGTTCAGCCTGGACCACCACCAGCAGTTACAGATAGACTTCTACCAGATTGCTTGAATGCTTACATTCCCAGTTAGACGGGATCATAATCTACATGCACGTATTCTTTTATGCACCTACGAACATACCTAAATAGGAATATCATAACAACATAAAAATAGGAGCAAGTGTAGGCCATACAGCCCCTCAAGCCTGCACCGCCATTCAATCAGATCATGGCTGATCTTCGACCTCCGCTCCACTTTCCCGCCCGATCCTCATATCCCTTGATTCTCTAAGAGTTCAAAAATCTGTCGATCTCAGTCTTGAATACACTTAACGACTGAGCATCCATAGCAATTTGGGGTAGAGAATTCCAAATATTCACGACCCTCTGAGTGAAGAAATTCCTCCACATCTCAATCCTAAATGCCCGACCCCTTATCCGGAGACTATGCCCCAAGTTCTAGACTCTCCAGCCAGGGGAAACATCCTCTCAGCATTTACCCTGTCAAGTCCTCTTTGAATCTTATATGTTTCAAAGAGATCACCTCTTAATCTTTTAAACTCCAGAGAGCATAGACCCATTCTACTCAATCTTTCCTCGTAGGACAACCCTCTCATCCCAGGAATCAATCTAATGAACCTTTGTTACACCACCTCTAAGACAAGTATATCCTTCCTTAAGTAAGGAGACCAAAACTGTGCACAGTACTCCAGGCGTGGTCTCGCCAAAGCCCAGTACAATTGCAGCAATACTTCCTTACTCTTATACTCCAACCCCCTTGCAATAAAGGACAACATGCCATCTGCCTTCCTAATTGCTTGCTGTACCTGCATGTTAACTTTCTTTGTTTCATGTACTAGGACGCCCAAATCCCTCTGAACATCAAGATTTAATAGTTTCTCACCATTTAAAAAATACTCCGTTTTTCTATTTTTCCTATCAAAGTGAATAACCTCACATTTCTCCACATTATTCTTCATCTTCCACCTCTTGCTCACTCACATAACCTGTCTATATCCCTTTGCAGACTCTTTGCGTCCTCCTCACAGCTTACTTTCCCACCTAGCTTTGTATCACCAGCAAACTTGGGTACAATATACTCGGTTCCTTCATCTAAGTAATTACTATAGATTGTAAATAGCTGAGGCCCAAGCACCGATCCCTGCTGCACCCCGCTAGTTACAACCTGCAAACCCGAAAATGACCCATTTATCCCCTATTCTCTGTCTTCTGTCTGTTAACCAATCCTCAATCCACGCTAATATATTACCTCCAATCCCATGAGCCCTAATCTTGTGTAACAACCTCTTATGTGGCACCTCACTGAATGCATTTTGAAGATCCAAATATACCACATCCACTGGTTCCCCCTTATCTACCCTGCTAGTTACACCCTCAAAAAAACTCTAATAGATTTGTCAAACACGATTTCCCTTTCATAAAACCGTGTTGACTCTGCCTAATCATATTATGATTTTCTAAGTGCCCTGTTACTACATCCTTAATAATAGATTCTAGCATTTTCCCAACTACTTGTGTCAGGCCAACTGGCCTATAGTTCCCTGTTTTCTCTCTCCCTCCTTTCTTGAATAGTGGGGTTACATTTGCTACCTTCCAATCACGGGGACTGTTCTAGAATCGAGGGAATTATGGAAGATCATAATCAATGCATCCACTATCTCTGCAGCCACCTCTTTTAAAGCCCTAGGATGTAGGCCATTAGGTCCAGGGGATTTGTCGGCTTTTAGTCCCATTAATTTTCTAATACTTTTTCCTTATTAATCTTAATCACTTCAAGTTCCTCCCTCTCATTAGACCCTTGGTTCCCCACTATTGCAATATACAAATGGTATGTGACTTTGGCCAGAAAATAATACACATCCCTGGGCAGTACCAAGAATGCTTTTATTATGACACAACTAAATCCGCAAAGCACTTTGAAACAGAAGAATGGCTGGCTCCTTGAAGATGTGAGCTACGCAGTCCAACCATGGCTGATGACACCTCTTCGCAGCCTCTGTACTCCAGCAAAGATCTCATACAGAATGAGCAACCATTTGGGGTGCAAAAGTTATGCTTCTGTTGCTTGGACCAGTCTTGGGGTTGGTGGGGGTGGGGGGGTAGTGGGATAGGGGAGGATTAATAATGGAGTTAGGCAAGATTGGATTAGCATACTGAATGCTGTACAATATTGCAGTGCACAGAACCCTTGGTTGAGGGTTGGATGAGAAGCAGCAAGGCATGGTGGGCAATGATGATGTGCAGATGCAAGTGGAAGTAAGCCGTTGTAACCAGAGGGACAGGTGTGGGAGGCGTACGTTCACCAGCACTTGCAGCGAGCTCAGCAGCTTTTCTGCATTATGTCCACTTTGGTCCACTTTTAGAAAAATGACACTTCCTTTTCTACAAAATAAAAAAAAGTGATGGACGACATGGGATATTAAAGTGCCATTTTTATTTAGCACTTGAGGAGTTTGAGTGCATTGGTTTTTAAGTGTATTTGATGTCACTCCTCAAGGTGAAGTGCTCTTCAAGCTGAGGGAGTGGCCTTGTTGGTTTATTGCTCAGCCACAGCCAAGCTGCCTGGGATTCAGAAGCCCGTCTACCTGTATTGTATGAAGTGATGCACCTGAAACAGGAGTGCTTTGTGCAACAGATGTCAGCTCCTGTGTTTCTGTGTGTGCCACTGCTGGGTTCATCTCATGTGGGCTAGTTATCTGTCTAAGCCTAAAATACTAGGCCGTACAAAGGTTTTTAAACCTCTCGCTGAAGATTTTGTTTGTTACCAGTTAATGTTCAATGAAACAGGACCTGCAGCATTGTATAGTTTTATCGTCTAGTTTTACTTTAATCATACAATGTACACAATTGGTAGAGTAGATTGCTTTATAAGGAACTTTTGACCCTGACAGTTTGGAAGAAAGCACCGTTTTAATTATCATTTGGCGGCTATTTTACGATTAGATAGCTCACTGATTAAACTCGGTTGGATTTCATTGTTTTCTGCTTCAGACCTGTTTGTGTATCGGCAGTGATAGCTTTAGCATTACAAAGGCTTTTTCTAATCAGGCATGTTTGTTTATTGGAAAGAACTTGTTCATGTAAACTATCTTATCTTAGTGAAAGCTTTTGTTAAAAATTACCACAATGAAAGCGATTTCACTGCTTTTTCATTTCTTAGACTGATGTTTGGAAATCACGCTGTATGACTTTATTGTACTAGTGCTTAACATGTTCATATTAAATTCCTCTTTCTGCTGTTTTAACATAGACACGGACTAATACTTCCATTAAAATAGTGGACATAGGAATTTGAAAAGAATGTATTGAGAATTCATATGATCTAACAGCACAGCATAGTTTGACTTATGAGCTTCAAAACTAACGTTTTCCCCCCAGTCAAATGTTTTTTTAAAGAACTTTCAATGCTGGTTTTAAAAAAATAAGATGAAATTACAGGTACTTTAAGAACACCTAGCTACTCAGTTGTACAATCTCGTTACACAAAGTCACAATAAGAATAAAACTGGATGGACCACCCGGCATCGGAACACTAGGCACTGGGCATGACAAAGGCAAACCAAGCCGAGTCGACCCTGTAAAGTCCTCCTCACTAACATCTTGGGACTTGTGTCAAAATTGGGAGAGCTGTCCCACAATGTAGTCAAGCAACAGCCTGATATAGCCATACTCACAGAATCATACCTTTCAGCCAACGTCCCAGACTTTTCCATCAACATCCCTGGGTATGTCCTGTCCCACCGACAGGACAGACCCACCAGAGTGATATAAAGTCAGGAGGGAGTGGCCCTAGGAGTCCTCAACATTGACTCCGGACTCCATGAAATCTCATGGCGTCAGGTCAAACATGGGCAAGGAAACCTCCTGCTGATTACCACCTACCGCCCTCCCTCAGCCGATGAATCAGTCCTCCTCCATGTTGAGCACCACTTGGAGGAAGCACTGAGGGTAGCAAGGGCACAGAATGTACTCTGGGTGGGGGACTTCAATGTCCATCACCAAGAGTGGCTCGGTAGCACCACTACTGACCAAGCTGGCTGAGTCCTGAAGGACATAGCTGCCAGACTGGGCATGCGGCAGGTGGTGATTGAATCAACACAAGGGAAAAACCGACTTGACCTCATCCTCACCAATCTACCTGTCACAGATGCATCTGTCCATGATAGTATTGGTGGGAGTGACCAACGCCCAGTCCTCGTGGAGACGAAGTCCCGTCTAAACACTGAGGACACCATCTAACTTCTTGTGTGGCATTGCCACCATGCTAAATGGGATAGATTCAGAACAGATCTAGCAGCTCAAAACTGGGCATCCATGAGGCGCTGTGGGCCATCAGCAGCAGCAGAATTGTATTCCACCACAATTTGTAACCTCATGGCCCGGCATATTCCTCACTCTACCATTACAAACAAGCCAGGAGATCAACCCTGCTTCAGTGAGGAGTGTAGAAGAGCATGCCAGGAGCAGCACCAGGCGTACCTAAAAATGAGGTGCCAACCTGGTGAAGCTACAACTCAGGACTACATGCATGCTAAACAGCGGAAGAAACATGCTATAGACAGAGCTAAGCGATTCCACAACCAACGGATCAGATCAAAGCTCTGCAGTCCTGCCACATCCAATCGTGAATGTTGGTGGACAATAAAACAACTAACGGGAGGAGAAGGCTCTGTAAACATCCCCATCCTCAATGATGGCGGAGTCCAGCACGTGAGTGCAAAAGACAAGGCTGAAGCGTTTGCAACCATCTTCAGCCAGAAGTGCTAAGTGGATGATCCATCTCGGCCTCCTCCCGATATCCCCACCATCACGGAAGCCAGTCTTCAGCCAATTCTATTCACTCCACGTGATACCAAGAATCAGCTGAGTGCACTGGATACAACAAAAGCTTTGGGCCCTGACAACATCCCGGCTGTGGTGCTGAAGACTTGTGCTCCAGAACGAGCCGCGTCTCTAGCCAAGCTGTTCCAGTACAGCTACAACACTGGCATCTACCCGACAATGTGGAAAATTGCCCAGTTATGTCCTGTCCACAAAAAGCAGGACAAATCCAATCCGGCCAATTACCGCCGCATCGGTCTACTCTCAATCATCAGCAAAGTGATGGAAGGTGTCGTCGACAGTGCTATCAAGTGGCACTAACTCACCAATAACCTGCTCACCGATGCTCAGTTTGGGTTCCGCCAGGGCCACTCGACTCCAGATCTCATTACAGCCTTGGTCCAAACATGGACAAAAGAGCTGAATTCCAGAGGTGAGGTGAGAGTGACTGCCCTTGACATCAAGGCAGCATTTGACCGAGTGTGGCAACAAGGAGCCCTTGTAAAATTGAAGTCAATGGGAATCAGGGGGAAAACTGTCCAGTGGCTGGAGTCATACCTAGCACAAATTAAGATGGCAGCAGTTGTTGGAGGCCAATCATCTCAGCCCGAGGACATTGCTGCAGGAGTTCCTCAGGGCAGTGTCCTAGGCCCAATCATCTTCAGCTGCTTCATCAATGACCTTCCCTCCATCATAAGGTCAGAAATGGGGATGTTCGCTGATGATTGCACAGTGTTCAGTTCCATTCGCAACCCCTCAGATAATGAAGCAGTCCGAGCCTGCATGCAGCATGACCTGGACAACATCCAGGCTTAGGCTGATCAGTGGCAAGTAACATTCGTGCCAGACAAGTGCCAGGCAATGACCACCTCCAACAAGAGAGAGTCTAACCACCTCCCCTTGACATTGAATGGCATTACCATCGTCGAATCCCCCACCATCAACATCCTGGGGGTCACCATTGATCAGAAACTTAACTGGACCCTTTACCACCGGCGCATCTTGGCTGCAGTGTGTACCGTCCACAGGATGCACTGCAGCAACTCGCCAAGGCTTCTTCGACAGCACCTCCCAAACCCGTGACCTCTACCACCTAGAAGGACAAGGGCAGCAGGCACATGGGAACAACACCACCTGCACGTTCCCCTTCAAGTCACACACCATCCCGACTTGGAAATATATCGCCGTTCCTTCATCGTCGCTGGGTCAAAATCCTGGAACTCCCTACCTAACAGCACTGTGGGAGAACCTTCACCACACGGACTGCAGCTGTTCAAGAAGGCGGCTCACCACCACCTTCTCAAGTAAATTAGGGATGGGCAATAAATGCCGGCCTTGCCAGCGACGTGCACGTCCCATGAACGAAAAAAAAAACCATTTTTGAGAAACCTATTGTACAAATTTGTTGTTTTTGTGGCCTGATGGCTCCAGCAATAGAAAGAGCACCTGGAGCAGGAGTCTGGGGGGCTGGGACGGGAGTGCGTTTGTGGGTGGGAGTGTGGGGGGCTGGGGTCGAGAGTGCAGGGCGAGTGGCTGGGTGGGAGTGCAGGGGGCTGTGGGGGAAGCGCTGTGGGCCGGGCGCTGAACGGCAGTGCCCATGGTGGCACCAACGTGAAGCCCGGACTTCGTTTAAATATCACAATGCTGACTCCCGCCCAAAGCTGGCAGGGATGACGTGGAGGTCCACGGGCGGGAGCGGGATTTCCAGCGGCAGGAGGGACACAAGGCAGTGGTCCCTGGCAGTCAGGTAACTTGATCAGGGGAGAGTCGAGTGGGCATCGCGGTCGGTTGTGGGGAAGCCCAGGGCAGGAGAGGCCCAAGATTTTCTTGTGGGCCCTGGAGCAGCACTCCTGCTGCTCCTGGCTCACAAGGATTAATGATTAATAAAGAACTTGCCTGGACCTCTTCTGGCCAGGATTCTGTCTGCCGTTAAGTTTCCTTGGAGGCTCCGGCACTGGGCGTTGCAGCCTTGGTCCCCAGTTAAGGTTGCGTCGGGGTCCGGATTATATCATCGGACCCTATTAATGAGGACCCCACTTGCCTGCGGTAGGCGGCCTTGACGCTCCCAAAAGTCCGTTAGGTAAAATGATGCGGTCGGGAATGTAGCGTCCGGCATTTTACACCACCCACGCCATTCCCACCAAATGGGCAGAGTTAAAATCGGGGCTATAACTTTCAGTGTGATGGCCTCACACTTTGTAAAGGGCCCTGGAAAGTTCACTTCTTAGTTTTTGTATGTATATTTTTGGAAGAAAGAGATAGGAATGTGCGTGCTGCACTGCAGAAATATGTCATCTACCATCTGCTCTGTGACATAATTGGCACAGTCTGTGGTCCATATGGCCTTCCTCTCCCAGGCGAAAGAAGTGGGTGGTTAGGAATAGAAGGCATCTTGAGAAAAAATGGGGTAAAAGATGAATAAAAGGGACATTATATTCCTATTGACTTTTCTGTGAGAACAAAAATTGTGGTGGTAGATCTTCAGATGTTTTCGCAAACAAGATGTTCATTCCACCCAGCTGCAGTCTGCCTGTTGAAAAATGTTAATTTAAATTGTTAATCTGTAAACAGTCAGGATCAGAGTGCGGAGGCAGACGATGTGGGTATGGTTCTTTAATGAATACTTTGCGTCTGTCTTCACAAAAGGGGGGGAAGATGCAGAGATTGTAGTTAAGGGCGAGTAGTGTGAAATGTTGGATGGGATAAACATAGTGAGAGAGGAAGTATTAAGGGGTTTAGCATCTTTGAAAGTAGATAAATCACCAGGCCCGGATGAAATGTATCCCAGGCTGTTAAGAGAAGCAAGGGAGGAAATAGCGGAGGCTCTGACCATCATTTTCCAATCCTCCCTAGCTACAGGCGTGGTGCCAGAGGATTGGAGGAATGCTAACCTTTATTTAAAAAAAGAGATAAGGATAGTAATTATAGGCCAGTCAGTCTAACCTCGACGGTGGGTAAATTACTGGAATCAATTCTGAGGGAGAGTGTAAACCGTCATTTAGAAAGGCACGGAGTAATCAAAGAGTGTCAGCATGGATTTGTCAAGGGAAGGTCGTGTCTGACTCACTTGATTGAATTCTTTGAGGAGGTAATAACGATGGTCAATGAGGGTAGTGTGTTTGATGTAGTCTACATGGATTTTAGCAAAGCTTTTGACAAGTGCCACATGGCAGACTGGTCAAAAAAGTACAAGCCCATGGGATCCAAGGGAAAGTGGCAATTTGGATCCAAAATTGGCCCAGTGGCAGGAGGCAAAGGGTGATGGTTGACGGGTGTTTTTGTGACTGGAAGGCTGTTTCCAGTGGGGTTCCGCAGAGCTCAGTACTAGGTCCCTTGCCTTTTGTGACATATATTAATGATTTAGATATAAATGTAGGGGGCATGATTAAGAAGTTTGCTGATGATATAAAAATTGGTCGTGTGGTTGATAGTGAGGAGGAAAGCTGTAGACTGCAGGAAGATATCAGTGGACTGGTCAGGTGGGCAGAAAAGTGGCAAATGGAATTCAATCCAGAAAAGTGTGAGGTAATGCATTTGGGGAGGACGAACAAGGCAAGGGAATACACAATAAATGGGAGGATACTGAGAGGTGTAGAGGATGAGAGAGACCTTGGAGTGCATGTCCACAGATCCCTGAAGGTAGCAGGATAGGAGAATAAGGTGGTTAAAAAGGCATATGGGATACTTTCCTTTATTAGCCGAAGCATAGAATATAAGAGCAAGGAGGTTATGCTGGAACTGTATGAAACACTAGTTAGGCTAAAGCTTGAGTACTGCGTATAGTTCTGGTCACCACATTACAGAAAAGATGTGATTGCACTAGAGAGGGTTCAGAGAAGATTTACGAGGATGTTGCCAGGACTGGAGAATTTTAGCTATGAGGAAAGATTGGACAAGCTGGGGTTGTTTTCTTTGGAACAGAGGAGGCAGAAGGGTGATTTAATTGAGGTGTATAAAATTATGAGGGGCCTAGATAGAGTGGGCAGGAAGGAGCTATTTCCCTTAGCAGAGAGGTCAATAACCAGGGGGCATAGATTTAAAGTAATTGGTCGAAGGATTAGAGGGGAGCTGAGGAAAAATTTTTTCTATCTGAGGGTGGCAGTGATCTGGAACTCACTACCTGAAAGGGTGGTAGAGGCAGAAACCCTCACAACATTTATTACGTACTTGGATGTGCACTTGAAGTGCCGTGACCTACAGGGCTACTGACCGGCACAGACACGATGGGCCGAATGGCCTCCTCCGTAAATTTTCTATGTTTCTGTGTTTCTCATTCAGCTGTCTTTGGTCATCTGACAATAGTCTAATTCTGTTCACTCAAAGTTGTTTTCTGCTTGAAAAAGAATCAAATTATCTAGTTACATAGAATTACATAGAATGTACAGCTCAGAAACAGGCCATTCAGCCCAACAGGTCCATACTCCATACGAGCCCCCTCCCTCTCTAATTCAACTAACCCTATCAGCATATCCTTCTATTCCTTTCTCCCTCATGCATTTATCGAGCTTCCCCTTAAATGCATCTATGCTCGTCGCCTCAACTACTTGTGGTAGCGAGTTCCACATTCTAACCACTCTCTGGATAAAGAAATTCCGTGTTTTATTTATTAGTGATTATCTTATATTTATGGCCCCTTGTTCTGGCCTCCCCCACAAGTGGAAACATCTTTTCCACGTTTACTCTATCAAACCCTTTCATCATCTTGAAGACCTCTATCAGGTCACCTCTCAGTCGTTTTTCTAGAGAAAAGAGCCCCAGCCTGCTCAATCTTTCCTCTTAGATACAACCTCTCAGCACTGGTATCATCCTAGTAAATGTTTTTGCACCTTCTCCAGTGCCTCTATATCCTTTTTATAATATGGAGGCCAGAACTGTTCACAGTACTCCAACAAGTATGGTCTAACCAAGGTTCTATACAAGTTTAACACAACTTTGCTTTCCAATTCTATCTCTTTAATAATGAACCCCAGTGCTTGGTTTTCTTTTTTATGGCCTTATTAACCTGTGTTGCTGCTTTTGGTGATTTGTGTATCTGTACCCCCAGATCCCTCTGTTCCTCTACCCCATTCAGACTCTTATTATCCAAGCAATACATGGCCCCCTTATTCTTCATACCAAAATGTAATGCTTCACACTTATCTATATTGAAATTCATTTGCCAATTACACACCCATTCTGCAAGTTTATTAATGTCTTCCAGTATTTTGTCATAGTCCTCCTCTGTATTAACTATACCCTCCAATTTTGTGTCGTCTGCAAATTTTGAGATTGTACTTATGATTCCTGAGTCCAAATCATTTATGTAAATGGTGAACAACAGTGGTCCCAGCACCGATCCTTGTGGAACATCACTTCCCACCTTTGCCAATTTGAATAACTACCTTTAATCCCTCCTCTCTGCTTTCTGTTTTATAGCCAGCTTGCTATCCATTCTGCTACTTGTCCCCTGACTCCACATGCTCTGACCTTAGTCATAAGCCTATTATGTGGTACCTTAACAAAGGCCTTTTGAAAATCCAAATATATTACATCTACTGCATTACGCTTGTCTACTCTTTCTGTTACTTTTTCAAAGAATTCAATAAGGTTGGTCAAGCATGACCTTCCCTTTTGAAATCTGTGCTGACAATTCTTTATTATATTTTCAGTTTCAAGATGTTTCTCTGTTACTTGTTTGAGTAAGGATTCCATTATCTTTCTTACCACTGACGTTACACTAATTGGCCTGTAGTTCCCTGGGCTTGTTCTATCTCCCTTTTTAAATATACAAATCACATTAGCTGTCTGCCAGTCCTCTGGCACTATTACCTTTTCTAATGAATTTTTAGATATATGTAATAGTGCCTCTGCTATCTCTTCCCTGACTTCTTTTGATACGTGCGGATGCAATCCATCTGCACCAGGAGTCTTATCCTCTCTAAGTTTGGTTAATTTATCAATTATTTCCCCCATTTCTATCTAAAATATCTTTATATCTTTTTTGATTTCTTCTTCTAATGTCATGCCCACCATGTTAGTTTCCCTGGTAAATACTGAGGCTAAGTAATTATTTAATATTTCTGCCATTTTGCTGTCATTACCTGTAATTTTATCATGTGTGTCCCTTAGTGGCCCTATCGCTATCCTGATTGATTTTTCTTTTGTTACTTATGTGTCTGTAGAATACCTTATTATTTCTTTTTATATTCCTTGATAATTTAATTTTGTAGTTTCTCTTTGCCTTCCGAATTGTTTTCTTAACTTCTTTCCTAACATTTTCATATTCCCTTTTGTCATCCTCTCCTTTGTTGTCTATGTACTTGGTGTATGCCCTTTTCTTTAGTTTAAATTTTGCCCTTATTTCTTTATTCACCCATTGTGTATCATTACTGGCTAATTTGATCTTGCTTTTTAGTGAGATATATTTCTCCTTGAGTCTATTGATCACGTTTTAAGTGTTTCCCACTGCTGTTCTATTTCTTTGTTTATCAGTAAATTTTTCCTAATTATTTTCCCTACTTCCATTCTCACCCCCTGAAAATCAGCTTTTTCCCAATTTATTACTTTGGTTTTTGTCTTACTTACGTCCTTCTCCATCTTTACCTTAACCTTATGCTTGTGATTTTCAAATAAAATTGTTGGACTATGACCTGGTGTTGTAAGATTGTTTACATTTGTCAACCCCAGTCCATCACTGGCATCTCCACATCATTAACCTTATTATGCTGTGATCACTATTGCCTAGATGTTCCCCTACGCTTACTTCTCTTATCTATTCTGGTTCATTTCCCATTATTAGATCCAGCCGTGCTTCCTCTCTTGTTGGGCTTTTTACATATTGGGTAAGAAAGGAGTCCTGCACACATTGTAAAAATTCCATTCCCTGTACCCCTTTACCTACCTCTTCTTGCCAGTTTATTTGGGGATAGTTAAAATCTCCCATGATTATTATTCTATGTCCTTTACTCATTTCACATATTTGCTTTCATATTTTTTCCTCCACCTCCTTTCCACAATTAGGTGATCCCATATATTTTATTTCAATCCATATGGACTCTGTTTCTATCCTTCTGTTGGTGATGTCCCTTTTTTCTACTGCCATCATGTTATCTCTAATTAGTACAGCTACTCCACCCCCCCCCCCCCACACACACTTTTTCCTTCCCTATCCTTTCTGATTATGTTATAGCCTGCAATAATTGGTTGCCAGTTCTGTTCTTTATGTAGCCATGTTTCAGTTATTCCTACTACATCTGATTCCTTGTTACGGATTATTGCCTCCAGTTCCCCCGTTTTATTTTGGACACTGTGTACATTTCTGTACAGGCAGTTTAATTCATCATTAATAGTTGTTCCTTTTACTTGATTTCTAACAGTCCTTTTATACTTCTGTTTTACGACTGTATTTGTTCCTTGACCGTTTATGTTATCTTTATTCCTTATCCTGGTCCGACCATTACGCTCATCTCCTGTTTCTTTTATCTTTAAGCTTTTGTTATTGCTACCAGACCCCTCCCTCCATAAGAACATATGTAGTAGGAGCAGGAGTAGGCCTTATGGTCCCTCGAGCCTGCTCCATCTTGCTAGCTGATCGAATTAAGCAATTTGAATAAAAGCACAGGAGTGCTTTTTGAAGAATTTCAAATCAGGTGAACAGGTAATTTAAATGAACACCTAGTTCAAATGAACACAGAATTCAAATTAACAATGACAATCATCCGTCTCAAAAGAGCGCTAAAGCAGTCCAGTTACTTTGCATGTTGTAACATTGTGCAATTCAGATTACGAGGATTTGATGTAAAGTAAATTAATTGTTGACTGGATCAAGATAAAATGCCTTTGTGGCATTCCTCATTACAGATTGTAGTTCAGAACTTGTGAATCAGTTAAGTTCCCTTTCCTACATTACAACAGTGACTACACTCTTCAAAAGTACTTAATTGGCTGTAAAGCGATTTGGGACGTCCTGAGGCGTGAAAGGCTTGAATAATCTAGACTCAATGACGCAGCCATATTAAAGTTGTTGCATTGATACGATATAGTTTTGGTGTTGCATCTACATAAAAATTGTAGTATAACCACAAGTGAAGTTGCCAAACTTCCAGCAGAACATGGGTGAATGCTATTAATTTGCAAATCAGCCAGCAATGTGTGGCGAGGAAGAGATGCCTCATGAATTGCGAATCACCACAAGTTGCTGGACGATTTGCGCTGCTCCGCCATTAGCTTCGTGAAACGGCATCGCACACTAAACCTCCTCATGATTTTCATGAATTTGCTGCATTTGCACATTAATTGCCCATTAAACTCACCGCAGAAAGTTAAGCCTAGTAATTAAAATTAGTACCCTTTTAACCCCGTGATAATTGTTAATAATTGCCAATCAACTTGTCTGACCCAGGAAGTGAACAATTAACAATGTGGAGTCTCATTCCATCAGGTTGTGAATTGTTTTATGAGATTTTTAAAATGTCAAATTTTAAATTTTTGCATTTTTTTGTTCCTTTTCCTTTCTGTCTCTCATTTTCTCTCTTAATCCAATCTTTCTTTACCTCTCTTTATTTCTCCTTCTGTGCCTGATTTGACATTGGATTCACTCACCCACTCTAATTCGCCCTCCTTCTCAGTCCTTCCTCTGTTTATTTCTCAATCTTTAAATCTCATGGGTTAAGGAGATACACTGTTGGTCCCATTATTCACCAAGGTCCCAGATGCCCCGTTGCCCTCTCTGCACCGTTATCAGCTCACACTTCCAACAACTTACAGGGCTGACGGGAGCAGGCCATGAGATGCCCGCTCCAGCAAATTCTGGCACATATTTTGACAAACAGTGCAAGACGATCTCAAGGAGATGGTCTGATGTCGGGCTTCAGTTTCCAGCTGCCAGTAGTATAACCACAACTGATGCAAAGCAAACTTTCAGATGGTTTCCAAGTGATCTGTTAGAGAGCCTGGGAGCCTTTGGAACTTCATTTGAAATCTTTTTCATGTTCAGAAAAAGCCAGCTGCCTCATCACATCTTTGTTATCATTAAACGTTTAAAAATGTGGATACCATTTTAGAGCTGTGGGCATGTGTGCGATGAGTGCCTGTGCTCTGCTTACCTGACCAGAGAGCAAATTATAATTTGGTGCTGCCAGCTCCAAATTGGTCTGATCAGGTAAGTGCAGTATAACCACCATTTTCAAACAGATGTTGAGATATCAATACTGTATCAGGTCCAGTTTTACTGGGGTTTTCTGGTCTTCAATCACACAAACTCTGAAACAAAAACGGAAATTGTTGGAAGCACTTAGCAGGTCAGTCCACATATGTGAAGGGAAGACAAGTTCTTGAGTTAATGGTGTGATTTTAAAGTAACGCCCGAATGGGGTGCAACATCGAACCCAAGCCATTTTGAGGCCCGGGCTCATCAGCATGACACCAGTGAGATGCAGATGCCAAGCATGCCGGTTCTGGGAGGGTGGGAAATTGGCCAGCTCCCATGCTGGGTGAGGATGGGGTGGTGGGGATAGTGGGGGGTAGGAAAGGGCGGTGAAACGATTCTGGATGGGGCCTCGAACTGGCTAGCAGTGGGCTGGAGTTTTTTTTGTGGGCTCATGTCTCCTGGGCCATTTTGTAAGTGCCTTCAAGCGGTGGAAGCTCCACCCATTTGTACCTGAAAATTGCAATCGGGGCCGTACAACCGAAGTATGATCCCGATTTACATGTTTAACCAGCCTCCTCCCGCCTGTTGCAGGCAGGCAGGCTGCCTGCCCATTTACAGGCATAACTGAAAATTGCATCAGGTGAGCCTTAGCATTAATGGAGCGGCTGAGGTGCCCCCACCCTGATTTTCAATTGCTGGACGCCCGTTTTTCGGATGAGAAAGGGGTGGCTGCCAGTTGAAAATCGCCCCCACCATGCCTGTTCTCTTCACAGATGCTGACTGACCTGCTGAGTGTTTTCAGCATTTTCCATTCTTATATCAATGACCTTACCTTCTTTCAAACTTTGCTCAGCTAATGAAAACCTTTTGTGGATTTTTGGTCTAATGGACAATAATGATCTGCCCTCAAGAATTTTTTGTGGCTTTGGCTTAAAGACCATTAACATATCAGACAGTCTGCTTCATTTGATTGAAGTGGGTTACAGTGACTCAGCGGTAATTGTGTTGACGGGGCTCAAACTGAAGCTAACTTGTTTTTTGTGTATTTTAAATCAACTCAAATAAGTTCTTAAATTGATCTTCTAATATTCTTGTGTGCTTGCACGAAGTGTGTTTTTAGAATTTGCTTAAGTTCATTGTGGTCATTTTCTTTAATGTGGTAAATATTCTGTTGTACATTTTCAAATGCAATTAGATAACCTAAATCCTAATAAATGTATAATTTTCCCGTATGTGTGTGTGTGTGTGTGTGTCTGTGTGTGTGTGTCTGTGTGTGTGTGTCTGTGTGTGTGTGTCTGTGTGTGTGTGTCTGTGTGTGTGTGTCTGTGTGTGTGTGTGTGTGTGTCTGTGTCTGTGTGTGTCTGTGTCTGTGTGTGTCTGTGTCTGTGTGTGTCTGTGTGTCTGTGTCTGTGTGTGTGTGTGTGTGTGTGTCTGTGTGTCTGTGTCTGTGTGTGTGTGTGTGTGTGTGTGTCTGTGTGTGTGCGTCTGTGTGTGTGTGTGTGTGTGTGCCCCGTGTGTGAGTGTGTATACTGGGAGTCTTGTGCATTGTCGGAGCTGCCATCTTTTGCACAAATGTGTCAACTTGTGCAACAACAAGGAATGATCCCCTTTTTGTCGACTAAAAAGTTGAACATTCTCTGACCATATGTCGACTGACGTGCAGAATACGCCAGCCCAGCTGGCTCCTAATCTACTACCCTCTGGTATTTTGACATTGTCACTTGTCTTCTGTGTTTCATCCGTGTTTCATCTATTTTAATGTAATCTGTGGTTTTAAAATTGCACAGCTAAGCTGTGTAGCAGTAACTATGTATGCTATGATGTGGAGATGCCGGTGATGGACTGGGGTTGACAATTGTAAACAATTTTACAACACCAAGTTATAGTCCAGCAATTTTATTTTAAATTCACAAGCTTTCGGAGGCTTCCCCCTTCCTCCTCCGAAAGCTTGTGAATTTAAAATAAAATTGCTGGACTATAACTTGGTGTTGTAAAATTGTTTACAATATGTATGCTAAATGTTTGCAGAATTTTAAGCTGCAAAATTCTGTATTTTCTTCCCGAGTGTTCAGAAGCTATGTCTTCTTTGGGGAATGATACCCAATAAACACTTCAGAAAGATGGGAGCCTAGCAAATAGCTTGTTGAGGAGTTGTTTGTCGATTTGAGTGAGAGCCATAAATGGTGATTAGTATTTCAGTGTTAAAGCTGTTAAATACGACATTTTGTGGAAAATAAAACCATACCGTTTTCAGCTTAAGAAACGAGCAAAGAAAAAAATTTAGGATTGATATATGGAAGGCCCTGAAATTAGGTTATTCATAAGAAACTTCTTCCTGCGCTATTTTAACAGTGGCGTTAAAATAAAAGTATTAGTGCATATATTAAAATAGCAGAGAAAGAAAGACTTGCATTTATATACTGCCTTTCATGTCCTCAGGACGTCCCAAAGCGCATTACAGCCAATGAAGTACTTTTTGAACTGTTGTAGGAAATGAATTCCATTCAGACTCTTATCGAGTTTATATGTTAGTATCCCATGCTGTCATTGCAAGGCCAATATTCATCACACAAAGAGTGATCAACATGCAGAATGGACTTCCTGATTTATTTTTTTTCAAAAAATATACTTTATTCATAAAATTTGCAGCAGTTCATACAATACAGTTCTCATATCACATTCCAAACATACACAATATCGATTATGCAATTTGCAGGTTACATCAAGTACAGTTCAATGAAACACATTGGACATCATTACAGTTCATGACACTCTAGGGTGCCTCATTGCATCACAATCAATACAGGTGATTCATTACAGATTCATTGCAGATTTATTGCGGGTACATTAAATCAATTTGAATTTTACATTCTGCCCAAGGGGGTTTTTCCCTGATTGCAGCCCCTCGGTGTACAATGGCGGGAAGGCTCTAAACGGTTGCCTTTCCCCACAGAGCCTTTGCGGCGGCCGCACCCATCCTCAGTGCGTCCCTCAGCACGTAGTCCTGGACCTTGGAATGTGCCAGTCTGCAACACTCGGTTGAGGACAGCTCTTTGTACTGGAAGACCAGCAAGTTTCGGGCAGACCAAAGGGCGTCTTTCACCGAGTTGATGGTCTTCCAGCAGCAGCCGATGTCCGTCTCAGTGTGCGTCCCCTGGAACAGCCCGTAGAGCACAGAATCCTGTGTTACGGAGCTGCTCGGGACGAACCTGGACAGATACCACTGCATCTCTCTCCAGACCTTCTTTGCAAAGGCACATTCCAGAAGGAGATGGGTGACGGTCTCGTCTCCACCGCAGCCTCCTCTGGGACAGCACGCGGTGGCGCTGAGAGTCCGGGAGTACATGAAGGATCTGACGGGAAGGGCCCTTCTCACCACCAGCCAAGCTCGGTCTTGGTGCTTGTTTGAAAGCTCTGGCGATGAGGCGTTCTGCCAAATTACATTGACAGTCTGCTCGACTTCCTGATAGGGTGATGAAGGAAAAAGCCCTGGAATCAGATAAGAAACAGTTAGATGCTGTAATAGGGGAGCTGCAAGTTCTTTCTGGATGAATGAGTTAGGGTGGGCTGATTGGTTTTCCTCATGAGTATCTGTTTCCTGATCTTGTAATCATCCTCATTTAGGCAAAGTAATCAGTAGTGGTGTGTGAGAAAATACCCTTTAATGAAAGAAATGTTTCCATTCAACGTATCCTCATTAATGTGTTGTCAGTTGTGATTCGACATCTGGGGAGAGCAGCATGGTAATTGAAGCATTTACAGGGTTGTGTTGAAGTGTCACAGAGAACAACCACATCAGACATAGTCCTATCTTTCACACAGCATTAACAACAACAACAACTTGCATTTATATAGCGCCTTTAACGTAGTAAAATGGCTGAAGGCTCTTCACAGGAGCGGAATCAGATAAAAACTGACTTGAGGTTTATGATTGCCCGTCACTTGAGCCTACCTGCCACTCTTGCGAGCAAATTTTGTTAATTTGCAGCGGAGCCACCAGATGGAGCGCAAAATCATTGGAGATCGTACATTCCGACTGCTCTGGGAGTGGGTAGGGTGGGGACACAAAGTGAGTTAGAAGAGAAATGGGGACTTCCAGAAGCTCTGATGGCTCAACAAGGTTATCCAGTCAGTCGCCGAGCCATAAAGACTGGGCTGTCTTAGGTTTGATCTCTGGCCTATGGTGAGCTAGCTGTTCTCAGTTGGGCACTGGTGAAGGTGCTACAATTGGCTACAATTTAGGAAGCAAAAAAGCAGCAAGGTTCCTGATCCTACTCAGATAATATGATACAAATAATGGCCACTTTGGCAAATTATCAGGAGGCATCAAGGATCCATGGCACAATACCCCTGTGCCCTCAGGGGAGGATGGATAGGAGGGTAGGGAGAAAGTAAAGATGTGGGGACAGCTCCTTCTGTTATAAGAGCTCCTGTTGACTCATCAGAATGGCATTGACAATAGTCTGAAGCGACAATAGTCTGAAGCAGCAATTCTCCAGTCAGTTCCTGATGCAGACTACCATCTTTTCATTTTATCTTTAGAGATAATTTTTTTTACTTGTTCATGGGATGTGGGCGTCACAGGCGAGGCCGGCATTTATTGCCCATCCCTAATTGCCCTTGAGAAGGTGGTGGTGAGCCACCTTCTTGAACCGCTGCAGTCCGTGTGGTGAAGGTTCTCCCACAGTGCTGTTAGGAAGGGAGTTCCAGGATTTTGATCCAGTGACGATGAAGGAACAGCGATATATTTCCAAGTCGGGATGGTGTGTGACTTGAAGGGGAACGTGCAGGTGGTGGTGTTCCCATGTGCCTGCTGCCCGTGTCATTTTAGGTGGTAGCGATCGCGGGTTTGGGAGGTGCTGTCGAAGAAGCCTTGGCGAGTTGCTGCAGTGCATCCTGTGGATGGTACACACTGCAGCCACTGTGCGCCGATGGTGAAGGGAGTGAATGTTTAGGGTGGTGGATGGGGTGCCAATCAAGCGGGCTGCTTTGTCCTGGATGGTGTCAAGCTTCTTGAGTGTTGTTGGAGCTGCACTCATCCAGGCAAGTGGAGAGTATTCCATCACACTCCTGACTTGTGCCTTGTAGATGGTGGAAAGGCTTTGGGGAGTCAGGAGGTGAGTCACTTGCTGCAGAATACCCAGCCTCTGACCTGCTCTTGTAGCCGCAGTATTTATGCGGCTGGTCCAGTTAAGTTTATGGTCAGTGGTGACCCCCAGGATGTTGAAGGTGGGGGATTCGGTGGTGGTAATGCCGTTGAATGTCAAGGGAAGGTGGTTAGACTCTCTCTTGTTGGGGATGGTCATTGCCTGGCACTTGTCTGGTGCGAATGTTACTTGCCACTTATGAACCCAAGCCTGAATGTTGTCCAGGTCTTGCTGCATGCGGGCACGGATTGCTTCATTATCTGAGGGTACAATATATCCAGCAATAAGGACAACTTAGTAAGATACACTTGGTAAAATACCATACAGAACAGAACAGAACATAAATTGAACGCTGCATGGGCCCAGGACAACTTAATAAATTGCACTTGACAAAATACCATCCCAAACTTAAATTGAATCCTACTTCTGTAATTCTGGAAACAAAATAACCTGGGGGATGAAACTGTACTCTGGTTGGAAAGAAAAGCGTTGCATTTTTGCTTGTTAGAGTTGTTCCCTCTAAATCTGCTCATTCTTAAGGAAACTTGATATCCATATTAGAATGGTAAATGTGTGCTGAGGATATGAAGCCCTGGAACTGGAGCAGGTTTGTTTCTTGTATAGATTGGCTGGCTGGAGTTTCCCATTTGTAGACTTGCCAGCTTATAATTTTCGTCCATTCATTTTAATGGACTGGAAAATTGCGGGCTGGCGAGCGCACAACAGAAAACCCCAAGCTGCTGTTTCACTTTCATCACACGTCGTTTCCAACCTGTCTATTGTCGCCATATATTTCTGGGGCAGTAACATTTACATTTTCAAATAACAGTAACCAAAGCGAGCAGTTTGTTGTCTTCTCACTTGTCGTGTTTGCTTAAACGTTATTTCATGAGAAAAGGTAAAAGGATTTGATAGAAACTATTTTCTCTGGTGGAAGGAATCCAGAACAGGGGTGCGGGAAGGGCAGGCATAATTTTAAAATTATAGACAGGCCATTTAGGAGTGAAATCAGGAAGCACTTTTTTCACGTAAAGGGTAGTGGATATCTGGAACTCACTCCCTCAAGAGGCTATGATTTCTGGGTCAATTGAAATTTTCAAAACTGAGACCAATAAATTTTTGTTAGGTAAGGGTATCAAGGGAAATGGAGCAAAGGCAGGTAAATAGAGTTGAGGTGCAGATCATTCATGATCTAATTGAATGACGGAACCAGTTCAAGGGGCTGAATGGACTATTCCTGTTCCAATGTTCCCACGCAGATGGGGCAGTTTGGGTGATTATGTTATTGAACATAAGCAACTGATTTTGTGCCTCTATTAATAGTCTAACACTGATGTATTGATGTAGAAGTGCATTTGCGGTTTCATTCATGTGGAGATTGGGCCAGACTTGAAGAAGTGACATTCAATGACAACTATTTTAGTCATGTATTTTCTAACATGGTCTAATTGTATGAAGAGAATACACACACTTAAACTCTGTGTTCATTAAAAGGTAATTGTAAACAATTTTACAACACCAAGTTATAGTCCAACAATTTTATTTGAAATTCACAAGCTTTCGGAGGCTTCCTCCTTCCTCAGGTGAATGTGGAAATGAAATGTGGATTTCATTTCCACATTCACCTGAGGAAGGAGGAAGCCTCCGAAAGCTTGTGAATTTCAAATAAAATAGTTGGACTATAACTTGGTGTTGTAAAATTGTTTACAATTGTCAACCCCAGTCCACCACCGGCATCTCCACATCATGAAAGGGCACTGATTGGATCAAAAATCTTCATAAAGTATTTTCAAATGTTCCAACAAGATGGTTGCTGGATATGAAAATCACCAGCGATCTGGCTGGAAAGAAGCACGTAAAATCTTTAACCAGCAATATAATCACTTCTTGTGGTTGTTGAAGTAAATGCATGTCTTTGTACTAAAAAAAAATCACCAAACTTGTTACCCATTGAGTATTTTTACTCAGTCATTTTGGAGCATTTCAACAGCTGTCTGTTGTGTCTCTCACCACTTCACATTACACTGCAAAAGGATTTCCTGGTGTCATGTTTTATTCAGTTGCCCTGTGCTGGCATTCTTTGACATTCTTAATCTTTTTAGTGTTTTTATATGGATTCAGCTGTTTGGTTTAATCCTTTTTGGAAGTTCCTGAAACCTGGTAGCTTCGTATTTGATTATTAATTGTGAAGGAGAAAATTGTAGCTTTATCACATATGGAATGGATTTTCATGCATTCATATTGTGTATCAGCTGGCTGTTAAGAAACGATTGCTTGCATTTGAGGTTCTGTGTACTGCAAATCAAAAGCAGTCAGTTTGGAAAAACCTCTGAGCCTCAGCCTATTTAATCACTGATTCAATAATTCAGCCCAATTGAAAAGTAGAGAACAATTAACATTTTGCATCAAAGTTACTGTGTTAGGAGTTGGTCTGCTTGGTGAAAGTGATCTGCACACTGCTTGGTAACTTAGCAACATCATTGGATTTGATCCTATTTTCATTCAAATGTAGAGTGTTGTTTCTTTAAGGTAACTAAATAGTATATTTTTAGCAATCTACTTAAAATCAGAGACTGCTTACACATACCTAGACCCTAGTCCCAACTTCAGCGGATTGACTGGAGTTTAACTACATGGACAGAAAACTTTTACACCAACGACTAAGTCACACTAAACGTGCCTCAGCTGTGACCCTCTTTCATTTCCCTTCCCCCCTATAGTCAAACAACTTACTGGTGCTCACTGACCAGGTATGCACACGATGATGATTTGTGTGAAATACTATAGAGTGGAAAGTGTTCTTCGAGCCCTGAACCCAGTAAGAGCCAACGGCTTCAGGAAAAGAATAGGTTGAAAAGCTGAAATACAAAATCCCCTTTGAAAACCATTTAATAGAAAAACTTTATGATTATTTTAATGCAATATTTTTTAGCCTGATGAGCTGAATGATTTCTATCTCTATACACATGCTCTGACTACTTGATAAAATGTAACTCTTATAGAACAGTTAGTCTCACAATAAATTCATGCTAGTAGATTTTCTTTCACTGTGTGGCTGCAGGAGGCGTAGGAAAACAACCAAGATATCAGTGGGCCACAATCTCGGAGGGGTTCCCACAAGACCCCACTATCTCTCATTTGGCCCATTGTGTATGGGGTCCAACATTTTTTAAAAAATCCTTCAGGGATCCAGGCAGTTTCCACGGCCTGGACCCCACCCATTGGGGCCCAGTTGTGAGTGACAGAGGGTGGCACACATCATCTCTTGGCATACTGGCCTCTAGTAATACCCAGGGTCCGCTCTGAGACTTTGAGCACATAATCCAGGCTAACACTTGAGTGCAGTACTGAGAGAGTGATGTGCTGTCTGAGGTGCCATCTTTCGGATGAGACATTAAACCGAGGCCCCGTCTGCCCTCTCAGGTGGATGTTGAAGATCCGACGGCAATATTTGAAGAAGAGCAGGGAGTTCTCCCCGGCATTCTGGCCAATATTTATTCCTCAACCAACATCACTAAAAAACAGATTATGTGATCATTATCACATTGCTGTTTGTGGGAGCTTGCTCTGTGCAAATTGGCTGCCGCGTTTCCTACATTACAACAGTGACTACACTTCAAAAGTATGTTGGGTCGTCCTGAGGTCGTGAAAGGCACTATATAAATGCAAGTCTTTCTTTCCATGCTCACCGGCTCAGCATTCTTGGTGTCATTGGTCTTGTAAAGGATGGAGAGAGGTTCTGCTTCTTACAAGACAAATTGGGAATGCCTGGGGTCAGCAGGGACCTGGAAGAACTGTTCCCCTGTCTTTCCGATGATTCTGGTGGACTTCCACCAGAGCTATGACCGGAGTCTAGTGGAACCCTTAAGTAAATTCGGGGACTTGAATAAAAGATTTGCTGAATGGGAAACCTCTGGAAATGATGTTTCTTTTACCCTATTCCATACACAGCTTTGAACTTTTATGATGTGGAGATGCCGGTGATGGACTGGGGTTGACAATTGTAAACAATTTTACAACACCAGTTGTTTACAATTGAACTTTTATGTCATTTTCAAATTAACACTTCCATTGGCACTCCACCTCTAAATTTATTAGGGTCAGTTTTTCCTTTAAGAAAATTGATAAACAACAATCTCAATGGCCAATTTGTAAAGCCAGCATGTAGCTGAGTCACACAGAACAAAAGGTTTCAAATTCAGTTCCTGGCCTGAGTTAACTAATCCCAACCGGTATCCCAACCAGCAG